>NC_140170.1:5125914-5145914 GCF_963971535.1 Notolepis coatsorum | reverse complement strand
GCATGTAGAGAAGTGTGTGTGTGTGTGTGTGTGTGTGTGTGTGTGTGTGTGTGTGTGTGTTTCAGCATGTAGAGAAGTGTGTGTGTGTGTGTGTTTCAGCATGTAGAGAAGTGTGTGTGTGTGTGTGTGTGTGTGTGTGTGTGTGTGTGTTTCAGCATATAGGGAAGTGTGTGTGTGTGTGTGTGTGTGTGTGTGTGTGTTTCAGCATATAGAGAAGTGTGTGTGTGTGTTTCAGCATATAGAGAAGTGTGTGTGTGTGTGTGTGTGTGTGTGTGTGTGTGTGTGTGTTTCAGCATGTAGAGAAGTGTGTGTGTGTGTGTGTGTGTGTGTGTGTTTCAGCATATAGGGAAGTGTGTGTGTGTGTGTGTGTGTGTGTGTGTGTGTGTGTGTGTGTGTGTGTGTGTGTGTGTGTGTTTCAGCATATAGGGAAGTGTGTGTGTGTGTGTGTGTTTCAGCATATAGAGAAGTGTGTGTGTGTTTCAGCATGTAGAGAAGTGTGTGTGTGTGTGTGTGTGTGTGTGTGTGTGTGTGTTTCAGCATATAGAGAAGTGTGTGTGTGTGTTTCAGCATATAGAGAAGTGTGTGTGTGTGTGTGTGTGTGTGTGTGTGTGTGTGTGTGTTTCAGCATATAGGGAAGTGTGTGTGTGTTTCAGCATATAGAGAAGTGTGTGTGTGTTTCAGCATGTAGAGAAGTGTGTGTGTGTTTCAGCATGTAGAGAAGTGTGTGTGTGTTTCAGCATGTAGAGAAGTGTGTGTGTGTTTCAGCATGTAGAGAAGTGTGTGTGTGTTTCAGCATGTAGAGAAGTGTGTGTGTGTGTGTGTGTGTGTGTGTGTGTGTTTCAGCATATAGGGAAGTGTGTGTGTGTGTGTGTGTGTGTGTGTGTGTGTGTGTGTGTGTGTGTGTGTGTGTGTGTTCAGCATATAGGGAAGTGTGTGTGTGTGTGTGTGTTTCAGCATATAGGGAAGTGTGTGTGTGTTTCAGCATATAGAGAAGTGTGTGTGTGTTTCAGCATATAGAGAAGTGTGTGTGTGTTTCAGCATGTAGAGAAGTGTGTGTGTGTGTGTGTGTGTGTGTGTGTGTGTGTGTGTGTGTGTGTGTGTGTGTGTGTGTGTGTGTGTGTGTGTGTGTGTGTGTGTGTGTGTGTGTGTGTCAGCATGTAGGGAAGTGTGTGTGTGTGTATTTGTGTACGTGTGTGTACATGTGTGTGTGTTTTATGGGCCAAACAACCTGGGACAAATTGGAGGAGAATAAACAAGATTTATTTTTATTTACTTTTTCAGATTTTTATTTTCCCAGGGACAGTGCACACGACTGCAATCAACATCGCTGTAAATGTGCCATTGTTTGACAAATGGCTAATCTTCGACTTTCATCGCGGCCAGGTGTTTTTACTTAGCCAGTAAAACAGGGAAACATATACAGTAAGCACGTAAACAATTAAAACCGTTGCAAAGTATACAAAACATGTATGTAGATTAAGACAAAAGTTAGTACAATAAGGTAATTATACACGACAAGCAATTAGCAGACAAGACACAGTTATAGACAACAAGACAAGCATTATCATACAAGACACAGTTATAGACAACAAGACAAGCATTATCAGACAAGACACAGTTATATACATCAAGACATAAACATTATCATACAAGACACAGTTATATACATCAAGACATAAACATTATCATACAAGACACAGTTATAGACAACAAGACAAGCATTAGCAGACAATACACAGTTATAGATAACAAGACATAAGCATTAGCAGACACCCAGCCAGCAATAAAACAATAAAAAGATGTGAGGAGGAGCAGGCAGATATGGTGCTTAGTGAGATGACAGTGGGGGGTTCTGGGTAGGGGGAGGGAGAGGAGGCGCGGGGGGAGGGGACCAGGGAAACAAACGGAGCAGATGGCCTTGTACCTGCTACACACCCCACAGACGCCACCGACCCTCTTGGTTTGTCAGGACAGGGAAGGGAACTATAGGAACAAATACAGCCTGAGATACATTAGAATACATTACAGGCAAAATACCTCTGCAGAAGAAAAGAAGAGGAATGAATAGGATGTTGTACAATAGAATACAATAGAATAAATTAGAACAGAGAGCAGAATAAGGCGGACCTGGGCCACATCGCTCAGGCATACGTGTTTAAACAATGGAGTCAGTCAGTCAGTCAGTCAGTCAGTCAGTCAGTCAGTCAGTCAGTCAGTCAGTCAGTCAGTCAGTCAGTCAGTCAGTCAGTCAGTCAGTCAGTCAGTCAGTCAGTCAGTCAGTCAGTCAGTCAGTCAGTCAGTCAGTCAGTCAGTCAGTCAGTCAGTCAGCAACATTGCCTCATATAGGGCCACACCCTCCGGCTTAGGCCAAAAAGCAGAATAGAACCAAACAGTGTCCTCAGCGTAGAGGGATACTATAACTGTGTCTTGTCTGATAATGCTTATGTCTTGTTGTCTATAACTGTGTCTTGTCTGCTAATGCTTATGTCTTGTTGTCTATAACTGTGTCTTGTCTGATAATGCTTATGTCTTGTTGTCTATAACTGTGTCTTGTCTGATAATGCTTATGTCTTGTTGTCTATAACTGTGTCTTGTCTGCTAATGCTTATGTCTTGTTGTCTATAACTGTGTCTTGTCTGCTAATGCTTATGTCTTGTTGTCTATAACAGTGTCCTCAGTGTAGAGCGATACAGGAGACTCCTAAATCAAATCAAATCAAATTAATTTGTAAGGCCCGACAACACACGTTAATGTCCCCATGGGCCGGACACGTCTTCTTTAAACAAGTCAATAAGAAACATAACAATAAGTCAAGAACAAAACAAGAACACCATAAGGTCCAACAAATTTAAAATAAATGCAAAATAAATGAATGAATGCAACAATCCTCACAGCACAGTGTCCTCAGCGTAGAGCGATATAGGAGACTCCTCACAGCACAGTGTCCTCAGCGTAGAGCGATATAGGAGACTCCTCACAGCACAGTGTCCTCAGCGTAGAGCGATATAGGAGACTCCTCACAGCACAGTGTCCTCAGCGTAGAGCGATACAGGAGACTCCTCACAGCACAGTGTCCTCAGCGTAGAGCGATATAGGAGACTCCTCACAGCACAGTGTCCTCAGCGTAGAGCGATACAGGAGACTCCTCACAGCACAGTGTCCTCAGCGTAGAGCGATATAGGAGACTCCTCACAGCACAGTGTCCTCAGCGTAGAGCGATACAGGAGACTCCTCACAGCACAGTGTCCTCAGCGTAGAGCGATATAGGAGACTCCTCACAGCACAGTGTCCTCAGCGTAGAGCGATACAGGAGACTCCTCACAGCACAGTGTCCTCAGCGTAGAGCGATATAGGAGACTCCTCACAGCACAGTGTCCTCAGCGTAGAGCGATACAGGAGACTCCTCACAGCACAGTGTCCTCAGCGTAGAGCGATATAGGAGACTCCTCACAGCACAGTGTCCTCAGCGTAGAGCGATACAGGAGACTCCTCACAGCCTAACCTTGTCTCCTCCTCTCTGTTCTCACGTCCCAGCTGGAGGATTACTGGAGGAAAAGTTTATCAGCAGAATGATGAAATTAGTATGCATACCCATCTCTCCCCTCCCTCCCTCCTTCCCTCCCTCCCTCCCTCGCTCTCTCTCTCTAGTCTCTCACTCCCTCTTTCTGCCTAGCTCTCTGTCCTTTAGTATGCACCCCCTTTCCTCTCACCCCTCCTCCTGCTCGCTACCATCTCTCTCTCTCTCTCTCTCTCTCTCTCTCTCTCTCTCTCTCTCTCTCCTCCCTCCCTCCCTCCGTCTCTCGCTCTATCTAGTTGCTGTGCAATGAGCCTTTCTTTCTGTCACATTAATTTTATTCTGAAAAGGGGGGTAAAATGTGAAATTTCCCCCGACGCTTCTAATATCAGTGGGAGAGTTAAGAGCTGCGTTTGGAGCATCTTTCCCTCTCTTTACTGAGCAGAGTTTTATAATTAACTGACAGCGTTCTCACGAGGGTATTGGCTTGTTTCTGTGTTAAATATGGAGATGGCGGTTTTATGAGGTAAAATATTCATCAGGACGAGGCTCGTCTGTGTGATATACCAAACTAAATTGCGACGTTTGATAAAAGGCCCCGGAAAAACATGTTTCACTTTGGTAGAACATTCTGTTGCTTTTTGCAGATCTGCCTCGGTTATGAGTTCAGTCAGAATCCAGCTGCTGCGTCATGTTGTCATCATCATCATCATCATCATCATCATCATCATCATCATCATCATCATCATCATCATCATCAGCCTTCACTTCTGAGTCTGAGATGAGATGAGATGAGATGAGATGAGATGAGATGAGATGAGATGAGATGTGATGTGATGAGATGAGATGAGATGAGATGAGATGTGATGAGATGAGATGTGATGTGATGAGATGAGATGAGATGAGATGTGATGAGATGAGATGAGATGAGATGAGATGTGATGAGATGAGATGAGATGAGATGAGATGAGATGAGATGTGATGAGATGAGATGAGATGAGATGTGATGAGATGAGATGAGATGTGATGAGATGAGATGAGATGAGATGAGATGAGATGAGATGTGATGTGATGAGATGAGATGTGATGTGATGAGATGAGATGTGATGAGATGAGATGAGATGTGATGAGATGAGATGAGGTGAGATGAGATGTGATGTGATGAGATGAGATGTGACCTGACCTGAAAATATTACTTGATTATGGATATAACAGTGCATTTGGGTGGTTAGATGTGTACCTGTGCCCAGTGTAATTGATACAATAGTTATATAGTTATAGTTTTAGTTATATACCGTAGTTACAGTAGGGCTGACCCCTATTAGTCGAATAGTCGACTAATCGATCGAAAGGAGCCGTAGTCGACTGCCAACATCTTAGTCAAATGCAAAAAAAAATAAATTATTATACATTTTTGTGTGTGTAATTTATATAAAAAAAATTATCATTCTTTCCAAAAGAAAAGAGGCCTCTAATGGCACGCATACTAGAGGCTAATTGCCTAAGAAAACAGACACAGAGGCACTGAAAGAGGATTTCACCCATCTAATGAACACACTAGACTAGACAAATATCAAGATGTATCCATGCTTTTGCAGAGGACAAGAAGTCTTCAGTCGACTCCTTCAGACATTAAGCACCCCCACAGCCCAAATGGAATGATAAAAAAAAAAAAAAAAAAATATATATATATATATATATATATATATGTATATAAATATATACATTAAAAAAAATTCAATTAAAAAAAAATTATATAAATTATACTTTTTTATATATACAGCTACTGTTTTATATATACTGTTTTTTTTAGTAATAACTAGAAAGTAATGGTATTTATTCAACAACAGGTGATTGATTAATGATATTGTATTATGGGGCTGCAGCACTGCAGATATACCCTACTCCAATGATCCACTCAGTCACTTTGCACTCGCTACCCAGTGGCTCTGCAGATATACCCTACTCAGTCTACAATGCTGGCTCCGGTGAAGTAGCAGAGGATCTGTTGTGATTTCTGCACAATAAATATTCAACATTCTCTTTTGAGACTCCGTCTCAGACTCTTATCATTTGGCACTAAAAGCTAAACATTGTCACCGATATATGGCTGTCCGCAACATGTCATTAATTGTGTGCGAGAGGTCGATCAGTGATGACTCTAACGTGAGCTAGGTTAGCTAGCATTAGCTAACGTTAGATGGAAACAAGACAATATAACGTTACTAGTGAAAAAGTGATTTACCTTGGAATACTCCTGTGCCAACTTGCTGTACTTTGCTTGCAGGTCTGCAGCCATTATTGCTGGATTATGAATAGCCCCAACTTTAGCCAAGGTAATGTTAAAGCTAAAACTAGCTTTTCGGTTAGCTCTTCAGCTAATGCTAATAACACCAGCAAGCGAACCCATCTGAGCTCCCCATCAACACCGCTCTGTCGGGAGGATGGCATTTAAGAAAGTATCTGCTATATATATTAGGGGTGCTCAATATTGGCTTTTTTACCGATACCGATATTCCGATATTGTCCAACTCTTAATTTCCGATACCGATATCAACCAATACCGATATATGCAGGGTTTCCCCGTCCAAAAAACTGAATAATTTCAGGTAACTAATAATTTCACTGGATATATATATAACAAATATTGTTATTTTTTTTTTTTTTTTTTACCGATACCGATATTTTCCGATATCACATTTTACTGCCGATATCGGCCGATAATATCGGTCGGCCGATAATATCGGACATCCCTAATATATATATATATTTATTATACTTTTATTTTTTTCAAGTTTTCCATAGTCGACTAGTAGTTGACTATCGGCTCATTTCGGCCAATCAAAGTCGACCATCCAAATCCTTAGTCGGGGACAGCCCTAAGTTACAGTATATAGTTATATAAATAATAGCCACATAACAGGGCAGACCATGTCAACTCAATGCTACAGGATTTCACTGGATGAGACTTTGGAACAATGCCTGTTAGTTCCCGTTTGCTTCAAATGTATATTAATTCCATGATGTTTTCAGCTCTGTTTTCACAATCCATTATTAAACAAGCGCACATTTGCTGCGACGTGCATGCATCTCTGCGTTTGTGTGTTTGTGTGTCTGTGTGTGTGTGTGTGTGCCGCGTGTGTGTGCGTGTGTGTGTGTGTGTCTGTATGTCTGTGTGTGTGTGTGTCCTTGCCCCATGATCATGCTCTCCACAACGTTTGATCGTCGATGTGACGTGAATCTGTTTAGAAGTCATGTACCTTCGTGTTATAGGCCACTCCCACTGCCACGCCCCCGTTTTTGGCCAATTGGCATGAACAGTTAATCACCTGTCCTTTGGGTCACATGACCAACCTTTCCTCAAAATCTTGTGCTAGTGTGTGACGTTATGCGCCTTTTTTGCGATAAGCCGCTCCCATTGCCACGCCCCCTTTTAGCCAATTGACATGAACACACACACACACACACACACACACACACACACACACACACACACACACACACACAACACACACACACACACACACACACACACACACACACACACACACACACACACACACACACACACACACACACACACACACTTGACCTGCATGGGAATTTTGTGGACCGACAGAGCGACCTATAGAGCTGCTGGTCGCAGGTAAAAAGGATGAGAGAAGCCTTTCTTCTAAGTGGCGGCTGATTCTCTAATCGTAAAGGTGTCTTTTGAAGGTGCGTCCCCAGGCGCACACTGCCTGCAGGGAGCTAAGCGTCCGCGCTGGACAGCTTACGTTCTTTTGAAAATGAATTCCCAAAGCATAAGATCGGGCGCCGGTTGGAGGGTTGGACATGTACAGGGGCCAGTTTCGAAATTGCAGCCTCCCATAGGTGTTCTTTGAGGGCGGTTTTGAAGGTGGGTAGGAATTCACATTCCTTTACAGCTTTGGGTAGGGCGTTCCACATTGTTGTGGCATAATTGCGAAACGTGTTTAGTCCCTTGTTTGAGCCGAATCTGGGTTGAACATGATTTGTGGAGCTCCCTCTGGTGTTGTGGTTGTGGTATTCACTGACCTTTGGGAAGTATGTCGACATGTACATGGGTACCTTAGTGGTGTAGTGTATCTTGTAGACCAGGCCCATTGAAAGCTGCTGTACTCTGTCGTCTACTCTAAGCCATCCTAGGATGTAAAAATGGGCAGGGGTGAGGTTGGTTTTAGGAGTAAGGTCAAGCCGTAGTCTGACCAGTTTGTTTTGTGATGTTTGTAGTATTGTTTTAGTGCTTTTGAGGTGCTTTGGTACCATGAGGTACAAGCATAGTCATAGTACCCTTGAATGAGTGCTCCTGTTAGAGTCTTCAGGGTATTCTTGTTTACCAGAGTGGAGATCCGGTACAAGAATCTTGTTCGTTGGTTGACTTTTTTTATTACATTGGATGCCATTTTGTCACAGGAAAGATTTGCCTCTAGGATGGAACCCAGGTAGGTAATTTCATCTTTCCTCGTGACAATATTGTCACCCACTGTAACAGAGAAGCCGTTGGCCTTGCTGAGTTTGTTATTTGATCCAAAGAGAATGGACTCTGTTTTACCCAGGTGTAATGATAGTTTGTTATCAGCGAGCCTTTTATTCTTTTTTTGATCCAGTTTTTCTCCTTCTTTTTCTGTTGTTCTCCCATCCCAATTTAGTCCCCTCCCCTGTCTTGATCGTTGCTCGCTGGTCGGTCGTAGGGAGGGTTGAAGAATCTATCGCATGTCCCCTCCGATACATGCAGAGTCAGCCAGCCACTTCTTTTCACCTGCCAGCGCGGACTCTCATTGGCGAGGTGTAACGTGTGGGAGGCTCACACTACCCTCGACATCTCATGTCCTTGCTGTGCAGGCGCCCTGACCGACCTGTAGGAGTCACTGTTTACAACAACCAGATTACCACCCATCGACTCCCCTCCCGCTGACTCTGCCAATTGAGTCAGTATGACGGCCGGCCCAAGCCGGAGGCAATGCTGACAGCCGGATTCGATACCGGTGTCTCGCGCGTTGGCGACGAGCGCTTAGACCGCTGCGCCACCCAGCCGCCTTGCCGAAACCTCTTCTAAAACCTCCAGAAGGTTACATATATTTTCTGCATTCAGAGAGTTTCATAATATAGTTCTTACCTCCAGAAGGGTTTACAAGATACATATAGTTTCTGCCTTCAGAGAGTTTTGTATGACAAATTGACAATATAGTTTTGCCTTCAGATGTCATTACCTTACCAAAGTTACACTACAAAGATGTTGAGAATGGCCTATACAATCATGCACGGTGGTGTAGTGGTTAACACTGTCGCCTCACAGCAAGAAGGTCCAGGGTTCGATTCCCGCTTGTGGACCAGGTTTCCATGATGCTAGGTACCCAGGTGGGGTATCTCCCAGGCCTTTCTGTGTGGAGTTTGCATGTTCTCCCCGTGCTCGCAAGGGTTTCCCCCCCGATAAGATAAACCCAATGGAAAAACATGCACAACAACAAGATCGCTAACGCTGTGGCGTCCTTGACGAAGACGGACAGGAGCACTTGGATTGGTCCCCTGGCGCGGCTCACGTTGACGCCTGTCTGCTCCCGGCTGCCCTTGGGGGGGAAGGACGACGGGATGGGTTAATCGCAGATACGAATTGCATGCATGCATCGCATGTGTGCCAATTGATGACCTCGGAGCAGGTCCTAAATTATTATTATAGACGATCTCTCTCACTCAAACTCACTGCTACCCTCACATAGGCGCTTCAGATTAATGAATGGATGACGTTTATTTCGAGCCATTTAGCAACAGTCAAATCAAATTACAATTTGATTTGTGATCCCCCAAGATCCCCCAAGTGGAAACTAAAAAGACTCAAAAATGAATTTGTGCCACATTCAATGAGCAAGCAGGACACAGTAGAAATGTGGTACAACCTACACGGGACAGTGCAACATAAAAAGGCTGTACAATACAACATAACCTTGGATTCATGGGATTGTGCCTCATCAAAATGCGGAAACATGGTTACATTTGACATTTACATCTAGTAATAGCTAAACACTAGTAATAGCTGAATGCTTTTATCCAAAACTACTTACAAGTTCAGTACAACGAGTCAGCAGGAAGGGTACAACGCTTACAACTGAGTAACAATGTTCATCAAACAGTACTGAAACGTGGGTGCTGCAGTGTTGAGTGCATAGTTGTGAAGACATATTAGTATAGTAGGAAGAGAGCATGGTAGTATAAGACAGTAAGAATGTTAGTGTTTTTATTTTATTTTTTAAATAGTTTTCTCTTTATTTCAGATATTGATTGTTGTCTTATATTCTTCTTTTTTGTAATGCAGTTCTGACACAAACAAATTCATACAAAACAAATAAAGAATTATATTATCTTATCTTTCCTTACTAATTTCATCACTCGTTTTTATACTATGCTAGATTATCTATATACGTATATATGGCAGGTTCTCTACATTCTTTCTAAGAAATCTCGTTGTGGATTCAGTCTATATAACATGTTTTGTATTTGATTAGATAGATTAGATTCACATGTATTGTCATCATGCAGCACAAGTACAGTACAACGAAAATAAGTTTGGCATTCAACCAGAGTGCAAATGTAACAGTAAAGTGCAATAGTGATATACAATGTACAGGTGATTAAACTGGGTATAATAAATTACTACTGGGTAATAGTGCTAATCAGATGTACAGTATGTACAGAGCTGTAGTATTATGATGTACAGTGATACAGGTATAGACACTATGGTAGTAAGTCATACTGGCCAGCAGCGTAACTAGTAAGAGTAGGTAAGGGATATGTACAGATATAGATATATAGATTTCTACAGATATGTGAAAAGGAATATATGCAGGTATGTACAGACAGATGTGGATATATATATATACAGTAAGAATAAGTATATATATACAGTTCTTATCCAGTGATTATATAGTTACTACAATTATTTATACCCCTTTTCTCAAAAACAGAGCAAGATGGAACCCTGAAACCTTATCACAAGATAAAACAGATATTGAGAAGTTACATTTCTTTAAGAAATTGTAGTTCTGTTCCGTTAGGGGCTCTGCTTGGCATCACTACTGCACTCCCTCGCGTACGTGCACGCGCACTGAATAAATTCCACAAATGTACCTTTAATACCAGTATTAGTCTGACCACACCCCTCATCAGCTTACCTTCATAAGCAGGTGTGTGGTCACCTGCTCTCCTCCTTCTCGCTTTCACCACAAGGAAGTGCCTCGGTAGTACCCCACTTGACGTGTTGTTAGTTGAAAAGAGTTGTGACTGGTTTACATTGTGCTTAATCTTTTCTTCTCTCACTTTCGTTGTACAAGAAAAGGTTTGGGTCATAATGTATTCCGCGGAGAGTAGACCCGCTAGACCTACTCTTCACCACCGGTTCTCCATTCCCGCCTCCGTTGTGCGCCTCGGTGCTGGGCTGTTGCCACTCTCGTGGTTGCCGACCCAGCCCGGGAGACTGCCGGTGGATAGTTTTCCTCACCGAAGAGCCGAGGGGTCGGTGCCGTCGCTCCGGCGATGGCCTGATCTCGACTCTGGTTCCTCTGGTTCTGGGGAATCGCCCGTTGGTGAACGGGGGGTTGTTCTGGAGCCGGAGGATTTGCGACGCAAACTTTTCGCGTCTGCTCGCTCGCGTCGCAAGATGGTGGCGTGCAGACGCGAACGGCCTGGGTTTGGGGAGCTGCTGGAGACCAGCGAAGATGCGTCCGGCTCGGGATTTCCGATGGAGACTGAGGACTTCATGGACGAGGCGGACGGATTTTTGTTTGATGGCCCCGTGGAGGAGAGTATCCCTCCTCAGGAGACCCCGGAGGGGGGGGAAATGGCTCCATGGGGCGCCCTGTTCGAGGATGTCGAGGAACCACCTTGGCCTCAGCGGCAGGATGCCCTATTGTCGGCCGCATCGGATTGTGGCTCCTTGACCAGTCGCAGCCTGCTGTATGTGAGGGATGCGGGGTCGGTGGAGGAAGGTTCGCAGGGGGAACTGCGGGCCTTGTTTCCCGAGCTCATGGCGGTAGCCGCTACCGCAAACGGTGTGCCGCTGCCGCTGCCATTGCCTGCACCTGTCCCTGATGACCTCATAGGCCATCCCTGGCAGCGTCCCCCAGTGAGAGGGGTGGACGTTGTCTACCCATTTTTCCCATCGATGGGGGCCTATGTTCGTCGGGGTCAGGCGGTGGCCAACATCATGGGACTAACTCCTACCTACGTACCGGTTACGCGGGTAGCAGGGTTGGTCAAAGGTATGGGGGAGGGCGTGCCTCGGCTTGACAGTCCGATGGCCGCGCTCCTCTGTCCGGATATGGTGTGGGAGCCACTGTGCAAGCCGGTCCTCCAGGGGAAATCGGCTAGGCGATTGGCTTATTGGGGTGACCAGTCATTTATCGCTGGTACACAATCGCTGGCTGCGGCGTCTCACATCGCCCACCTGGCTAGATTTGTATCGGGGATAATGACGGGCGGCACGGATCTGACCGAGGTGAAATGCGATCAGATCACCCAGGCTGCGGGAGCTGTCCTGCATCTTTCCCAGGTGCTGGCCATAGCCATGGGGAAAGTGCGCGCCCTGGCCACCCTGGGCCAGCGTCACCTTTGGCTGGAGCAGGCCCGTGTGCCAGAGAAGAAGAGAGCTCCTCTTCTGACGGCCGCCCTCTCCGACGGTGGCCTGTTCGGGAAGGCCCTGCGGTTGATGACCTCAACGTGCAGAGAGATGGCAGAGGAGAGATCCATCCTCCAACCCCATTTTCCGCCTCCCGTCCTTGCCGGTGGAGGCAGAAGGCTTCCGCGACGTCAAGCTGTCTCCGTCGCCGCTACCACTGCCTCCGCCGCCGCTGCTGGCCCTGCCAAGAGGGCCAGGGGACGAAACGGCGCTTCTGCCACTGCCGGCCCATCCCAGACCGGAGGAAACGGTAGGGAACGTCGTGTCCAGCAGACTGTAACCTACCGTCCCTCCGGGGCTCCCCGGGGTGGCAAGACTCGAGCGGCGCGAGGTGGCAGACGCCGTTAAGAGTGACTTTTTCCCCTCTGTGTCCCCTCCACTACACCCTCCCCGGCCCCTCTGTGATTTTGTGCCTTACACATTATTTAATTAGTAATAATAAAGAAAGTTCCCCGACGGAGGGGGACTGTGTTTTGGCCGAACAAACTGTGTGTTTCTTCAAACAAATCATAGGGTGGGGCTGTGTATATATGAATCTGCCCTTTTTTACGTTGTGGGGTGAGTTGTGTTGTGATTACGAGGTTAAGCAAGGTCTGCAACGTACACTCGGTAATAGGTTCTATTTAGCTTGATGCTCCACATGCAGCTAGAACTGGTGTTATTCCATTGCTTTGACTAAGTATATGTGTTTTCACAATGCTGTGTTGTTTAGTTGCAGTAATACTCGTACGCACACATTTCACGGCCTAGCCGCTTACTCTCGTTCAGCGTTTCTTTCCTATGTATGACATACGCAACGGGTATAGGATTCACGCACAGGCGACTTGTGTTTTGTTGTAAAACCTTTTACACTTTTTGTGGGTAGCGGGCATTGTATTAGCTTCGCTATGCTTTGTTTTCTACCGGAGGTTTTTCAAGATGGCTACGGTTGTTTTTCTGTGTGTAGGGATAAAGGGTGTGTTTCGGGAGGGGGTGTCGAATAAACCCCTCCTTCCCCACTTGATTGGTTTAGGGGATTTTTGATTTTTTCTGCTGAGCCAGTCAGGGCCAAGCCAGTGCTTGACAGGGGGGGGGGGGGAGGGGTATTCTACCGACTCCTGTTACATGACAGGATCCGGTAGGTTTTCCCCGCCCGTTGTAGCGTTGTTGCTATGGCGACGCCTTCCATGAGCTGGTGTCTTAAAGATGTCGAGGTTGGGCGCAGGGCTCACAGGCCTGCTGCGCCCGGTTTATGTGTCAAACTTGAGTCTTTTGGTCACGTGTCTCACAGTTTACATATCTTTTTTCTTGACCGTGGTCTCATGTGGGAAGGTGTTTCTGGGAGGGTCTGGTCTTACACTCTGATTAAAAGGAGTGACTGGATTGAAATCATGTGAAAAACAGGGTTTTTTACTCCCAGCTGTGCAGATTGGGTCATACGGGTGATGCCTTTTCTTTATTTGTATAAAGAGTTGAATGTGTTTTGATGGATTGGAAATGAGGGTCCCTGATGGTAACAAGACTAAACGTCTTTCTCAGGTCTGCCTCCCCTTAACCTGTTGTGTGTATTGCCGTACTGGGTTGTACCCTTTTCTGCAGTCTGTTGGGTACATTTTTTCATTCATTCATTCATGGAGTTGATTGCATCTCGCCCCTCTTGTAGTTTCCCTGGGCGTCTTGGGGATTCAATATGGTGGTCTAAACGACCTGTTGTTGATGTGGGTATGTCCAAACGCACACATAGTGCTGGCTCAGGATGTGCTTTTGGGCCGTTGGCTGACTAGCGCGCCTTGATTGCTTGGGTGAAACAGCGTTTTTATGGAGCAATTGGGATGGGGGTTTTTTCCTCTTCCGACACCCTGTGTGTTGTCGATGGGTTCCCGTTCATGTCAGGGGATGATGACGGAATGGGTCTGGACATATGGGGAAGGGTCTCACGCCCTAGGGGTGGGCCACCGGGCGCGGTTCATACCGACACGTCTGGGTGGCGCCTTCTTTTTTATGTTGGGATCAAACACGCATATCTGCCCCTTCTCCTGGGGTTGGCAGGTCGGCGTGATTAGGGCACGGGACTGGTTCTGGTCGCGCTGGTCCAGTCCAGTTGCACCCGTTGTCCGCTGGGGATGCAGATCTGCTGTTCTGGTACCCTGAGGGACTTGGGGTTTTTTCAGGGGGAAAAATGCTAGGTCGATCCGGGTGTCACAGGGTTGAGCGTTATGGGACCCTTGTTAGGTGCGTTGTATTCTGCACTGTCGTAATGGCTTACGGCCGTGCCGACCTGTACGCGTCCGATCTCGTCGGATCTCGGCCGCTGTGCGGGTTGGTCTTGGTTGGTACTTGGTTGGGTGACCTCCTGGGAATACCGAGTACGGGGTGCTGGGGCTGGTCTTCCATTTTTTACGCTCTTCTCTTGCGTTTGACGCTGAGGGGCCTGTTGGGGTGGTTTTAACCTCCTCGGGGGACCCTGTGCTCCCCGTATCACCGGGCCCGGTCCGGGGTGATGCTCGTTGACCCGTAGGCCCGGGATAGCCCTGTTGGAAACCAGAACGCGGGCTGCGGCGGTGCCGCAGATGTGTTTTGGGGTTTCTTTCCTGGGGGTTATGGGACCAACCATTGCATGGGGTGATGCCTGGGTGGTTGGTTCTCTGGTGTGTTGCTGCAGTGTCAACTCCCGGTTCTCCGGTTGAGGGTGCCCCTGCACGTTCATGACGTCTGCCGATCGTATGGGCTTTTTCTGTGAGCAGCTGTCAGGGGTCGAGTGGTCTAAGGATCCCACTTCTGACATGCTGTTTAAAGGCTTGGTTATGCGACAACGCCAGTTTACGCCCCTGTTTTCAGCTGTCCTTTCTGGCGCCTGCCTCGTCCGCAGTTTCCAGGCTTGGGTTGACAGCCTGTTGCCTGGTCTTTTTCCCCGGTGCGCTGCCTGCTTCCTTGTTTAACTTTTGTGTGTTATGACCATACTGTCTGCCTGTTGCAGGGCCTGTGTTCCAGGCGGTGTGCTGTTGGGGAGGACAGGGCCCGCTCGCCTGAGGGGCCTTTGTCCGAATGCGCTGGCGATGTGGGGGGCGGGGTCACTAGGTGCCCACCTGGTGGGGTCTTGATGCTGGCATCATGGACTTCTCCGGGCCCCCATTCCAGGGAGTCCAGTCCTTTTGGTGGGTCTGGGTCTTCCTTCGCGCTCCGCTGCTACGGCCTTGCCACGGGGTTGGGTTTGCCCTTGACCCCGTGATTCTGGGGGCAGTGACGAGGTTGTTTCCTACGTTCGTTCCCGGGTGGCATGCGGGTTGTGCGTGGGTGTAGTCGTGGGGTCAAGCCACGGTCTGCTCACCCTGTGCGTTGGGTTGCTTGAGTGCCTCTTCGCACGGTCGGGTCCGTCGCCCTCTCGTGAAGCCCCTAATAGGGGGGATGCCCTCCATTAGGGGGGGTCGGGGGGACTCGGCCCTCCCTGTTCTGATGGTTGTGGGGGGCTGTCAGCGGGGTGTATTTGTCAGCCAGCGGCTCCGCTTGGCCTCCCTTTGTGCAGTAGTGATGCCAAGCAGAGCCCCTAACGGAACAGAACATTAGGTTATGGCTATAACCAAGTTCTGTTAGTTAGGGGTGACGCTTGGCATCAGACGGCCGCTGCAGCCCTTGACCTCACCTTGTGGTGAAAGCTTGGGTAGGAGGAGAGCAGGTGACCACACACCTGCTTATGAAGGTAAGCTGATGAGGGGTGTGGTCAATCAATCAATCAATCAATCAAATGTATTTGTATAGCACGTTTAAACATGACGCTTGTCAACCAAAGTGCTTCACATGGCTAAGCTAAGTACAAAGAAAAGTATAAAATAAACAGAGAAACAAAATAAAATCAACGGATAGACAAAGGAAAAACAGAACAACACGTCAACAAGTACGGCAAGAGTCAAAGTGAGTCAGGGAAGGCCAGGCGATATAGGTGGGTTTTGAGTTTTGATTTAAAAGACTCGATGGAGGGGGCAGATTTGATGGACATGGGGATGCTGTTCCAGAGGTCAGGGGCTGCGACCGCAAAAGCACGTCCCCCCCTAGACTTGAAGTTGGACCTACGAGTGGTTAGGAGACCCTTATCAGCCGATCTGAGGGCCCTGGCGTTGGTATAGGGGGTGAGGAGGTCTGCTAGGTAAGCAGGGGCTTTACCATTTAGGGCTTTGTACACCATTAAGAGGACCTTGAAGTCTATTCTAAAGCGCACCGGGAGCCAGTGGAGGGAGGCAAGTACAGGGGTGATGTGAGCTCTCTTCCGGGTACCTGTGAGCAGTCTAGCGGCAGCGTTTTGGGGGAGTTGTAGACGGGCTATGGTGGATTTATTTAGCCCCAGGTACAGGGAGTTACAGTAGTCTAAGCGTGAGGATATGAAGGCGTGAATTATTCTTTCCAGGTCTGAGGGGGAGAGAATGGCCTTGATCTTGGCTATGGACCGGAGCTGGAAAAAGCATCCCTTCACCACCGAGTTTACCTGCCTATTGAAGGAAAACTCGGGGTCAAAGAGCACGCCCAGGTTTTTAACAAAGGGCTTGACTAGGGGAGACAGGTTACCCAGGCTGCTGGCAATGACATTGGTTTGGTTTGGAGGGCCGAAAAGGAGGATTTCACATTTTGAGTGATTGAGTTGTAGAAAATTGTGTGCCATCCAGCATTTGATGTCGTCTAGGCAGGAATGAAGACTGTCAAGATTGTTTATATTGTTGGGTTTCATGGGGAGATAGAGTGTCGTCAGCATAAAAATGGAAAGAGATGTTGTGTTTTTTAATTATCAGACCAAGGGGCAGCATGTATAGGGAGAATAGGATAGGGCCAAGGATGGAGCCTTGTGGAACCCCGCAAGAGAGAGAGGCAGAGGGGGAGGAGCAGTTTCCGATGTTAACGGAAAAGCTTCTGTCACTGAGGTAGGAGGTGAACCATGATAGGGCTGTGCCACTGACACCAACTGCTTGGTGGAGACGGTCAATGAGGATAGCATGGTCTATTGTATCGAAAGCTGCACTGAGGTCTAAGAGCATAAGGACAGACTAATACTGGTATTAAAGGTACATTTGTGGAATTTATTCAGTGCGCGTATAGGGCAGTATAACATGTTGTGAGGTTTGTTCATACTGTATATTTTCCATACGGGACAACTGTTAGCATAGAACTGTTAGAGAACTGTTAGCATATAACTGTTAGTAGAGGACTGTTAAGGCCTCTACATGCTACATCAACTTCAAAGCAACTACAACACAACATCGGCGCGATTTCAACGCGGTTGTTGCAGAGGGTCTTGTAGACTGTGTTGCGAGGATGTTACGTACATGTCCCCCAAATCTAACCTAAACAGCCGTTGCGTTGATATTGCGTAGCAGTGATTGGTTGGTAGTGAATGGGGGCGGGGCTGTCATAGAATAATATTGGTCCCGCAGCGAGGAATACCATCCGCCATTGTTGTAGCCAGCAAGCTATGCTATCAATATTAGCTAAATAATTTGCGTCATAGCTGGCCTTTTTCTGAAAACCCAAGCACATATTGTTCCATAGCATACGCCTTCAGTTGATCATGACAAATCCTCTCTTACCTTGACGATTAAAAATCCTCCATAATTTAGTAAATAAAGCTGTAGCCAGCCAGCTAGCATTGATGCTATACAAAATGCTATCCACATTAGCTACATAGCTAACTAACTAAATACAATGGTATCCTGAGGTAACGTTAAATACAACATTTGCTAGTCGAAATGACTGGACACACACAGGGACAAGTTAAACATCAATCAATTAATTTATTCCAACAAGTAGTTGCATGTGAGCCGAGGTCTTTCTCTCCTCTCCATTGGAAACTAATGACGTTACGTTAAAAAGCACAGAACCGGCTGACAAAAGTTAAGCTGCTAGCAACAGACACTATAATACTTCCGGTCGAAAGAGCGACGTCTAAAAGCACCGGAAATACGTTTATTTTGTACATTATCTAACGTTAACACGAACCTAAAGTAACTTTAGATTAGTTTAGGTTCGTGTAACGTTAGATATTGTAAAAAAATTACGTATTTACGGTGCTTTTAGACGTCGCTCTTTTATTTTGAAACCCCCCGCCCGGAAGTAAAAATGATGCTTATTTTTCTGCTTGTTATCAATGGGTTGGTTGAGAAGGGAAGTGTCATCTATCTAGGGAACCTAGCTACATACGGGGTACAATGTTACATAGGCTGTGCATCAATGTTGCAGAAGCATAAAGGCAGACTGTCTGCAACACCGTTGCTTTGCGATGTTGTGGTGCAGTTGCTTTGAAGTTGCTGTAGCATGTAGAGGCCTTTCGTAGATAACTGCTTGTAGAGAACTGTTCAAGAACTGTTAGTAGAGAACTGAATGTTGGCAGGGCATTCCACAGCACAGTAGCAGAGTAAAAAAATACGTCTTTCCCCATGCATGTCCTGACTTTCAGAGGGACCAGGTCTGTGGGGCTCCCTCTTGTGGCGTGTTTGTGGACATCTCCTACTTTATTAAAATAATTTACTAGGTACTTGGGGACCGTTTCTTTGAGTACCTTAAAAACCAGAAGCATTTTAAGCTGGTGTACCCTTTCTTCAACCCTGAGCCATCCCAGACTGTTAAAGTGGGCTGGCGTTAGGTGAGTCCTAGAGTGAAGGTTGTGCAGGAGTCTCACTAGTTTATTTTGGGAGGTCTGGAGCTTTGTCTTCATTTGTTTGGAGATGTTACTGTACCATGAAGTGCAAGCATAGTCAAAGTGACACTGAATAACTATTAGTAGAGAACTGTTTGTAGAGAGCTGTTAGAGAACTGTTAGCAGGGAACTGTTAGTAGTGAACTGTTAGCAGAGAACTGTTAGTAGAGAACTGTTAGCAGACAACTGTTAGCAGAGAACTGTTAGTAGAGAACTGTTACCAGAGAACTGTTTGTAGAGAACTGTTAGCAGGGAACTGTTAGTAGAGAACTGTTACCAGAGAACTGTTTGTAGAGAACTGTTAGTAGAGAACTGTTAGTAGAGAACTGTTACCAGAGAACTGTTAGCAGAGAACTGTTACCAGAGAACTGTTTGTAGAGAACTGTTAGTAGAGAACTGTTAGTAGAGAACTGTTACCAGAGAACTGTTAGCAGAGAACTGTTACCAGAGAACTGTTTGTAGAGAACTGTTAGTAGAGAACTGTTAGTAGAGAACTGTTACCAGAGAACTGTTAGTAGAGAACTGTTACCAGAGAACTGTTTGTAGAGAACTGTTAGCAGGGAACTGTTAGTAGAGAACTGTTAGCAGAGAACTGTTAGCAAAGAACTGTTAGCAGAGAACTGTTAGCAGAGAACTGTTAGCAGAGAACTCATCAACCTTTATTTATTCTCGAAATTACAATTGAGGTCACCCTCATGTTCAATGTAGTCGAGACTTTACAGACATTTCAATGCACACATTTCTACAATATAACAATAATAAATATTAATAACTATCTACATATTACTCTCAGTCCAGAGTGCACCACAGCAATTAGTATAAAAATGAACATGGGCATAAAATCAGCACACAAATTGTTGAACTGTTAGCAGAGAACTGTTAGCAGAGAACTGTTAGTAGAGAACTGTTAGCAGAGAACTGTTAGTAGAGAACTGTTAGCAGAGAACTGTTAGTAGAGAACTGTTAGTAGAGAACTGTTAGTAGAGAACTGTTAGCAGAGAACTGTTAGTAGAGAACTGTTAGTAGAGAACTGTTAGTAGAGAACTGTTAGTAGAGAACTGTTAGCAGATAACTGTTAGCAGATAACTGTTAGTAGAGAACTCATCAACCTTTATTTATTCTCGAAATTACAATTGAGGTCA
>NC_140170.1:5105914-5120914 GCF_963971535.1 Notolepis coatsorum | reverse complement strand
CCCCTCTCTCCTCCCTCTCTCCTCCCTCTCTCCTCCCTCTCTCCTCCTCTCTCCTCCCTCTCTCCCCCCTCTCTCCTCCCTCTCTCCTCCCTCTCTCCCCCCTCTCTCCTCCCTCTCTCCTCCCTCTCTCCCCCCTCTCTCCTCTCTCTCCTCCCTCTCTCCCCCCTCTCGCCTCCCTCTCTCCTCCCTCTCTCCCCCCTCTCTCCCCCCTCCTCCAGATGAACCAGGGCAGTTGAAGATCTACCTTCCTAAGAAGCTACATATCAGAGTGCGTTCCTCTTTGCCCAAAGAGCGTCACCGATGGAACACCAACGAGGTGAGGTGCACCCCGACACCCCCCCCCCCCCCCGACCCGACCCACCCCCCCTCCCCCCACAGAGCAGCCATTCTCGCTCAAATTAACATTCATGTTGTCATGGCAACCAGTGTTGGTACTTTGAGGCAGAGATCAGAGAGAGCTGATGTTCGAGGGCATGAGCACTCATTCGGACAAACATTCCAGTGGGAGTTGTGATGAACATTCCACTCATCTCGTTCTCAGATCAAACATTCCAGTGGGAGTTGCGATGAACATTCCACTCGTCTCGTTCTCAGATCAAACATTCCAGTGGGAGTTGTGATGAACATTCCACTCGTCTCGTTCTCAGATCAAACATTCCAGTGGGAGTTGCGATGAACATTCCACTCGTCTCGTTCTCAGATCAAACATTCCAGTGGGAGTTGCGATGAACATTCCACTCGTCTCGTTCTCAGATCAAACATTCCAGTGGGAGTTGCGATGAACATTCCACTCGTCTCGTTCTCAGATCAAACATTCCAGTGGGAGTTGCGATGAACATTCCACTCGTCTCGTTCTCAGATCAAACATTCCAGTGGGAGTTGTGATGAACATTCCACTCGTCTTGTTTTCAGATATAAAGTGATGTGGAGCGGCCGGGTAGCGCAGCGGACTAAGCGTCTGTCTACCACCGCAGAAACAGTGGGATCGAATCCAACTGCCAGCGGTGCCTCTGGCTTGGTCGGTCGTCTACACTGACACAATTGGCAGTGGGTGGGAAAGCCGGTGGGGTGGGTCCTGGTCGTTGTAAACAGCGACTCCTACAGGTCGGTCAGGGCGCCTGCACAGCGAGGGAGGGAACTGAGGAGGGTATAGTGTGATCCTCCCACGCGTTACACCTCCCCAGTGAGAGTCCTCGCTGTCAGGTGAAAAGAAGCGGCTGGCTGTCTCCACAGGAAGCATATGATAGACTTCAGGGCTCCCTAGACCGGCAAGTGGGGGGCAAATGCGCGCAACGACCAGGAAGGGGAGGGGAGGAATTGGCATAACGACTAAATTGGGACGGGGAAAAAATACAGAAAAAGGAAGGAGAAAAAGTAGATACAAAAAAAGATATAAAGTGATGTTATACTTATAGCACATGCATGAGTCTGGTCTCTTTTGAAAGGAAATGATCACCCTGAGTGCTAATGAAATAGAGTTACAGAGGTTTGAACACACTGAAGTGAAAGTTTTGTTTACTCACATTTCTGTTTGGTTGTTGCCAGATGCCGGTTGAGTTCCGGCTGAGGGGTAGGAGCTGGAAAACATAACGGTTCCATAGCCTGAAGTCTTATCTACAGTACAGGTCCAAAGTTTATAAAAATCCCACGGGAAATGTGTGTTTTACAAAGGGTTTTGTAATGTGTGCACCGGCGTTAATTCGGCACGATTATCCAAAATGGCCGCCCGCTGCCATTGATTTCCGAGGCACTAGTCAAAACAAAGAACTTTCCTGGCTTCTTCTTTGTCTTTCTCGTTGTGGCTCCAGAATTGAATTGGCTACAAAGGTGGTCAATAATCTTCGCCATCAGAAGGTGACTGGTCCGTTCGGAACCTGGCACAAAACCGGACTTGGTCACTTGTCCGAATGGCTTGTCAAATGACGCTCGTCGGCTGTTCCGTCTTGTAACTCGAGACTGGAAGCACGCAATAGGTCGAGTAGGGTGACGATAGGGAGCCGGCAGACGAGGGCAAAGTGCCGCGATGTGCCTGCGAGTGCGTGACGGCCGCCCGCCGTCGTGGCCGTCCGATGCTTAAGAGGTTCAAAACTGAAGGCTGCTCGTTTATTAAAAACAGAGGGTCTCGTTTCTGACTTTGATACAAAATCACGATTCCATTTCACATATTTAACTTGACTAACGACCGACGGCAGAGATTTAGACTCGGATAATTAGCAGAAAAAAGATGATAAACACTGTGATGTATTTGTACATCTTGTAACGTAGCTCTAATTCATTTATAGGAAACCAGCGGCAGACGATCTTCTTTCTGAATTCCTTCCTTTGTTGAAAGTAACAGAAACTTGTGTCTCTTCTCCTCTGGGTCTGTTTATGTAGAAACCTCATAAATGATTGAAATGCCTACAGACTCTGCTTCCTCATACTCTCAAAAACGCCGGTCTGGGGAATTTATAGAAGATAAAGATAAAGAATAAAGGCGTTCATCCAATGTCTGTAGCAGCAAGAATAGAACGGAGCATGTGGTCAGTGACGAAGAGGGCGGTCTATAGCCATGTGGTCAGTGACGAAGAGGGCGGTCTGAAGCCATGTGGTCAGTGACGAAGAGGGCGGTCTGAAGCCATGTGGTCAGTGACGAAGAGGGCGGTCTGAAGCCATGTGGTCAGTGACGAAGAGGGCGGTCTGAAGCCATGTGGTCAGTGACGAAGAGGGCGGTCTGAAGCCATGTGGTCAGTGACGAAGAGGGCGGTCTGAAGCCATGTGGTCAGTGACGAAGAGGGCGGTCTGAAGCCATGTGGTCAGTGACGAAGAGGGCGGTCTGAAGCCATGTGGTCAGTGACGAAGAGGGCGGTCTGAAGCCATGTGGTCAGTGACGAAGAGGGCGGTCTGAAGCCATGTGGTCAGTGACGAAGAGGGCGGTCTGAAGCCATGTGGTCAGTGACGAAGAGGGCGGTCTATAGCCATGTGGTCAGTGACGAAGAGGGCGGTCTATAGCCATGTGGTCAGTGATGAAGAGGGCGGTCTGAAGCCATGTGGTCAGTGACGAAGAGGGCGGTCTGAAGCCATGTGGTCAGTGACGAAGAGGGCGGTCTGAAGCCATGTGGTCAGTGACGAAGAGGGCGGTCTGAAGCCATGTGGTCAGTGACAAAGAGGGCGGTCTATAGCCATGTGGTCAGTGACGAAGAGGGCGGTCTATAGCCATGTGGTCAGTGACGAAGAGGGCGGTCTGAAGCCATGTGGTCAGTGACGAAGAGGGCGGTCTATAGCCATGTGGTCAGTGATGAAGAGGGCGGTCTGAAGCCATGTGGTCAGTGACGAAGAGGGCGGTCTGAAGCCATGTGGTCAGTGACAAAGAGGGCGGTCTGAAGCCATGTGGTCAGTGACGAAGAGGGCGGTCTGAAGCCATGTGGTCAGTGACGAAGAGGGCGGTCTGAAGCCATGTGGTCAGTGACGAAGAGGGCGGTCTGAAGCCATGTGGTCAGTGACAAAGAGGGCGGTCTGAAGCCATGTGGTCAGTGATGAAGAGGGCGGTCTGAAGCCATGTGGTCAGTGACGAAGAGGGCGGTCTGAAGCCATGTGGTCAGTGACGAAGAGGGCGGTCTGAAGCCATGTGGTCAGTGACGAAGAGGGCGGTCTGAAGCCATGTGGTCAGTGACGAAGAGGGCGGTCTGAAGCCATGTGGTCAGTGACGAAGAGGGCGGTCTATAGCCATGTGGTCAGTGACGAAGAGGGCGGTCTGAAGCCATGTGGTCAGTGACGAAGAGGGCGGTCTGAAGCCATGTGGTCAGTGACGAAGAGGGCGGTCTGAAGCCATGTGGTCAGTGACGAAGAGGGCGGTCTATAGCCATGTGGTCAGTGACGAAGAGGGCGGTCTGAAGCCATGTGGTCAGTGACGAAGAGGGCGGTCTGAAGCCATGTGGTCAGTGACGAAGAGGGCGGTCTGAAGCCATGTGGTCAGTGACGAAGAGGGCGGTCTGAAGCCATGTGGTCAGTGACGAAGAGGGCGGTCTGAAGCCATGTGGTCAGTGACGAAGAGGGCGGTCTGAAGCCATGTGGTCAGTGACGAAGAGGGCGGTCTGAAGCCATGTGGTCAGTGACGAAGAGGGCGGTCTATAGCCATGTGGTCAGTGACAAAGAGGGCGGTCTGAAGCCATGTGGTCAGTGATGAAGAGGGCGGTCTGAAGCCATGTGATCAGTGACGAAGAGGGCGGTCTGAAGCCATGTGGTCAGTGACGAAGAGGGCGGTCTATAGCCATGTGGTCAGTGACGAAGAGGGCGGTCTGAAGCCATGTGGTCAGTGACGAAGAGGGCGGTCTGAAGCCATGTGGTCAGTGACGAAGAGGGCGGTCTGAAGCCATGTGGTCAGTGACGAAGAGGGCGGTCTGAAGCCATGTGGTCAGTGACGAAGAGGGCGGTCTGAAGCCATGTGGTCAGTGACGAAGAGGGCGGTCTGAAGCCATGTGGTCAGTGACGAAGAGGGCGGTCTATAGCCATGTGGTCAGTGATGAAGAAGGCAGCCCACGGTGTTGCTAGGCGACCAGCGGCCAACCTGTGAGAGGTGAACGTGCCCCCTGAGGAGGAGGGCGTGAGATCTAGGGTGAGAGGTGAACGTGCCCCCTGAGGAGGAGGGCGTGAGATCTAGGGTGAGAGGTGAACGTGCCCCCTGAGGAGGAGGGCGTGAGATCTAGGGTGAGTGGTGAACGTGCCCCCTGAGGAGGAGGGCGTGAGATCTAGGGTGAGAGGTGAACGTGCCCCCTGAGGAGGAGGGCGTGAGATCTAGGGTGAGAGGTGAACTAACCCTGAGGAGGAGGGCGTGAGATCTAGGGTGAGAGGTGAACGTGCCCCCTGAGGAGGAGGGCGTGAGATCTAGGGTGAGTGGTGAACGTGCCCCCTGAGGAGGAGGGCGTGAGATCTAGGGTGAGTGGTGAACGTGCCCCCTGAGGAGGAGGCCGTGAGATCTAGGGTGAGAGGTGAACGTGCCCCCTGAGGAGGAGGGCGTGAGATCTAGGGTGAGAGGTGAACTAACCCTGAGGAGGAGGGCGTGAGATCTAGGGTGAGAGGTGAACGTGCCCCCTGAGGAGGAGGGCGTGAGATCTAGGGTGAGTGGTGAACGTGCCCCCTGAGGAGGAGGGCGTGAGATCTAGGGTGAGTGGTGAACGTGCCCCCTGAGGAGGAGGGCGTGAGATCTTCTAGAGCAGACCTGGGCATTGTACGGCCCGCGGGCCGGATCCGGCCCGCGGGATGATTCTGACCGGCCCGCGAAAGATTACATGATAATAAAAAAAAAAAAAAAAAAAATTTAATTTTTTTTTACTTTTTTTTTTCATGTCAACGTTCACACGCACAGTATACGCTTAGGAGACATGCTCAGAAGATGTTGGTTCTCTTTGGATCCACCTACATATGTGAACAGACATTCTCAGTCATGACGTTTACCAAGTCCAGGTACAGATCCTCTCTCACTGATGAACATCTGGCAGCTGTGCTTCGCATCTCCACCTCAGACATGCAACCTGACTTTGATGGACTTGTTAAAGCTCAACAGAGACTGGATTTCTCACACTGAATGAAAAAAAAAGAACTGAAGAACACTAAAATGTGGAAATATAACAAGTGAAATGGGACACTTGGTATTTTTTTTCTTTTTTTTGCACAGTTCTGAAAACATTAAATGTTTAATATAGGCATGTAAAGTAAAAAAGGCTACAAAACTGGGACACTTTTCTTTACACAGTTCAGTGACATGTCTTGTTTATTTTTGCTATAAGATGATGTGATGTCTTTAGAAAGCTAAGAAAATCCTTGTTTCAATAGTATATGAAACTCAAAATGCCCTTTGTTATTAATGTTTCACATTTTGTTTATCATTTTGGAAATAAATTCTATTTGAATAAATTATATTTTTGAAAGCTAACCTCACCTTTTAATTGCCAAATAATAACATACACTCTTACCAGGGGTCTACCAGGGGTCAAAACAATGCCATTTACTGCTTTTTATATAGAAATAAAATTTATATTATGCATAATTGAGTTTGGAATTTTGGCCCGGCCCCCCAACATATTTTCAGTTGCTCATTCGGCCCCCCGGGAAAAATAATTGCCCACCCCTGTTCTAGAGCCTAGAGGGACATTAAAGGATAAAGCTCAGTGTCATTTTACTTTCCCTCACTGTCAAAAAAATTTATCTACAATGCATTTATTTAAAAATAGACAATCAAATCAAATGTATTTGTAAGGCCCAACAACACACGTTAATGTCCCCAGGGGCCGGACACGTCTTCTTTAAACAAGTCAAGAAGAAACATCACAATAAGTCAAGAACAAAACAAAAACACCATAAAGTCCAATTTTTTTTTTAATAAATGCAAAATAAATGCAACACTCCCAGACATACCCCACGCGAAGGTAAGGAAAAACTCACTAAAACCTAGCAATAGGAAAAAATGCACCACAGGCAATGTGGAGGAGAGAAACCTTAGAAGGGCCGTTCAAGGGGGGATCTCCCTTCTTAGATGTCGGTGATAGTAGTGTTGCAGTAAAACAGGCGGACAGTTGGTAAGCATGCACTCATATGTAGTGAAACACAGATAAGTGCATGCGATAGCAACTGAACATTTTGAAAGATTAAAGATAGAGCTGATAGCGGGTCTATTTGAGGCAAAGGGGCGGCGCAGAAAGAGGGTCGCATCCTCCCGGTCATCATCACGGGACGTCCAATGATTTTAAAATGGACAAACAAATGAACTCTGTGGTTAGGTCCAGCTTCTTCCAGCTGAAGCAACTCTCCAAGGTCAAGCCTCTTCTCTCCTTTAAGGACTTTGAGAGAGTTACTCTATGCATGCTTTTGTGACAACACGGCTGGATTATTGTAATGCGCTCTATGTTGGCTGGTCCAAAACGCTGCTGCTCGGCTGTTGACAGGGACACGCAAACGGGAGCACATCTCTCCTGTCCTCGCCTCCCTTCATTGGCTGCCTGTGCAGTTTAGGGTACATTTTAAGATCCTGCTGTTTGCTTATAAAGCAATGAATGGTCTGGCCCCACCCTACCTCACCGAGATCCTGCACCCCTACCTACACCCCATTACGGTCTCTGAGGTCTGCTGACCAGTCCCTCCTTGTTGTCCCTAAATCCAGGCTAAAAAACAGGGGGGACCGTACACTTGTGGTTGCCCAAATTGTGGAACGAGTTGCCCCCCCCCCCCCCACATTAGGCTGGCCTAATGTTTGTAGTTCTGTGTACTTTGTATTGTGTTGATGTGTGTTTTTTTTTTTTTATTATTATTATATTTTTTTTTACCGTGAATCACTTTGGTCAACCATGTTGTTTCTAAACGTGCTATACAAATACAGTTGGATTGGATTGGATTTTCCCCTCCAAAACTCTTCCCTCTCTCTCTTGCCCTCACAAGCTCTCTCTCCTGCCCTCAGGATCTCTCTCTCCTGCCCTCATGAACTCTCTCTCCTGCCCTCATGAACTCTCTCTCCTGCCCTCATGAACTCTCTCTCCTGCCCTCATGAACTCTCTCTCCTGCCCTCAGGAGCTCTCTCTCCTGCCCTCATGAGCTCTCTCTCCTGCCCTCAGGAGCTCTCTCTCCTGCCCTCATGAGCTCTCTCTCCTGCCCTCATGAACTCTCTCTCCTGCCCTCAGGAGCTCTCTCTCCTGCCCTCAGGAGCTCTCTCTCCTGCCCTCAGGAGCTCTCTCTCCTGCCCTCAGGATCTCTCTCTCCTGCCCTCAGGATCTCTCTCTCCTGCCCTCATGAACTCTCTCTCCTGCCCTCATGAGCTCTCTCTCCTGCCCTCATGAGCTCTCTCTCCTGCCCTCATGAGCTCTCTCTCCTGCCCTCAGGATCTCTCTCTCCTGCCCTCATGAACTCTCTCTCCTGCCCTCAGGATCTCTCTCTCCTGCCCTCAGGATCTCTCTCTCCTGCCCTCATGAACTCTCTCTCCTACCCTCATGAACTCTCTCTCCTGCCCTCAGGATCTCTCTCTCCTGCCCTCAGGAGCTCTCTCTCCTGCCCTCAGGAGCTCTCTCTCCTGCCCTCATGAACTCTCTCTCCTGCCCTCATGAGCTCTCTCTCCTGCCCTCATGAGCTCTCTCTCCTGCCCTCATGAGCTCTCTCTCCTGCCCTCATGAGCTCTCTCTCCTGCCCTCATGAGCTCTCTCTCCTGCCCTCATGAGCTCTCTCTCCTGCCCTCATGAGCTCTCTCTCCTGCCCTCATGAGCTCTCTCTCCTGCCCTCATGGACTCTCTCTCCTGCCCTCATGAGCTCTCTCTCCTGCCCTCATGGACTCTCTCTCCTGCCCTCATGAACTCTCTCTCCTACCCTCATGAGCTCTCTCTCCTGCCCTCATGAACTCTCTCTCCTGCCCTCATGAGCTCTCTCTCCTGCCCTCATGGACTCTCTCTCCTGCCCTCAGGAGCTCTCTCTCCTTCCCTCAGGAGCTCTCTCTCCTACCCCCATGAGCACTCGCCTGGGAAGCCCTACATTCCCCACCGTATGCTAAAATCATAAAGGCCCCATGAAATCAAAATATATGTTTAAGTTATTTTATCACATATGTCTTGCACTGATTGTCACCTGTACTCCAGTATATGTCCCAACAACGACAAAAAATTGTTTTGTAGGTCTTCTTAACACGTTGGGTGCCGTTAACGTAGAACTACGTTTCTGTTGCCCAACCGTTGAGTGCCGGAAACATTGATCTACGTTTTTCTCACGGTATTTCTTTTAATCGCTATTGCCATTCATAATTCAGCGGGGCACCTTGTGCATACTGTTCTGAGTGTGTCTGAGCTGGCAGACAGCCTTATACCGCCCTCTAACGCCTTCGGGCATTATTGCACCCTATTAGACACGGGTTAGTTTCTTTTCTCTACCGAGCTGCGGCGTGGGGGTGGGTCCTAAACACTCCGGCAAAACACACACGCTTGTAGGGATGGTTTGGACAACTGACCCCGCCTGCCCGTTGATGTGCAATGCCCAACAACGTCGGAGACAGGATCGCTGTGGATAACTCGAATGGCGATCAGATAATTGGATTATTTCTTTTGCATTACATCAGATACAAGGTAAGAATCAAATCAAATCAAATTTATTTGTAAGGCCCGACAACACACGTTAATGTCCCCATGGGCCGTACACGTCTTCTTTAAACAAGTCAAGAAGAAACATAACAATAAGTCAAGAACAGAACAAGAACACCATAAGGTCCAACAAATTTTAAATAAATGCAAATAAATGAAAGAATGCAAGCACTCCCAGACATACCCCACGCGAAGGTAAGGAAACACTCACAAAACCTAACAATAGGGAAAAATGCTCCACAGGCAGTGTGGAGGAGAGAAACCTTAGAAGGGCCATTCAAGAGGGGATCTCCCTTCTTAGATGTCGGTGATAGTAGTGTTGCAGACTAACAGTTGGTAAGCATGCACTCAAGTGTGTAGTGAAACACACATGAGTGCATGCAATAGCAACTTAACATTTTGAAAGATTAAAGATAGAGCTGATAGCGATAGCAACTGAACATTTTGAAAGATTAAAGATAGAGCTGATAGCGAATCTATTTGAGGCACAGGGGCGGCACGGAGTTAGAGAGTTCCCATGTTTGTGGTGCTGCAAAAAAGCAGACATGGGGGAAAATAGACATCCTAACTAAACTAGACAGATTAATCTAAAGGTCAGTCCCCGACCAGGTGAGATCAGGGTAGGTTGAAGGAGAGAGAGAAAAGATGGGTCTTAAGCAGGGATTTAAAAGCTTTGACAGAGCAATTTGATCGTTGATCTGATATTTTTTTGTACCCCGATCGACGCTGTCTTGTGTGTGTGGCTGTTTGCCGTTGGGTGCAGGAGGTGGGGGGGGGGGGGGGGGGGGGGGGGGCGTGCCGGTCTAAACCACATTGCATGCTTGCACGAGGAAGGATAATAATGATGATCTAGCGTTGTTTTCAGAAAGATCCGATAATCAGGCGAAAAATGACAACGTGTTTATTGAATTACGTATTTGCGTATTTACCCTGGAATTACTCAGAAGCACCCAAACTATATTCATATTCAAAACGGTATAAAGCGGAAATGTACGGATAAAAAAATAATCATTTTTTTGCACGTTGACTGGAAGCAACTCACTGACACTCGATAGCGTTATTAGACCCATAGCTATACTATAAAATATAGGATTAGCTCTACAAACTACAACTACGTTTACATGGGGTTAATGGATGGCAAGGCCAGGTCACTTCCCGGCACTCAATGTGTTAATGGTATTTTAGAGTTTGATATTGCCTGGAAAACTGGATGTTGATGAGTCATCCTGCACATGGGGGCGTATACTAATTTAGCATCCAATGAAAAGCTTTCTAGAATGACATTTACAGCACATTGTGACTAAGTTAGCACTCTGTCTCTAATGTTGTGTAACGTTGCTAACATACGTTGCTAACATTAGGTTGCTAGCTGATGGGTTGAGAGTAATGCACATTCAGCACTATTGGCTACTGTAAATGCCAATCATTATCATGTGTCGGTCATATGTGATCACATCATTAGGTTGGATAAGTTCTCTATGTAACAGTTATGTATGTAACTTATGTAACATTATCTGAGGTAGCAACAGTAATCAGTAGTAATGTATGTAACTTATGTAACGTTAGCTGAGGTAGCAACAGTAATGTATGTAACTTATGTAACGTTAGCTGAGGTAGCAACAGTAATGTATCTAACTTATGTAACGTTAGCTGAGGTAGCAACAGTAATGTATGTAACTTATGTAACGCTAGCTGAGGTAGCAACAGTAATGTATGTAACTTATGTAACGTTAGCTGAGGTAGCAACAGTAATGTATGTAACTTATGTAACGTTAGCTGAGGTAGCAACAGTAATGTATGTAACTTATGTAACGTTAGCTGAGGTAGCAACAGTAATGTATGTAACTTAGTAACGTTAGCTGAGGTAGCAACAGTAATGTATGTAACTTATGTAACGTTAGCTGAGGTAGCAACAGTAATGTATGTAACTTATGTAACGCTAGCTGAGGTAACAACAGTAAGGTATGTAACTTATGTAACGTTAGCTGAGGTAGCAACATTAATGTATGTAACTTATGTAACGTTAGCTGAGGTAGCAACAGTAATGTATGTAACTTATGTAACGTTAGCTGAGGTAGCAACAGTAATGTATGTAACTTATGTAACGTTAGCTGAGGTAGCAACAGTAATGTATGTAACTTATGTAACGTTAGCTGAGGTAGCAACAGTAATGTATGTAACTTATGTAACGTTAGCTGAGGTAGCAACAGTAATGTATGTAACTTATGTAATGTTAGCTGAGGTAGCAACAGTAATGTATGTAACTTATGTAACGTTAGCTGAGGTAGCAACAGTAATGTATGTAACTTATGTAACGTTAGCTGAGGTAGCAACAGTAATGTATGTAACTTATGTAACGTTAGCTGAGGTAGCAACAGTAATGTATGTAACTTATGTAACGTTAGCTGAGGTAGCAACAGTAATGTATGTAACTTATGTAACGTTAGCTGAGGTAACAACAGTAAGGTATGTAACTTATGTAACGTTAGCTGAGGTAGCAACAGTAATGTATGTAACTTATGTAACGTTAGCTGAGGTAGCAACATTAATGTATGTAACTTATGTAACGTTAGCTGAGGTAGCAACAGTAATGTATGTAACTTATGTAACGTTAGCTGAGGTAGCAACAGTAATGTATGTAACTTATGTAACGTTAGCTGAGGTAGCAACAGTAATGTATGTAACTTATGTAACGTTAGCTGAGGTAGCAACAGTAATCAGTAGTAATGTATGTAACTTATGTAACGTTAGCTGAGGTAGCAACAGTAATGTATGTAACTTATGTAACGTTAGCTGAGGTAGCAACAGTAATGTATGTAACTTATGTAACGTTAGCTGAGGTAGCAACAGTAATGTATGTAACTTATGTAACGTTAGCTGAGGTAGCAACAGTAATGTATGTAACTTATGTAACGTTAGCTGAGGTAGCAACAGTAATGTATGTAACTTATGTAACGTTAGCTGAGGTAGCAACAGTAATGTATGTAACTTATGTAACGTTAGCTGAGGTAGCAACATTAATGTATGTAACTTATGTAACGTTAGCTGAGGTAGCAACAGTAATGTATGTAACTTATGTAACGTTAGCTGAGGTAGCAACAGTAATGTATGTAACTTATGTAACGTTAGCTGAGGTAGCAACAGTAATGTATGTAACTTATGTAACGTTAGCTGAGGTAGCAACAGTAATGTATGTAACTTATGTAACGTTAGCTGAGGTAGCAACAGTAATCAGTAGTAATGTATGTAACTTATGTAACGTTAGCTGAGGTAGCAACAGTAATGTATGTAACTTATGTAACGTTAGCTGAGGTAGCAACAGTAATGTATGTAACTTATGTAACGTTAGCTGAGGTAGCAACAGTAATGTATGTAACTTATGTAACGTTAGCTGAGGTAGCAACAGTAATGTATGTAACTTATGTAATGTTAGCTGAGGTAGCAACAGTAATGTATGTAACTTATGTAATGTTAGCTGAGGTAGCAACAGTAATGTATGTAACTTATGTAACGTTAGCTGAGGTAGCAACAGTAATGTATGTAACTTATGTAACGTTAGCTGAGGTAGCAACAGTAATGTATGTAACTTATGTAACGTTAGCTGAGGTAGCAACAGTAATGTATGTAACTTATGTAACGTTAGCTGAGGTAGCAACAGTAATGTATGTAACTTATGTAACGTTAGCTGAGGTAGCAACAGTAATGTATGTAACTTATGTAACATTAGCTGAGGTAGCAACAGTAATGTGTAACTTATGTAACGTTAGCTGAGGTAGCAACAGTAATGTATGTAACTTATGTAGCGTTAGCTGAGGTAGCAACAGTAATGTATGTAACTTATGTAACGTTAGCTGAGGTAGCAACAGTAATGTATGTAACTTATGTAACATTATCTGAGGTAGCAACAGTAAGGTATGTAACTTATGTAACGTTAGCTGAGGTAGCAACAGTAATGTATGTAACTTATGTAACGTTAGCTGAGGTAGCAACAGTAATGTATGTAACTTATGTAACGTTAGCTGAGGTAGCAACAGTAAGGTATGTAACTTATGTAACGTTAGCTGAGGTAGCAACAGTAATGTATGTAACTTATGTAACGTTAGCTGAGGTAGCAACAGTAATGTATGTAACTTATGTAACGTTAGCTGAGGTAGCAACAGTAATGTATGTAACTTATGTAACGTTAGCTGAGGTAGCAACAGTAATGTATGTAACTTATGTAACGTTAGCTGTGGTAGCAACAGTAATGTATGTAACTTATGTAACATTAGCTGAGGTAGCAACAGTAATGTATGTAACTTATGTAGCGTTAGCTGAGGTAGCAACAGTAAGGTATGTAACTTATGTAACGTTAGCTGAGGTAGCAACAGTAATGTATGTAACTTATGTAACATTAGCTGAGGTAGCAACAGTAATGTGTAACTTATGTAACGTTAGCTGAGGTAGCAACAGTAATGTATGTAACTTATGTAGCGTTAGCTGAGGTAGCAACAGTAATGTATGTAACTTATGTAACGTTAGCTGAGGTAGCAACAGTAATGTATGTAACTTATGTAACATTATCTGAGGTAGCAACAGTAAGGTATGTAACTTATGTAACGTTAGCTGAGGTAGCAACAGTAATGTATGTAACTTATGTAACGTTAGCTGAGGTAGCAACAGTAATGTATGTAACTTATGTAACGTTAGCTGAGGTAGCAACAGTAATGTATGTAACTTATGTAACGTTAGCTGAGGTAGCAACAGTAATGTATGTAACTTATGTAACGTTAGCTGAGGTAGCAACAGTAATGTATGTAACTTATGTAACGTTAGCTGTGGTAGCAACAGTAATGTATGTAACTTATGTAACATTAGCTGAGGTAGCAACAGTAATGTATGTAACTTATGTAGCGTTAGCTGAGGTAGCAACAGTAAGGTATGTAACTTATGTAACGTTAGCTGAGGTAGCAACAGTAATGTATGTAACTTATGTAGCATTAGCTGAGGTAGCAACAGTAATGTATGTAACTTATGTAACGTTAGCTGAGGTAGCAACAGTAATGTATGTAACTTATGTAACGTTAGCTGAGGTAGCAACAGTAATGTATGTAACTTATGTAGCGTTAGCTGAGGTAGCAACAGTAATGTATGTAACTTATGTAACGTTAGCTGAGGTAGCAACAGTAATGTATGTAACTTATGTAACGTTAGCTGAGGTAGCAACAGTAATGTATGTAACTTATGTAACGTTAGCTGAGGTAGCAACAGTAATGTATGTAACTTATGTAACGTTAGCTGAGGTAGCAACAGTAAGGTATGTAACTTATGTAACGTTAGCTGAGGTAGCAACAGTAATGTATGTAACTTATGTAACGTTAGCTGAGGTAGCAACAGTAATGTATGTAACTTATGTAACGTTAGCTGAGGTAGCAACAGTAATGTATGTAACTTATGTAACGTTAGCTGAGGTAGCAACAGTAAGGTATGTAACTTATGTAACGTTAGCTGAGGTAGCAACAGTAATGTATGTAACTTATGTAACGTTAGCTGAGGTAGCAACAGTAATGTATGTAACTTATGTAACGTTAGCTGAGGTAGCAACAGTAAGGTATGTAACTTATGTAACGTTAGCTGAGGTAGCAACAGTAATGTATGTAACTTATGTAACGTTAGCTGTGGTAGCAACAGTAATGTATGTAACTTATGTAACGTTAGCTGAGGTAGCAACAGTAATGTATGTAACTTATGTAGCGTTAGCTGAGGTAGCAACAGTAAGGTATGTAACTTATGTAACGTTAGCTGAGGTAGCAACAGTAATGTATGTAACTTATGTAGCATTAGCTGAGGTAGCAACAGTAATGTATGTAACTTATGTAACGTTAGCTGAGGTAGCAACAGTAATGTATGTAACTTATGTAACGTTAGCTGAGGT
>NC_140170.1:5090914-5100914 GCF_963971535.1 Notolepis coatsorum | reverse complement strand
TATGTTTCTGTTGATTGTTTTACTTATTGCTAATATTATGGTATGTTTTATTGCTTAATAATATATATGTTATTGTTTGTATGTTGGACTTGCTTTGGCAATAAGTATGTTGATATTTCATGCCAATAAAGCCTATTTGAATTTGAATTTGAATTTGACAGGAGACAGAGACAGGAGACAGGAGACAGAGACAGAGACAGAGACAGGAGACAGAGACAGGAGACAGAGACAGGAGACAGAGACAGAGACAGAGACAGAGACAGAGACAGAGACAGGAGACAGAGACAGGAGACAGGAGACAAGATACAGAGACAGGAGACAGAGACAGGAGACAGAGACAGGAGACAGAGACAGGAGACAGAGACAGGAGACAGGAGACAAGATACAGAGACAGGAGACAGAAGACAGGAGACAGGAGACAGAGACAGGAGACAGAGACAGAGACAGAGACAGAGACAGAGATACATACAGGAGACAGAGACAGAGACAGAGACAGAGACAGAGACAGAGACAGAAACAGAGACAGGAGACAGAGACAGGAGACAGAGACAGAGACAGAGACAGAGACAGAGCCAGAGAGAGACAGGAGACACAGACAGGAGACAGAGACAAGAGACAGAGACAGGAGACAGATACAGAGACAAGATACAGGAGACAGAGACAGGAGACAGAGACAAGAGACAGAGACAGGAGACAGAGACAAGAGACAGAGACAAGAGACAGAGACAGGAGACAGAGACAGAGACAGAGACAGAGACAGGAGACAGAGACAGAGACAGGAGACAGAGACAGAGACAGGAGACAGAGACAGAGACAGGAGACAGAGACAGAGACAGAGACAGAGACAGAGACAGAGACAGAGACAGGAGACAGAGACAGACACACCTCCAATCAAGTGACCCCCACTCCTACCACTACAAAGCCCTTCAGAGCCAAGAGATGAACCCAGATAAGAGTCCCCTCTGCCAGCTAGTCAGAAATCTCTGCCCACAAATGCCTCAGGACAGATACCAAAAAATCTGGCCCAACCAAATAACCTCAAAACAAAAAGAAAACTATATAGAATATTGGAACAAATCAACCAAATCTCAAAGTAAATTAGAATTCTATTTGACCCTAAACAGAGAGTACACGGTGGCAGAATACCTGACTACTGTGAATGATATAAAATTAAGAAAGACATTGACACGGTACAGACTGAGTGGACATAGTCTAGCCATAGAAACAGGCCGTCACAGGCAGAACTGGCTGCCCAGAGAGGCCAGGCTGTGTTCACTTTGTCATCAGGGGGATGTGGAGACAGAACCTCACTTCCTACTATACTGTGAAAAATACAAGGATTTAAGAGAAGTTTTCTTTTATAAAATAAATAAAATTGATCCACAGTTTATCCATCTCCCTGATAATCAAAAGCTGTTATATATATGTGGGGAGAAAAGTCAGTGTACAGTATTAGCTGCAAAATATGTAGCTGGTTGTCATACAATAAGAGAACAAGCCCTGTAAATACATGTATCTGGGTGGCTACATCTGTAAAATGACTACCCGATGGAATGTTTATTTTGTAATTTAATATGTTTCTGTTGATTGTTTTACTTATTGCTAATATTATGGTATGTTTTATTGCTTAATAATATATATGTTATTGTTTGTATGTTGGACTTGCTTTGGCAATAAGTATGTTGATATTTCATGCCAATAAAGCCTATTTGAATTTGAATTGAATTGAATTGACAGGAGACAGAGACAGAGACAGGAGACAGAGACAGAGACAGAGACAGGAGACACAGACAGAGACAGGAGACAGAGACAGGAGACAGAGACAGAGACAGAGACAGGAGACAGAGACAGAGACAGAGACAGGAGACAGGAGACAGAGACAGAGACAGAGACAGGAGACAGAGACAGAGACAGGAGACAGGAGACAGAGACAGAGACAGGAGACAGAGACAGAGACAGGAGACAGAGACAGAGACAGAGACAGAGACAGAGACAGAGACAGAGACAGAGACAGAGACAGGAGACAGAGACAGAGACAGAGACAGAGACAGGAGACAGAGACAGAGACAGAGACAGAGACAGAGACAGAGACAGAGACAGAGACAGGAGACAGAGACAGGAGACAGAGACAGAGACAGAGACAGAGACAGAGACAGGAGACAGAGACAGAGACAGAGACAGGAGACAGAGGACAGAGACAGAGACAGAGACAGAGACAGGAGACAGAGACAGGAGACAGAGACAGAGACAGAGACAGAGACAGAGACAGGAGACAGAGACAGGAGACAGAGACAGAGACAGAGACAGAGACAGGAGACAGAGACAGGAGACAGAGACAGGAGACAGAGACAGGAGACAGAGGACAGAGACAGAGACAGGAGACAGAGACAGAGACAGGAGACAGAGACAGGAGACAGAGACAGAGACAGAGACAGGAGACAGGAGACAGAGACAGAGACAGAGACAGGAGACAGAGACAGGAGACAGAGACAGGAGACAGAGACAGGAGACAGAGACAGGAGACAGAGACAGAGACAGAGACAGAGACAGGAGACAGAGACAGAGACGGAGACAGGAGACAGAGACAGAGACAGAGACAGAGACAGGAGACAGAGATAGAGACAGGAGACAGGACAGAGACAGAGATAGAGACAGAGACAGGAGACAGAGACAAGAGACAGAGACAGAGACAGGAGACAGAGACAAGAGACAGAGACAGAGACAGGAGACAGAGACAGAGACAGGAGACAGAGACAGGAGACAGGAGACAGAGACAGGAGACAGGAGACAGGAGACAGAGACAGGAGACAGAGACAGGAGACAGGAGACAGAGACAGAGACAGAGACAGAGACAGGAGACAGAGATAGAGACAGGAGACAGGACAGAGACAGAGATAGAGACAGAGACAGGAGACAGAGACAAGAGACAGAGACAGAGACAGGAGACAGAGACAGAGACAGGAGACAGAGACAGGAGACAGGAGACAGAGACAGGAGACAGGAGACAGGAGACAGAGACAGGAGACAGAGACAGGAGACAGGAGACAGAGACAGGAGACAGGAGACAGAGACAGGAGACAGAGACAGAGGACAGAGCCAGAGACAGAGATAGAGACAGAGATAGAGACAGAGACAGAGACAGAGACAGAGACAGAGACAGAGACAGAGACAGGAGACAGAGATAGAGACAGAGACAGAGGACAGAGACAGAGACAGGAGACAGAGACAGAGATAGAGACAGAGACAGAGACAGAGGACAGAGACAGAGGACAGAGACAGAGACTGGAGACAGGAGACAGAGACAGAGATAGAGACAGAGACAGAGACAGAGGACAGAGACAGAGGACAGAGACAGAGACAGGAGACAGAGACAGAGGACAGAGACAGAGACAGAGACAGAGACAGAGACAGGAGACAGAGACAGAGATAGAGACAGAGACAGAGACAGAGGACAGAGACAGAGACAGAGGACAGAGACAGAGGACAGAGACAGAGACAGGAGACAGAGACAGAGGACAGAGACAGAGACAGAGACAGGAGACAGAGACAGAGACAGAGACAGGAGACAGAGACAGAGACAGAGACAGAGACAGAGACAGGAGACAGAGACAGAGACAGAGACAGGAGACAGGAGATAGAGACAGAGACAGAGGACAGAGACAGAGACAGGAGACAGAGACAGAGGACAGAGACAGAGACAGAGACAGGAGACAGAGACAGAGACAGGAGACAGAGACAGGAGACAGGAGACAGAGACAGAGACAGGAGACAGAGACAGAGACAGAGATAGAGACAGAGACAGAGGACAGAGACAGAGACAGGAGACAGAGACAGAGGACAGAGACAGAGACAGAGACAGAGACAGAGACAGGAGACAGAGACAGAGACAGAGACAGAGACAGAGACAGGAGACAGAGACAGAGACAGGAGACAGAGACAGGAGACAGAGACAGGAGACAGGAGACAGAGACAGGAGACAGAGACAGAGACAGAGGACAGAGACAGAGACAGAGACAGAGACAGGAGACAGGAGACAGAGACAGGAGACAGAGGACAGAGACAGAGACAGAGACAGAGACAGAGATAGGAGACATGAGACAGAGACAGAGACAGGAGACAGAGACAGGAGACAGAGACAGGAGACAGAGACAGAGACAGAGACAGAGACAGGAGACAGAGACGGAGACGGAGACAGGAGACAGAGACAGAGACAGAGACAGAGACAGAGACAGAGACAGGAGACAGAGATAGAGACAGAGACAGAGGACAGAGACAGAGACAGGAGACAGAGACAGAGATAGAGACAGAGACAGAGATAGAGGACAGAGACAGAGGACAGAGACAGAGACAGGAGACAGAGACAGAGGACAGAGACAGAGACAGAGACAGAGACAGAGACAGAGATAGAGACAGAGACAGAGGACAGAGACAGAGGACAGAGACAGAGACAGGAGACAGAGACAGAGACAGAGGACAGAGACAGAGGACAGAGACAGGAGACAGAGACAGAGGACAGAGACAGAGACAGAGACAGGAGACAGAGACAGAGACAGAGACAGGAGACAGAGACAGAGACAGAGACAGAGACAGAGACAGGAGACAGAGACAGAGACAGAGACAGGAGACAGGAGATAGAGACAGAGACAGAGGACAGAGACAGAGACAGGAGACAGAGACAGAGGACAGAGACAGGAGACAGGAGACAGAGACAGAGACAGGAGACAGAGACAGAGACAGAGATAGAGACAGAGACAGAGGACAGAGACAGAGACAGGAGACAGAGACAGAGGACAGAGACAGAGACAGAGACAGAGACAGGAGACAGAGACAGGAGACAGAGACAGAGACAGGAGACAGAGACAGAGACAGGAGACAGAGACAGGAGACAGAGACAGGAGACAGGAGACAGAGACAGGAAACAGAGACAGAGACAGAGGACAGAGACAGAGACAGAGACAGAGACAGGAGACAGGAGACAGAGACAGGAGACAGAGGACAGAGACAGAGACAGAGACAGAGACAGAGACAGAGACAGAGATACTGTTTAGAGGAAGACCAGCGCTACTGGTTTAGAGGAAGACCAGCGCTACTGGTTTAGAGGAAGAGCAGCGCTACTGGTTTAGAGGAAGACCAGAGCTACTGGTTTAGAGGAAGACCAGAGCTACTGGTTTAGAGGAAGACCAGAGCTACTGGTTTAGAGGAAGACCAGAGCTACTGGTTTAGAGGAAGACCAGAGCTACTGGTTTAGAGGAAGACCAGAGCTACTGGTTTAGAGGAAGACCAGCGCTACTGGTTTAGAGGAAGACCAGATATACTGGTTTAGAGGAAGACCAGCGCTACTGGTTTAGAGGAAGACCAGCACTACTGGTTTAGAGGAAGACCAGTGCTACTGGTTTAGAGGAAGACCAGATATACTGGTTTAGAGGAAGACCAGCGCTACTGGTTTAGAGGAAGACCAGAGCTACTGGTTTAGAGGAAGACCAGAGCTACTGGTTTAGAGGAAGACCAGAGCTACTGGTTTAGAGGAAGACCAGCGCTACTGGTTTAGAGGAAGACCAGAGCTACTGGTTTAGAGGAAGACCAGAGATACTGGTTTAGAGGAAGACCAGAGCTACTGGTTTAGAGGAAGACCAGAGATACTGGTTTAGAGGAAGACCAGAGCTACTGGTTTAGAGGAAGACCAGAGCTACTGGTTTAGAGGAAGACCAGCGCTACTGGTTTAGAGGAAGACCAGCGCTACTGCTTTAGAGGAAGACCAGCGCTACTGGTTTAGAGGAAGACCAGAGCTACTGGTTTAGAGGAAGACCAGCGCTGCTGGTTTAGAGGAAGACCAGCGCTACTGGTTTAGAGGAAGACCAGAGCTACTGGTTTAGAGGAAGACCAGCGCTACTGGTTTAGAGGAAGACCAGCGCTGCTGGTTTAGAGGAAGACCAGCGCTACTGGTTTAGAGGAAGACCAGCGCTACTGGTTTAGAGGAAGACCAGCGCTACTGGTTTAGAGGAAGACCAGCGCTACTGGTTTAGAGGAAGACCAGCGCTACTGGTTTAGAGGAAGACCAGCGCTACTGGTTTAGAGGAAGACCAGAGCTACTGGTTTAGAGGAAGACCAGCGCTACTGGTTTAGAGGAAGACCAGATATACTGGTTTAGAGGAAGACCAGAGATACTGGTTTAGAGGAAGACCAGCGCTACTGGTTTAGAGGAAGACCAGAGATACTGGTTTAGAGGAAGACCAGCGCTACTGGTTTAGAGGAAGACCAGCGCTACTGGTTTAGAGGTTTAGAGCTACTGGTTGCAGACCACTGGTTTAGAGGTTTAGACTTACTGGTTGCAGACCACTGGTTTAGAGGTTTAGAGCTACTGGTTGCAGACTACTGGTTTAGAGGAAGACCAGCGCTACTGGTTTAGAGGTTTAGAGCTACTGGTTGCAGACCACTGGTTTAGAGGTTTAGAGCTACTGGTTGCAGACCACTGGTTTAGAGGTTTAGAGTGAATGACTGATTCCTCCACTACTTTATTAATAATGGGGCATTTATTTATCTTGAATACCTAGCCCCCCCCCCTTGTCTGTTTAACTGTGCATATGACAATAAACAATCTTGAATCTTGAATCTTGAATTTCTCCTCAATGAAACATACATTTAATAAATATCCAATTTAGCTTAACGTTGGGGTCTCAAAGGAGAAAGAGACAAACCATTGATCAAATATGGAGCGCTCTGTTATATTTTCGGTGTGTGCGTGATATATTTTCTACGTGTTTGTGTGTTTTCTTGTATTCCAGTTGTAATTATCGTTCATAAAGCACAATGATGACTTATTGACAAACAATGTGCTGGAAATGAAGTGTGTGTGTGTGTGTATGTATATGTGTATGTGTGTGTACAGTATGTAGTATGTGTATACATGTGTATATGTTGATATGTGTATATGTGTGTGTATATATGTGTGTATATGTGTGCATATGTGCGTGTATGTGTGTATATGTGTATATATGTGTGTATATGTGTGTAGTGTATAACTGTATATATGTTTGTGTATATATATATATGTGTATATGTGTGTATGTGTATATATGTGTGTATACGTGTATATATGTGTGTGTATCTGTGTGTATATGTGTGTGTATACGTGTATATATATATGTGTGTATCTGTGTGTATATGTGTGTGTATATGTGTGTATCTGTGTGTATATGTGTGTATATGTGTGTATCTGTGTGTATCTGTGTGTGTTGCAGAGATAGACTTCAGACTCCATCAGAGCTCCACGTTTCCTCATTGTTTAGCTCCTGGGCAGCAGACGCATGCTGTGTGATAATGTGTGTGTTTGTGTGTTTAGCTGTGGGATTCTGCTGCCTGCACACGTGTGTGTGTGTGCGTGTGTGTTTGTGTGTGTGTGTGTGTGTGTGTGTGTGTGTGTGTGTGTGTGTGTGTGTGTGTGTGTGTGTGTGTGTGTGTGTGTGTGTGTGTGTGTGTGTGTGTGTGAGTGTGTGTGTGTGTGTACAGTGTGTGTTTGTGATTGTGTGTGAGAGAGAGAGAGAGAGAGAGAGAGAGAGAGAGAGAGAGAGAGAGAGAGAGAGAGAGAGAGAGAGAGAGAGATTACAGTTGCGTGTTTAGATAAGGATAGCTCTGATTAGCTCAGACTTAATCCCTCCCCCAGTCTTCATCTGATATGCCCTTATTCTCACCCTGCTGTTGGCATGATGTGTGTATGTGTGTGTGTGTGTGTGTGTGTGCGTGGGTGCATGCGTGCGTGTGTGTGCGTGTGTGTGTGTGTGTGTGTGTGTGTGTGTGTGTGTGTGTGTGAGGGTCCATCTGTCCGTGTGTGTGTGTCCATATGTGTGTGTCTGTGTTTGTGCATATGTGTGTGTGTCTGTGTGTGCATAATGTGTGCGTCTCCACGTGTGCGTGACCACATATGATCCTCTGACCTGTTCTGTCACGCATGCCCCCCTCCTCCCGCACACGACACCTTGACCTCCCCTGAGCACTGAGCTGTGAACCTATGTTTTCTCCTCTCCTCTCCTCTCCTCTCCTCTCCTCTCCTCTCCTCTCCTCTCCTCTCCTCTCCTCTCCTCTCCTCTCCTCTCCTCTCCTCTCCTCTCCTCTCCTCTCCTCTCCTCTCCTCTCCTCTCTTCTCTTCTCTTCTCTTCTCTTCTATTATCTTCTCTTCTCTTCCCTTCTCATCTTCTCTTTCCTTCTCCTCTCTTCTCTTCTCTTCTCTTCTCTTCTCTTCTCTTCTCTTCTCTTCTCTTCTCTCCTCCTATCTTATCTTCCCTTCTCCTCTCTTCTATTCCCTTCTCTTCTCCTCTCTTCTCTCCTCTTCTCATCACTTTTCTTCTCATCTCATCTCTTCTCTCCTCTCCTCTTCCCTTCTCTTCTCCTATCTTCTCTCCTCTTCTCTTCTCTTCTCTTCTCTTCTCTTCTCTTCTCTTCTCTTCTCTTCTCTTCTCTTCTCTTCTCTCGTATCTCCTCTTCTCCTCTCATCTCATCTCTTCTCTCCTCTCCTCTTCTCCTCTCTTCTCTTCTCTCCTCTTATCTCCTCTTCTCCTCTCTTCTCTTCTCCTATCGTCTCTTCTCTCTTCTTCTCTCCTCTTCTCCTCTCCTCTCCTCTCTTCTCTTCTCCTCTCATCTCCCCTCCACCCCATCCTCTCTCTCTCCACCTCCCCCTCCCTCCCTCCGTCTCTCTATCTCTCTCTCTCTGTTGTGTACTCACTGATGTATGAAATTATTCTGGGATGTTGGGATAGATTCTCCCCTCTGGGTCTGAGTGGAGGTGTGAGTCTATTCTTCAATAATAGATTGCTGGTTGTATCTGTATCTGGCTATGGTAATAAGCCCAATGGAGGCCTTAGCTATACTGTATATCTGTATCGGTATCTGTCTATAAACCCAATGGAGGCCGTAGCTATGTATCTGTATCTGTCTATGGTAATAAGACCAATCGGCGTCCTTTGAGAAACTACTTGCCAGTAGCTCCAGGTTCAGGTGACATTTGCTTCCATCTTTGAATCAAATATTTATTCCGTACAAAGACGCCAAGAATCGTCTACCAACATGGGGCGACAGTGGCTCGGGAGTCGGGAGGTAGAGCAGTCGTCTGGTAATCCCGAGGTTCCCAGTTCGATTCCCGCTCCTCCAGGCAGCGTGTCGAAGTGTCCTTGAGCAAAGACAATTAACCCCTAACTGCTCCCGATGAGCAGGTCGGCACCTCCGCCGTCGGTGTGTGAACGTGTGAGTGAACGGGTGAAATGTGAGGAAAAAATTGTAAAGCACTTTGGATAAAAGCTGTTATATAAATGCAGCCATTTACCGTTTAACATGCTATCTACTGTGCTCTTCAGTGCTGTCCTACTACGTCATGTGGTTCGTTGATCCAATTGGTTGAAGTTAGCTTGTGATAGACGGTGAAAGACAGATGGTTCATCCAATCACCTGCCAAGTATTTTTTTTAAAGTGCCCGCCCCTTTCCAGACAGTTTCCAAGGACGACATCGCAGATGCTTCTGTGTAACAGGATGTAAACGTGGCAGGGTGGTGTTCCCATGGAGGGGGTGTGTGTGGGGGGCCCTGTGTTCCCATGGAGGAGGGGTGTGTAGGGGGCCCTGTGTTCCCATGGAGGAGGGGTGTGTAGGGGGCCTTGTGTTCCCATGGAGGAGGGGTGTGTGGGGGGGCCCTGTATTGCCATGGAGGGGGGTGTGTGGGGGGCCCTGTATTCCCATGGAGGAGGGGTGTGTAGGGGGCCCTGTGTTCCCATGGAGGAGGGGTGTGTAGGGGGCCTTGTGTTCCCATGGAGGAGGGGTGTGTGGGGGGGCCCTGTATTGCCATGGAGGGGGGTGTGTGGGGGGCCCTGTATTCCCATGGAGGAGGGGTGTGTAGGGGGCCCCTGTATTCCATGGAGGAGGTTGTGTGTGGGGGGCCCTGTGGTTCCCATGGAGGAGGGGTGTGTAGGGGGCCCTGTGTTCCCATGGAGGAGGGGTGTGTAGGGGGCCTTGTGTTCC
>NC_140170.1:5075914-5085914 GCF_963971535.1 Notolepis coatsorum | reverse complement strand
TCCTGACTGTGTTTTTGTAGTGTTTCAATGTTGCACTGTATTGTGTTCTGGTTGTCTGGGTCTGTTGGTTTGATAGGTTCCTTAATTTCTTCCTGAGATTTTTACAATCATTATCATACCATTTGTCATGCATATTTAATTTGATTTAAATATTTTTTTGCTTTCCTATTTTAGGCCTTTAGGTTGGATAAGGAGGCTGCAAGGTCAAATATATTACCGCCCCGTTTACACTTTTGCTGTTGTGTTGGACGTTCTTTTCCAGGAATTGGTCTAATCGTAATTGGACCTCTTGTAGCTTGATAGCAGTTTGGAAGGCTTCTATACTACTTTCTTTCCATTTGTAGTATTTTTTAATAGTGTGTAGTTTGTTTGGTTTTGATACTTCCTGGTTGGGGTGTTGATCTGTTCAGGTAGACAGTGGCTTTGCTGTGGTCTGACAGGGGGTGTTAGCGGGCTGACTGTGAATGCTCTGAGAGACACTAGGCTGAGGTCAGTAACTGTACTGGTACCCAGAGATGAGCTGTATGTGTACCTACCATAAGAGTCCCTTCGGAGCCTACCGTTGACTATGTACAGTCCCAGCGAGCCACAGAGCTGTATGAGTTGTGACCCATGTTTATTTGTTGTTTGGTCATAGTTTTTTCTGGGTGGCATATTTGGGAGGGGATGTTTCCACCTCCTGGTATGTGTTTGTCTCCCTGTGTGCTGAGAGTGTCAGGTTCTCGTCCTGTCCTGGCATTGAGGTCCCCACAAACTACAATGTGACCACAAGCCTGGAACTGGTTGATTTCGTCCTCTAGGATGGAGAACATGTCCTCCTTATAGTATGGAGATTCAATTGGGGGAATGTAAGTGGCACACAGGAAGACATCTTTCTCGGTTGAGGTAAGTTCCTTGTTTTATTTTTAACCAGATGAAAAAAGCTCCGGTTTTGATTATCTTAATGGAGTGGGTTAGTTCTGATTTGTACCATATTAACATGTCTCCCTGTTAGCTTGGTGGATGGTACCAGCAAATCTCTATAGTTTGCAGGGCAACCAGTAGGACTATTTCCTCTGTCTCTTGTAGGACTGTGATGTCTGTGTTTGACATTTCTGTTATAAAGTCTGGGTTTCTGCTCTTAGTTCCAAGGGCAGTCGACCTCCGACCTTGTATAATCCAGCTTGAAATGGTGAAAGGTTTATATTCCATTATTACGGTGTTATATTTCCAGTGGTTTTGTCCTGGACCACTATCGAGTAGAGCTCGCTGGTCATCTGATGCTTGGTCAGCTCCCAGGATGGAGATCTCTCAGGTGGCGTGGGGTTGGCCTGTACATTTGTGTGGTTATGGGGTCGGTGGCGGCATGTGGTGTTTGTATGTGTGGTATGGGGTTGGCCGGGGCGAGGGGGGGGGGGGGTGTTGGCAGGAGGGGAACAGGTCGAATCTGGGGTGTCGCGGGCCTGTGCATTTGTCTGATTTGCTCTTTGTGTGGGGGGGGGGGGGGGGTCTGGTTGTAGCGCGTTGTTCTCTGGGTGCAACATGTCTTCTGGGTGTAGCTCTGGTTTGACCGGGAGGATGCGACCCTCTTTGCGCCGCCCCTTTGCCTCAAATAGATCCGCTATCAGCTCTATCTTTAATCTTTCAAAATGTCCAGTTGCTATCGCTATCAGCTCTATCTTTAATCTTTCAAAATGTCCAGTTGCTATCGCTATCAGCTCTATCTTTAATCTTTCAAAATGTCCAGTTGCTATCGCTATCAGCTCTATCTTTAATCTTTCAAAATGTCCAGTTGCTATCGCTATCAGCTCTATCTTTAATCTTTCAAATGTCCAGTTGCTATCGCTATCAGCTCTATCTTTAATCTTTCAAAATGTCCAGTTGCTATCGCTATCAGCTCTATCTTTAATCTTTCAAAATGTCCAGTTGCTATCGCTATCAGCTCTATCTTTAATCTTTCAAAATGTCCAGTTGCTATCGCTATCAGCTCTATCTTTAATCTTTCAAAATGTCCAGTTGCTATCGCTATCAGCTCTATCTTTAATCTTTCAAAATGTCCAGTTGCTATCGCTATCAGCTCTATCTTTAATCTTTCAAAATGTTCAGTTGCTATCGCTATCAGCTCTATCTTTAATCTTTCAAAATGTCCAGTTGCTATCGCTATCAGCTCTATCTTTAATCTTTCAAAATGTTTCAGTTGCTATCGCTATCAGCTCTATCTTTAATCTTTCAAAATGTCCAGTTGCTATCGCATGCACTTATCTGTGTTTCACTACACACTTGAGTGCATGCTTACCAACTGTTCGCCTGTTTTTACTGCAACACTACTATCACCGACATCTAAGAAGGGAGATCCCCCTTGAACGGCCCTTCTAAAGTTTCTTCTCCTCCACATTGCCTGTGGTGAATTTTTTCCTATTGCTAGGTTTTAGTGAGTTTTTCCTTACCTTCGCGTGGGGTATGTCTGGGAGTGTTGCATTTATTTTGCATTTATTAAAAAAAATATTGGACCTTATGGTGTTCTTGTTTTGTTCTTGACTTATTGTGATGTTTCTTCTTGACTTGTTTAAAGAAGACGTGTTTGGCCCCTGGGGACATTAACGTGTGTTGTCGGGCCTTACAAATAAATTTGATTTGATTTGATTTGATTGATTGATTGATTCAAAATTGTATTAACAGATTGCATAATGGGTACAATACAGTACGGCTCAATACACACCATTGTTAAGGGGATGCAGACCAGAGAAAGACGTTCGTCTGGTTTACATCAGGGTCCCCCCCCATTTTCATTTCATGATACAGTGAGTGAGGTGTGCGTCCCTCTGTGGCTCCTGTAGGATGTGTTGGGTCTGCGGTTTTTCAGGGTCTTCGCGACGTTAGGGACTGTTCTTTTGAAGATGTGAACCGTGTCGTACAGGCTTTGCTGGTCCAGGGTAGGGTGGGATGCCAGTAGACGTTTTGCTTCATTGGATACATCTGGGTAACAGAGAATACTACTTTTGCACTGGGAAATGTTGACGTGCTTTTTCTATTACTTCCATGACAGATTTGGTCACCTCCTCCCCTGTCTGCTGTGGGATATTGTGGATATCCTGAAGAACATTCTCAGTCAACCGAGGTCCAGTTAATAACAAGGTTTATTAGCCAGACAGACACTGCATTCTCAAATAATGTGTGTCTGTGTGTATTATGATGTGGCTGGGGGACCCAGGTAGTCTCCTGTCAGTAGCTCTATAGCCCGATTGGTATTTTGGCACTTTAGTTTCCTAACTCTTTTTTTTCCCTTCTACTACATATCTCCCGTTTGAGTCCATGAGGAGTACAATTTGTGGACTTTCTTGAGATCTGGTGGGATCTCTCTCTCTCTCTCTCTCTCTCTCTCTCTCTCTCTCCTCTCTCTCCTCTCTCTCTCTCTCTCTCTCTCTCTCTCTCTGTCACTCTCTCTCTCTCTCTCTCTCTCTCTCTCTCTCTCTCTCTCTCTCTCTCTCTCTCTCTCTCTCTCTATTTCTCTCTCTCTCTCTCTCTGTCTCTCTATCTCTCCCTCTCTCTCTCACTGTCTCTTTGTCTCTCTCTGTATCTCTCTCCCCTCTCTCCCTCTCTCTCTCTCTCTCTCTCTCTGTCTCCTTGTCTCCCTCTCTCTCTGTATCTCTCTATCCCTATCTCTGTCTGTCTGTCTGTCTGTCTGTCTGTCTGTCTGTCTGTCTGTCTGTCTGTCTGTCTGTCTGTCTGTCTGTCTGTCTGTCTGTCTGTCTGTCTGTCTGTCTGTCTGTCTGTCTGTCTGTCTGTCTGTCTGTCTGTCTGTCTGTCTGTCTGTCTGTCTGTCTGTCTGTCTGTCTGTCTGTCTGTCTGTCTGTCTGTCTGTCTGTCTGTCTGTCTGTCTGTCTGTCTGTCTGTCTGTCTGTCTGTCTCTGTCTGTCTGTCTGTCTGTCTGTCTGTCTGTCTGTCTGTCTGTCTGTCTGTCTGTCTGTCTGTCTGTCTGTCTGTCTGTCTGTCTGTCTGTCTGTCTGTCTGTCTGTCTGTCTGTCTGTCTGTCTGTCTGTCTGTCTGTCTGTCTGTCTGTCTGTCTGTCTGTCTGTCTGTCTGTCTGTCTGTCTGTCTGTCTGTCTGTCTGTCTGTCTGTCTGTCTGTCTGTCTGTCTGTCTGTCTGTCTGTCTGTCTGTCTGTCTGTCTGTCTGTCTGTCTGTCTGTCTGTCTGTCTGTCTGTCTGTCTGTCTGTCTGTCTGTCTGTCTGTCTGTCTGTCTGTCTGTCTGTCTGTCTGTCTGTCTGTCTGTCTGTCTGTCTGTCTGTCTGTCTGTCTGTCTGTCTGTCTGTCTGTCTGTCTGTCTGTCTGTCTGTCTGTCTGTCTGTCTGTCTGTCTGTCTGTCTGTCTGTCTGTCTGTCTGTCTGTCTGTCTGTCTGTCTGTCTGTCTGTCTGTCTGTCTGTCTGTCTGTCTGTCTGTCTGTCTGTCTGTCTGTCTGTCTGTCTGTCTGTCTGTCTGTCTGTCTGTCTGTCTATCTATCTATCTATCTATCTATCTATCTATCTATCTATCTATCTATCTATCTATCTATCTATCTATCTATCTATCTATCTATCTTATCTATCTATCTATCTATCTATCTATCTATCTATCTTCTATCTATCTATCTATCTATCTATCTATCTATCTATCTATCTATCTATCTATCTATCTATCTATCTATCTATCTATCTATCTATCTATCTATCTATCTATCTATCTATCTATCTATCTATCTATCTATCTATCTATCTATCTATCTATCTATCTATCTATCTATCTATCTATCTATCTATCTATCTATCTATCTATCTATCTATATATCTATCTCTTTTATCTCTCTTTCCCTCTACCTATCGCTCTCCCTCACTCTCTCTCCCCTGCTCTTTTGCCATCTTCCTCTCTCTCTTGCCCTCTCCCTTTCTCTCTCCTCTCTTTCCTCCCCTCTCTCTCCTTGCTCTCTCTCTCCTCTCTCCCCTATCTCTCTACCCCCTCTCCCCTCTCTCTCTACCACCTCTCTCCCTTTCTCACTTTATCTCTGTATCTCACAACTCTGACTGGGCATGTCATCATTATGTCATCCAAGGTGCGCTGCTTTCATACAAACACAAACACAAACCCTGCAAATAATCTAGATATTGACATTTTCCTTAGTCGACATCTTCTCACTTTCTCACAATTTACCATAAAGCAGATATATGGGAAGTGAGTCACATGGACACAGAGCCAGAGAGATGATGATGATGCATGCTGGGGGACCTGACCAGAGAGGGGGATATACTGTAGTATAGTTAGTATAGTGTAGTGTAGTGTAGTGTGTAGTATAGTGTAGTGTAGTGTAGTGTAGTGTAGTGTTATAGTGTAGTATAGTGTAGTGTATAGTATAATAATTGTTGCAGTTTAACAGGCCTGGGAGATAACCCCACCTGAGTACCTGGCATCATGGAAACCTGGTCCCAAGCGGGAATCGAACCCTGGACCTTCTTGCTGTGAGGCGACAGTGTTAACCACTACACCACCATGCCGCTTATAAGTGTAGTGTGTAGTATAGTGTAGTGTATAGTGTAGTGTAGTGTAGTGTAGTGTAGTATAGTATAGTTGTAGTGTAGTGTAGTGTATAGTGTAGTGTAGTGTATAGTGTAGTGTGTAGTATAGTGTAGTGTAGTGTATAGTGTATAGTGTATAGTGTAGTGTATAGTGTAGTGTATAGTGTAGTGTGTAGTATAGTGTAGTGTAGTGTATAGTGTAGTGTATTGTAGTGTATAGTGGTAGTCAAGTCAAGTCAAGTCAAGAGTTTTAATTGTCACGGCATACAGGTATACAATGAAATGCGGCTGGTCTTGCCCGCGACGATGTGCAATACAGTGGTACAACATATAATAGAATCCAATAAAAATACAGTGGTACAACATATAATAGAATCCAATAAAAACAACAGTGCAATAAACAGGTAACATGGTGTGCCATCTCGGTATCTGTACATAGTATTTTACAGAGCATATAGGACATGCTAGGTAGCTTTAGTAGTGCAATACACTGTTCCTGTTGTTTTACTAATTTAAAGTGGCTTTCCTCTGGCCATAAGTGTGCGTGTGTGCGGCATGAGTGTTAAAGAGTGCTGCTAGTGTGTGAGCGTGCTCAGCGTGCGTGTCGTGTGTGTGCTTGTGTGTGCTTGTGTGTGGATAGTTCAGTTCCGTGTCTCTCAATGTTCATTGTTCAAGGCTCTGATGGCCTGGGGGAAGAAGCTTAGCCTAAGCCTCTCCGTCCTAGTAGCTGGGGGTTCGCAGGCGTCTGCCTGACCTCAGCAGCTGGAACAGGCTGTTATTGGGGTGGTGGGGGTCTTTCATTATCCTGCAGGCTCTGGATTTGCACTCTCTTGTTGGTATAGAGCCTGCAGGGGAGGTAGCGCAATACCCGTGGTACGCTCGGCTGAGCGCACCACTCTCTGTAGGGCCTTCTTGTCCTGTGCCGTGCTGTTCCCATACCAGGCAGTGATGTTTCCGGTCAAGATGCTCTCTACAGCTCCTGAAGTAGAAGACTGGAGTATCTTCCCCGATACTCTGAACTTCCTTAACTGTCTCAGGTGGTAGAGGCGCTGCTTCGCTTTCTTTACTACTGTGTCTATGTGTGTTGACCATGTCAGATCCTCTGAGATGTGGACCCCCAGGTACTTGAAGCTGCTCACCCTGTCCACGGTAGCCCTGTTAATCATCAGTGGTGTGTGTGTCTCCTGCTGTCCTCTCCTATAATCCACGATCAGCTCCTTGGTTTTACCAATGTTCAGGAGCAGGCTGTTTGTCCTGGCACCAACGTTCCAGTACCTCAACCACCTCCCGGTAGGCCTTCTCGTCGTTGTCCGAGATCAGCCCCACCACCACCGTGTCGTCTGCGAACTTCACTATGGAGTTGGAGCTGAACTTGTAGTGTAGTCTATAGTGTAGTGTAGTGTAGTGTATAGTGTAGTGTAGTGTAGTGTATAGTGTAGTGTATAGTGTAGTGTATAGTGTAGTGTATAGTGTAGTGTGTAGTATAGTGTAGTGTAGTGTATAGTGTAGTGTGTAGTATAGTGTAGTATATAGTGAATAGTGTAGTGTAGTGTATATTGTAGTGTATAGTGTAGTGTGGTGTTAGTGTAGTGTAGTATAGTGTAGTGTAGTGTATAGTGTAGTGTAGTGTATAGTGTAGTGTGGTGTAGTGTAGTGTAGTATAGTGTAGTGTAGTGTATAGTGTAGTGTATAGTGTAGTGTAGTGTATAGTGTAGTGTATAGTGTAGTGTGTAGTATAGTGTAGGTGTATAGTGTATAGTGTAGTGTAGTGTAGTGTATATTGTAGTGTATAGTGTAGTGTGGTGTAGTGTAGTGTAGTATAGTGTAGTGTAGTGTATAGTGTAGTGTAGTGTATAGTGTAGTGTGGTGTAGTGTAGTGTAGTGTAGTGTAGTATAGTGTAGTGTAGTGTATAGTGTAGTGTAGTGTATAGGTAGTGTAGTGCAGTGTAGTGTAGTGTGTAGTGTGGTGTAGTGTAGTGTAGTGTAGTGTAGTGTAGTGTATAGTGTAGTGTAGTCTAGTTAGTGTATAGTGCCAGTGGTTCTCAAACTGTGGTACGCGTACCACTAGTGGTACTTGGTGGTACTTGAAAACATTTACAAAAAAGCAAAAAAAAAAAAATTTGCAGTCAGGCCACTGAACTTAGAAGCAGGCCAGGCCAGTGTTTCTGGTTGCGGCGGCGCGATAGTTAGATAACCTAAGTGGGGAACAACCAGGAGATCACTGTGACAGAGAGTAATGCAGTCTAAACAGTCTAAATCTTAATTCAACTTCAGCCCTGATCATAACCATTTATGTTTTGATTTTTTGTAATGTCAGATAAAAAATGAAATACTCCCACTTTTCTATGTTAAATCTGACATTACAAAAAATCCATCAAAATCTGTGTTGCTGCTAATCATTGACACATGCCTAGCCTGTAATAATCCTCCCCAGAAAAATGTACTTTGCATTTGATATATTGAAAATATTTAACTTTTTGTGTGTTTTTTTTTAACAATAATTTGTGATGCCATCACACAAACGGCATTTAAAGGGTAAACATTCAAAAATGTATTGAATATGTGTTTTCTTTTCTTTTTACAATAATTTGTGATGCCCATCACAAACACTGGCATTTAAAGGGTAAAAATTCAAAGATTCCTGCACCAGAATGCAGGAAATTAAGTTTTGTAACAAAATAATTGTGTGTGTGTGTGTGGTGTGGTGAGAGAGAGAGAGAGAGAGAGAGAGGAGAGAGAGAGAGAGAGAGAGAGAGAGAGAGAGAGAGAGAGAGAGAGAGAGAGAGAATTAAGTACATTTGCTGAAATACTTGCTATGTGAGAATGTTAGTTATTATGTTCTCAATGCCCCTTGCATTGTATGAGTTGTGTGGAAGCGTTTGCTAGTTCTAGTGCTATCCCTTTGTACATTGTGGCTGTGTCTGACAAAGTTAACAATAAATAATGGTATTAGGAATACATTTGCCTCCTGCGTGAACTGTGCATAGCTGAATAGACTGTATTTTAAACGCCGGTCATATGGTGGTACTTGGAGAGCCAGCTACGTTCTCAGGTGGTACTTGGTGTAAAAAGTTTTGAGAACCACTGGTATAATGTATAGTGAGCTCTATTAGGGAACGCAGAGGGCGCCTTGCTACAGCTAGGATGAGACAGTGTAGTTTAAGTTTAAGTTTATTTGGATCCCCATTAGCCACAGCAGTGCTGTGGCTATTCTTCCTGGGTCCATAACACCTCAAATACAGTTAGGGACTTTATACACTCACAACATTCACATGTCATACAGACAATTAAAACAACAATAAATACTCCTAATCAAATTCATAATGCAATACAACAATACATACTCCTAATAAATTCATAATACAATACAACAATACCTACTCATAATTAATTCGTAAAACAATACAGCATAATATACTATTTAGCTTTTACATACATTATCTATGTTCATATCAACCAATTATACAATCTTTTAATAATATATCCATATCAGACACATACCTTTTCATCTACGTGTATCCCTATCTCTTATCAGACACATACATTTTCATTTACGTACACACTATCTATTAGGGAATGTCAATGTCTTTGGTTGAAAATGTTGTCGTCTAGTATATAGTGTATAGTGAGCTCTGTTAAATCAAATCAAATCAAATCAAATTATTTATAGGGCCCGACAACACACGTTAATGTCCCCATGGGCCGTACAGGTCTTCTTTAAACAAGTCAAGAAGACAACATAACAATAAGTCAAGAACAGAACAAGACACCATAGGGGTCCAAACATTTTTTAGATGAATGCAAATAAATGAAAGAATGCAAGCACTCCCAGACATACCCCACGCGAAGGTAAGGAAAAACTCACTAAAACCTAACAATAGGGAAAAAGCTCCACAGGCAATGTGGAGGAGAGAAACCTTAGAAGGGCCGTTCAAGGGGGGATCTCCCTTCTTAGATGTCGGGTGATAGTAGTGTTGCAGACGGACGTTGATGTGTGAATTGCTAATGTCCAGCTCACACGGCACAGCAGAGGGGACGGAGAGGCGTTCTGTTGACGTCTTTTGAAAAACTCATTGAAAGTTTCATTTTAAAATGGAATGCGTGTCGTATGCTTGTTAGAAATGTGTTTTTGCGAGAGACTGTGTGTGTGCATGCGTACTGTACTATGTGTGTGTGTGTGTGTGTGTGTGTGTGTGTGTGTGTGTGTGTGTGTGTGTGTGTGTGTGTGTGTGTGTGTGTGTGTGTGTGTGTGTGTGTGTGTGTGTGTGTGTGTGTGTGTGTGTGAGCTTTGCCTATGGCTCTAACCTCTCCAATTGACATTGAGTTTTGTGTTGTTGCCATTTACCAGAGTAAAGCATGTTTAATGAGGGGAGCGAGGCAACACACACACACACACACAAACACACGCACGCACACGCACACACACACACACACACACACACACACACACAAACACAAACACACGCACGCACACG
>NC_140170.1:5050500-5075714 GCF_963971535.1 Notolepis coatsorum | reverse complement strand
GCTTTGGATAAAAGCGTCAGCTAAATGACAAAATGTAAATGTAAAATGTAAGATCCAGACTCAGCGTTAACCTAATACTAGTCACAGAGACTAAGATGAGACATCTAGACTCACCGTTAACCTAATAGTCACAGAGACTAAGATGAGACATCTAGACTCACTTTTAACCTAATAGTCACAGAGACATGCTTTTGTCTGGAAAATGTAACTTTTACGCTGTTACGCTGCTGGCCAGTATATTACTACTATTACTACTAGGGCACTAGGGCTGTCAGTTTATCGCGTTAATTAGATTAATTAATTACACAGCAAATTATCGCTTTATGAAAATGTAAGCAAAATTAATAAAGAACATATATATATATATTTTTTTTTTAATTTAATATATATATATATTTTTTTTTATCTCATTCATTCCATAAGAACGTAGAATAAACATTTATAGACTTTTTTTTTAAATGGTCTATTTGCATGTTCTTGGGATCTGATTCTAGGGACATCTATGGATCTCAGGGAATGTATTCCCAGTGTCAGAAATACTGTGTCTGTTACTAGGCTTGAGTAAATTGTAATGAACCAAATGAGAATATCAATTCAATTCAAAACATTTTATTTATTTTTTTTATCTTTGACTGTGAATAACACCATGCTAAAATTGACCAGACCTGAAAAATCTAAGCAAATGAATAAAGGGAAGATGATTAAACAGAAGGTTTTGTAGATACAGTACTGAATTCTGCCATCCGGACACATGCAATTTGAAATATGATTATAGAATATAGAATATCAGGCCTAAAATGGTTATGCGATAAAATTGCGATTAATTAGATTAATTAATTAAAAAATCCTGTAATTAATTAGATACATTTTGTTAATAGCCTGACAGCACTAATTACTACTACTACTACTACTACTACTACTACTACTACTACTACTACTACTACTACTACTACTACTACTACTACTACTACTACTACTACTACTACTACTACTACTACTACTTTACAGTTACATTTGCACTCTGGTTGAATGCAAAACTTATTTTCGTTGGACTGTACTGTGCTGTGTAATCTCCCTCTCCTCTCCTCTCCTCTGCTCTCCTCTCCTCTCCTCTCCTCTCCTCTCCTCTCCTCTCCTCTCCTCTCCTCTCATCGCCTCTCCCATCTCTTCTCCTCGCCTCTCCTCTCATCGCCTCTCTCATCTCTTCTCCTCTCCTCTCCTCTCCTCTCCTCTCCTCTCCTCTCCTCTCCTCTCCTCTCCTCTCCTCTCTCCTCTCTTATCATCTCCTCTCTTCTCTTCTCCTCTCCTCTCAGCTCTCCTCTCCTCTCAGCTCTCCTCGCCTCTCAGCTCTCCTCTCCTCTCCTCTCCTCTCCTCTCCTCTCCTCTCTTCTCTTCTCTTCTCTTCTCCTCTCCACTCCACTCCTCTCATCTCCTCTCCTCCTCTCCTCTCTTCTCCTCTCCTCTCTTATCCTCTCCTCTCTTCTCTTCTTCTCTCCTCTCATCTCCCCTCTCCTCTCTTCTCCTCTCATCTCCTCTCTTATCCTCTCCTCTCCCCTCTCCTCTCCTCTCATCTCCCCTCTCCTCTCTTCTCCTCTCATCTCCTCTCATCTCCTCTCCTCTCCTCTCCTCTCCCCTCTCCTCTCCTCTCCTCTCTTATCCTCTCCTCTCCTCTCCTCTGTCCTCTCTCCCCTCTCTTCTCTCCTCTCTGATGCACAGACACACTATTTATCTCACACTGTAATTTGACACAAAACATAGTTAACTGCAGACACAGAAATATTGTCTGGGACTGTGTGTGTGTGTGTGTGTGTACTCTCTCCTCTCCTCTCTCCTCTCTCCTCTCCGCTCCCCTCTTCTCTCTTCTCTCTTCTCTCTTCTCTCTTCTCTCTCCTCTCCTCTCTCCTCTCTCCTCTCCGCTCTTCTCTCTTCTCTCTTCTCTCTTCTCTCTTCTCTCTTCTCTCCTCTCTCCTCTTCTCTGCTCTCTCCTCTCTCCTCTTCTCTCCTCTCTTTTCTCCTCGCATCTCTCCTCTCTTCTCCTCTCCTCTCTCCTCTCTCCTCTGTTTTCTCTCCTCTCTACTCTCTCCTATCATCTCCCCTCTCCCCTCTTCTCTCATCTCTCCTCTCTTCTCCTCTCTCCTCTCCTCTCTTTGATTGATTGATTGATTGATTGAAAAGTTTATTAACAGATTGCAGAATGGGTACAGTACAGTACAGCTCAATACATACAATTGTTAAGGGGATGCAGACCAGAGAAAGACTTTCGTCTTGTTTACATCAGGGTCCCCCATTTTCAATTCATCATAACATATATGACATACATGACATACATGACATACATAACATATATGACATACATGACATACATGACATACCTACTTTCCCCTCTCTCCTCCTTTCCTCTCCTCTCCTCCTCTCCTCTCCTCTCTCTCTCTCTCTCCTCTCCTCTCTCTCCTCTCTTCTGTCCTCTCCTCTCCTCTCCTCTCCTCTCCTCTCCTTCCTCTCCTCTCCTCTCTCCTATCATCTCTCATCTCCTCTCTCCTCTCTCTCTCTCCTCTCTCCTCTCCTCTCTCCTCTCTCCTCTCTCTTCTCTCCTCTCCCCTCTCCTCTTCTCTCCTCTCCTTTCCCATCTCTCCTCTCCTCTCTCCTCTCCTCTCTCCTCTCCTCTCTCCTATCCTCTCTCAAGTCAAGTCAAGTCAAGAGTTTTAATTGTCACGGCATACAGGTATACAATGAAATGCGGGTGGTCTTGCCCGCAACGATGTGCAATACAGTGGTACAACATATAATAGAATAAAAAAATGAAAAAATGACCTCACCTCTCTCATCTCTCATATCTCCTCTCTTCTCTCCTCTCTTCTCCCCTCCCTGCTCTCTCCTATTCTTTCCTCTCTTCTCTCCTCTCCTCTCTCTTCTCACATTTTTTTCTAGTTGAATGTGCCTATATGTATTGCGTTTACCAATAGATGCCAAGCCATTGACAAGAATTGTATAACCTTGTATTTTGTATATCTAAATTGGATGCTAGGTACACACACCTGTAATTACCCTTGAGCAAGGCACTGACATTAGAACTGGAGTTGGTCCCTGGCTGCCAGACTATGGACGCTTACTGCTCCTAAATAGACAGGCTGGGTTACATTTTTAGATGACAAATCCCTGATATATCTAAAAATTTACCTCAATCCTATGCAGAGATATCTCCACACCTGTACGTCACAGCCTGCTAAACACCTCTGTCTTTACGCCTGTACATCACAGCCTGCTAAACACCTGCTAAACACCTCTGTCTTTATGCCTGTACATCACAGCCTGCTAAACAGCTGTGTCTCTACACCTGTACATCACAGCCTGCTAAACACCTGCTAAACACCTCTGTCTTTATGCCTGTACATCACAGCCTGCTAAACAGCTGTGTCTCTACACCTGTACATCACAGCCTGCTAAACACCTGCTAAACACCTCTGTCTCTATGCCTGTACATCACAGCCTGCTAAACACCTCTGTCTTTACACCTGTACATCACATCCTGCTAAACACCTCTGTCTCTACGCCTGTACATCACAGCCTGCTAAACACCTGCTAAACACCTCTGTCTCTACGCTTGTACATCACAGCCTGCTAAACACCTCTGTCTCTATGCCTGTACATCACAGCATGCTAAACACCTCTGTCTCTAAGCCTGTACATCACAGCCTGCTAAACACCTCTGTCTCTAAGCCTGTACATCACAGCCTGATAAACACCTCTGTCTCTAAGCCTGTACATCACAGCCTGCTAAACACCTCTGTCTCTAAGCCTGTACATCACAGCCTGCTAAACACCTCTGTCTTTACACCTGTACATCACATCCTGCTAAACACCTCTGTCTCTACGCCTGTACATCACAGCCTGCTAAACACCTGCTAAACACCTCTGTCTCTACGCCTGTACATCACATCCTGCTAAACACCTCTGTCTCTACGCCTGTACATCACAGCCTGCTAAACACCTGCTAAACACCTCTGTCTCTACGCTTGTATGTCACAGCCTGCTAAACACCTGCTAAACACCTCTGTCTCTACGCTTGTACATCACAGCCTGCTAAACACCTCTGTCTCTATGCCTGTACATCACAGCCTGCTAAACACCTCTGTCTCTAAGCCTGTACATCACAGCCTGCTAAACACCTCTGTCTCTAAGCCTGTACATCACAGCCTGCTAAACACCTCTGTCTCTAAGCCTGTACGTCACAGCCTGCTAAACACCTCTGTCTCTAAGCCTGTACATCACAGCCTGCTAAACACCTCTGTCTTTACGCCTGTACATCACAGCCTGCTAAACACCTCTGTCTCTAAGCCTGTACATCACAGCCTGCTAAACACCTCTGTCTCTAAGCCTGTACATCACAGCCTGCTAAACACCTCTGTCTCTAAGCCTGTACATCACAGCCTGCTAAACACCTCTGTCTCTAAGCCTGTACGTCACAGCCTGCTAAACACCTCTGTCTCTAAGCCTGTACATCACAGCCTGCTAAACACCTCTGTCTCTAAGCCTGTACATCACAGCCTGCTAAACACCTCTGTCTCTAAGCCTGTACATCACAGCCTGCTAAACACCTCTGTCGCTAAGCCTGTACATCATAGCCTGCTAAACACCTCTGTCTCTAAGCCTGTACATCACAGCCTGCTAAACACCTCTGTCGCTAAGCCTGTACATCATAGCCTGCTAAACACCTCTGTCTCTAAGCCTGTACGTCACAGCCTGCTAAACACCTCTGTCTCTAAGCCTGTACATCACAGCCTGCTAAACACCGCTGCCCAAGAGAGCAAAAATGTTTTACCATCTGCGACCTACAACATTAAATTGCGTGTGGAGTATCACTAATGACCAAATATTAAGCTTGTCTGAACATTTATTATGCAGTGATGCAGTTATCAGAAAAGTAAACAGACTATAGTTCTATGTCTCTTCTGCGTTACGAAACCAGACAAACAACTCCCCTTTTGAACCCTTTCAATCAGGCTTCCGAAAAACACCACAGCACAGAATCTGCTCTTGTTAAAGTCACCAACGATATCCTGCTAAATTCAGATTCCGGTTTTCTCTCCATACTCATCCTCCTCGACCTCAGTGCTGCTTTTGACACCATTGATCACAACATCCTACTCTCCCGTTTAGAACACACAGTTGGCATCACAGGCTCAGCTCTCCACCTATTTCACTCCTATATCAGACAGACAGCAATTCACTACCATGGACAGTCATACCTCAACTTCTTTCCCCGTTACATATGGTGTCCCCCAAGGCTCAGTCCTTGGTCCCATACTCTTCTCCCTTTATATGTTACCCCTCTGCCACATTTTCAGAACACATGGTCTTCAATACCACTGCTACGCCGATGACACGCAGTTATACATTCACTCCCCTCCCGACACCACTGCTGCTACTACTTCGCTCTCCTCCTGCCTCTCTGAAATAAAAAATCTGGATGAATCACAACCTTCTCCAACTCAACAGTACTAAAACTGAAATCCTTGTAATGGGCACACCTCACCTTCTCCCTAAAAAACCCTGACTGCTCCATATCCATCAACAACCACTCTATCCTCCCCTCCCCCACAGTGAAAAACGTGGGTGTTCTATTTGACCCCAAACTAACATTCGAACCACACATCAATATAACATCACCAAGACATGCTACTTTCACCTCAGGAACATTTCACGCATTAGACCACTCCTGTCCCCCTCCGACACTGAAAAGCTGGTTCATGCCCTCATTTTCTCCCGTCTAGATTACTGTAATGCATTACTCATTGGCTCAACATCAAAATCCCTCGATAAATTTCAACTAGTTCAGAACACCTCAGCCTGCATCATCACCCGCTGCCCCAAATTCTCCCACATCACACCTGTCCTCTCCTCACTTCACTGGCTCCCTGTCAAGTATAGGATTGACTTTAAGATCCGTCTCCTCACTTACAAAGCCCTCCACTCCCTAGCACCTGATTACATCTACAACCTTCTTCAACACTACACTCCCTCCCGCTCACTCCGCTCATCCAACTTAGCCCTTCTGAGCGCACCACACTACCGCCTTAAATCCACAGAAAACAAATCATTCTCCTCCGCTGTTCCCCGACTCTGGAATCAACTCCCACTACACATCAAAGAAGCCCCATCCGTAGAAACATTTAAGTCCCACCTCAAAACCCATCTGTTCAAACTTGCATACCCTCACTCCTGACCCCCCAACCCCAGCATCACTTACATTTTCACATCTCTACACACCTATATTTTAATATTATTATTTATTTAAAAATGTTCTCTCTGTCTTGTCTCTAGGCTGTCTCCCTCTCTCTGTATTATCCCCACCATGTCGTCATTGTGAAAGTCCATGTACTGTGTTTGTCCATGTACTGTGTTTGTCCGTATGCTATAATGCCATGTATGTAAAGCGCTTTGAGATGCCTAATGTAAGGCACTATATAAAATAAATGTATTATTATTATTATTATTATTATATGGTATGTTCATTGTTGTTCACATGTACACAGTGAATATATCCATATCTGTCTGAATGTACCTGCATATAATCCTAAAAATAAGGGTGGAACAATAATATACCACACTACCAAAGGGTTAACCCTTTCACTGCGACAATACAGAAGGTTAACCCTTTCACTGTCACACGACAAAGGGTTAACCCTTTCACAACCACACTCCAGAAGGTTAACCCTTTGCTCCCGATGAGCAGGTTGGCACCTTGCATGGTTGCCTCTGCTGTCGGTGTGTGAATGTGTGAGTGAATGGGTAAAAAGATTTGAGTAAAAAATTGTAAAGCGCTTTGGATAAAAGCGCTATATAAAAAAAGCAGCCATTTACCTTTCACTACCACACTACAGACAGTTAACCGTCTGTAGTGTGGTAGTGAAAGGTTAACCTTCTGCCGTGTGGTAGTGAAAGGGTTAAGGGCTAATAATACGAGGATAGGAAGCGCTGGTTAGACAGAGTCCTCTTTGGGCAGAGATGTTTGACAGTAGAACGTCGTCCAACTCTCTGCGTAGGAGAATGAAAATGTACTTGGCAAAGAGGTTCTAATTCCGGTTCTGATTCAAACGCTCCACTCCAGGAAAGTGACAACCTTCCTGCCAGCCGATCCGCCCTCGGGGGACATAAACAATATCTCCATCCAATAAAATGTGATTGTCGTAAATTTTAAAGTAATCCGCCCTCTGATCATACAGACCTGAAGGCAGCCATCGCTGTCACTGGCCCTGATCTTTGGTCAACATTCAAATCAAGTCCTTCCCACCCGGCTGTTTCATCTGGAAAGGCGGCCGATCGCGGCAGCGAGACGCCATACTGTACCATCTCACGGTGACTTTGATAATAGAATAGAATAGAAATAGAATATAAATTACTTTTATTCATCCCGAGGGAAATTTGGCACTACGAACCTCTCACAGTAAACGGTAAACCTTTTGGTAGACAAAAACAAAGAGTCAACAAAATAATAAGAATAAGCCTAAGAATAAAATATGGTCCGGGATATACATTTCCTACGTTACATTCTAATATAAAATATACAGTAAAAATATACAGAATATACAATATAAGTGTAAAATTGTACTATGTCGGTCTAAACGTAAAAGTAAAAGTCCAGGAAGATAGTACTGTCACCCTGTGCTCATTGATGCAGTGAGGCACAGTGATGCATTGTAAAGTCTGATGGCTGTTGGAATCAAATCAAATCAAATCAAATTTATTTTGTAAGGCCCGACAACACACGTTAATGTCCCCATGGGCCGGACACGTCTTCTTTAAACAAGTCAAGAAGAAACATCACAATAAGTCAAGAAACAAAACAAGAACACCATAAGGTCCAACAAAATTTAAATAAATGCTAAATATATAAATGAATGCAACACTCCCAGACATACCCCACGCGAAGGTAAGGAAAAACTCACTAAAACCTAGCAATAGACAGACAGACAGACAGACAGACAGACAGACAGACAGACAGACAGACAGACAGACAGACAGACAGACAGACAGACAGACAGACAGACAGACAGACAGACAGACAGACAGACAGACAGACAGACAGACAGACATATGGAGCACATGACTATAGCTGGATACAGACAGTCCAGACTCGTCTATTGAGGGAATTAAAACAGGACATTCTAGAGACACAGAAAATAAGCAGCATAATAAATAGTCAAATAAATGTCCTTATGTGTGTGTGTGTGTGTGTGTGCCTGTGTGTGTGTGTGCCTTGTGTGTGTGTGTGTGTGTGTGTGTGTGTATGCGCGCGCGTGTGTGTGTGTGCCTGTGTGTGTGTGTGTGTGCCTGTGTGTGTGTGTGCCTGTGAGTGTGTGTGTGCCTGTTTGTGTGTGTGCCTGTGTGTGTGCCTGTGTGTGTGCCTGTGTGTGTGTGTGTGTGCCTGTATGTGTGTGCGTGTGCGTGTGCGTGTGTGTGTGTGTGTGTGTGCGTGTGTGTATGTGTGTGTGTATGTGTGTGTGTGTGTAGATAGTATAATCAGTCAGGGGTCTACATTAGTCAACCCTGGAGTCCAGGGACGTGCACAGGACTTTAGAAAGGCAGGTGCCCGAAATCATAAAAGGGCATTAATTATTAAATGTAATGCGACCGCGCGCAGCGCGCGAGCGCAATTTTTGGGGTTAATACAAGTCTATCATGGTACATTCAGTTTCACCGATAGATGTCACCAAAACTACATAGTGTCCCTTTAATAACACAATATGCGCTCCAGACCAACAGCTGCGGGAGGGAGGGAGGGAGGGAGGGAGGGAGGGAGGGAGAGAGGGAGAGAGAGAGAGGGAGAGAGAGAGAGAGAGAGAGAGAGAGAGAGAGAGAGAGAGAGAGAGAGAGAGAGAGAGAGAGAGAGAGAGAGAGAGAGAGAGAGAGAGAGAGAATGCTGCGTGATTTTCATGCACTAGCAGCAGCAGACAGGGAGGGGCTGGCGACGTGTTTCACGAAAATATACAGTGCACTGCAAACCCGACATTTTATTTTGTTGGGCAAATACCTTACCTGATGTGTACTCTTGCTTTGTTTTAGTTGAAATAGTAACTGTAAAAAAAGAGGTCTCGACTCGAGTGTGAGGGCACTGTGAGCTCAACAACAGCTGGATATCAATTTCCTGTTCAGTGCACTGCTGGCCCTGCGCGGTTTACATGTCTCATTGATCATCACCCACCCACGTGCTATGCCTATGCGTAATAGGTCCTTCCAGGCTGGAAGGACCTATTATTTACGAGAGGGGTGGCATTTCTCTCTCTTTCTTTACCTAATATTTAGATTCTATCGTGACATCTTTCATTTGGAAGGGCAGGGCAGTATATATATATGTGCAACAGTAAAAAAAAAAAAAAAAAAAAAAAAAAGAGGGTGGCATAAAAAGGGCACTTTCTAATGAGAAATGAAAAAGGCAGGTGCCCGGGCACCCCTTCACCCCTATGTATGCACGTGCCTGCTGGAGTCTATGTGTCCAGTGTGCTCACCAGTCAAACTGTAATTCTGTCTAGCAGTACATCTCTCTCTCTCTCTCTCTCTCTCTCTCTCTCTCTCTCTCTCTCTCTCTCTCTCTCTCTCTCTCTCTCTCTCTCTCTCTCTCCCTCCCTCTCTCCATCTCTCTCTCTCTCTCTCTCCCTCTCTCTCTCCCTCTCTCTCTCTCGCTCTCTGATGAATGGAGCGTCTACTCTCATGTAGAGTGCATGTTTGTAAAAGTCACTCTAATCACATTTTACTGATTCTCCGGGGATTAAAAGAGGTGGTTTGTATGAGTGTCTGGTGTGTGTGTGTGTGTGTGTGTGTGTGTGTGTGTGTGTGTGTGCGTGTGTGTGTGTGCGTGCGTGTGCATCCCCCCCCCCCCCATGTGTGAGTGTTTGTGTCTGTGTGTAATTAGTCTAAAACCAGCTTAATTGTAAAACATCATCCATCATCCTCTGTTTTTACCCTGTGAGGAAGCGGCGCAACCTCAGGCTCCTCTTTAACCCTTTCACTGCCACACGACAGCCGGTTAACCCTTTCACTGTGACAATACAGAAGGTTAGTAAAGGGCTAACCTTCTGTCGTGTGGCAGTGAAAGGGTTAAGCCCACAGTGCGTCTGCAGAGGCTGGACCAGCAGAGCTCCTGGAGCCACAGGAGCCAGAGCTCAGAGCTCAAGAGGTTTATTCATTACATCAGGGGGGCGACAGTGGCTCGGGAGGTAGAGCAGTCGTCTGGCAATCCGGAGGTTCCCGGTTCGATTCCCGCTCCTCTCCCCTGGGCAGCGTGTCGATGTGTCCTTGAGCAAGACACTTATAACCTAATATAATCAGCACCTTGACCTGACAGGTTAACCTCTTAAGCCTGAGTGGTCCGGTACCGATACAAGATTGATATCACGCCATAAATCCATCTCTACAGAATGTATGAATTAATGTTGCATTTTCTTTTTCAAATGTAGCCAAGAGTAAAGACCCTAATCCTGTCAAAACAGCAGTCAAAGTGTATATTTTCAGCACTACGTTTGTTTACCAATGATTTTAAGTGTTATTAGTCAAATATGAGTTTATAGAAATCTCAGCGCATCGAGTCGTAAAAATGTGCCTATGTGACCAGGCACAGATAATAGGGTATTGTTAACAACCCAGAGCAGAAAGCGCTCTGCCCTGTTTGCTCTCGCATCGCCAAGCTCCCCAGACTCACGCGATGGGTCCGACTCCCCAAAGTTTAAACGTCCTCGTCTGCGGTGCTCTGCAGCCCATACCAGTATGATCATTCAAACGGCGAGTGTCATCGATGGAAATGCCGCTGTGAACGAGCCCCTCCACACGCCGCTGCTGCCCGACCAACCGTCTAACTCCGCCAGCAATGCAGACGCTACTCCTGCGGCTTTTCACCATAGAAACCTGGCCATCTACGACGGGGAATGCATCCAGGAACAGCCAGAGATCCTACTCATCGGAGATTCCATCACCAGGTTTTTGCAAATACCACACGGCATTACGTATTGTTTTTCCGGTTTAAAAGTTACTGACTTACTTGAGTGTACTCCCGAAATCATCGAGAGATATCCGTCCGCCCACACCGTTATCATTCATATCGGAGCAAATGACGTAATGGCTAGACAATCCGTTAAACTCCAATCTGACTTTGAATCACTAATACTCACTATTGAAAGCCTGGGTAAAATATGCATTGTGTCTGGCCCCATTCCATCCATAGGTCGTGGATCTGAGCGATTTAGCCGTCTGTTCTGGTTGCACAAATGGCTACAGACCCACTGTACTACTATAGGACTTTGCTATATAAATAACTTTGATCTGCTCTGGTCCAGGAAATACCATTACAGACCCGATGGCATCCATCCAAACATATCAGGGGTAAATGTGCTAATACATAACGTCATACAAAGTATAGCATCACTGGCCTGACAACCAACCATATCTAGCTCTGTAGACTATATACAGAAGCAGCCTAAACTACAAAAAAACATGTTGAGTGTCATCCCGATTCTGATCACTAAAAGACTAATCAATTACTCATTATCACGTCCCATATGTAAATCTAACCTTATCAATATCAGTGTTCAACCACAGACTATCTCACACCCCACTACAGAACCCGTACAGCTAAAACTAGCACTGTTCAACGTTAGAGCGCTGAAACAAAAATCATTTCTGATAAATGAACTCATAGTAAAACATGGTGTACATTGTATGTTTTTAGTAGAGACATGGTTAGACAATATCACTGGTGTAGCAACACTGATTGAGACCTGCCCTTCCAATTTTAAATTCTATCAATCAAACAGACAGAGTGGGAGGGGAGGCGGAATAGCAGCAATTATCTCCACTCAATTTGTGTGCAATGATATTGACCTGGGAAAATTTTTATCATTTGAATACCTTGCTATTGTATTGAAAACAGAAATGCCAGTAATATGTGTGACATTGTATCGACCACCAAGGTACTCGCCACTCTTCATACAGGAATTTTCAGAACTCATATCGATCTGCATTACCAGGTATGATAGAATCATTCTTAATGGAGATCTAAATATTCATATCAACAAAAAGGATGACCCCAGGGGTTGTGAGTTTCTGAACCTACTGGACAGTTTTGGACTGATGCAACATGTTCACGAGGCCACCCACCAACATGGCAACACTCTGGACCTACTAATAACAACAGGGCTAAACATTGAGAATATATCAGTAAAACAAATTCCAATTTCTGACCATTATTGTGTGTTCTATGGTACAAGCCTAATATTACATAAGACCAGAAGCGAATTCCTAGTTCACAGAAGGCTTCTGGACGCTAGAGCTGAAGCAAAATTCTCTAGTATGATGAAATCATATGACCAATGCAGTGAATCCTCCTTAAATCAGCAAGTGCAAAACTTCCACATCACCTTGTCAACTGTGTTAGATACTGTTGCCCCTCTAAAGGTTAAAAAGGTAAAAACTGATAGAATCTCTCCATGGCTAAATAAAACCAATGTTAAAGATAACAAGAGAAAATGTAGGATAGCCGAGCGAAAATGGAGGAAACTCAAACTCACAGCTCACTTTAATTTATACAAAGACGCCATGGGCGCATACAATAAGGCAATACAACTTGCGAGAAAGGAATATTTTTCCAAAATGATCTCAGAAAATTTGGGTAACTCCAGGGTACTTTTTTCCACCATTGACCGGCTGATTAACATACCACCCCCCCATATACCGCAGCAATCAGCCACAAAATGTGAAGAGTTCGCAGTTTTCTTTAATGAAAAAATATCATTGATTAGAGCAAGCATTACCGCTGATATAGATCTGGCTGTGAGTGAAACCCCACCTGAGATAACTATGGGGGAATTCACATGTATTACATTACCTGACCTCTGTAAGATTGTCTCTGAGTGTAATTCCGCCACCTCCTGCCTCGATCCTATACCAACAGCATTTCTCAAGCGGGTGTTTGATAGTGTCTCAAATCATGTCCTTGAAATCATAAATATGTCTCTTCAAACAGGCACTTTTCCAGATGCATTTAAAACGGCTGTAGTAAAACCACTACTAAAGAAAACAAACTTAGATGTAAACGAACTAAAAAGCTATAGGCCAATATCGAAGCTTCCATTTATCAGCAAGATATTAGAAAAGATAGTCTCAGTACAAATAAACTCCTTTCTCAAAGATAATAACATCATGGAGGAACTACAATCAGGTTTCAGAACAAATCACAGCACTGAAACTGCCCTTACCAAAATAGTTAGCGACCTCAGGCTAAACTCCGATGCTGGCAAAGTCTCAATTCTTGTCCTATTGGACCTTAGTGCAGCGTTCGATACGATTGACCATAATATCTTGATCAGTCGTCTTGAAAGACTGGTTGGCTTTTCCGATCATGTACTAAATTGGCTCATAACATACATTAAGGGGAGAAGGTTCTATGTTAAGCTTGGAGACAATGTATCCGAGGAACATGACAGCAATTTTGGAGTCGCACAAGGAAGCTGCCTTGGTCCATTACTCTTCTCACTATATATGCTGCCCCTCGGGGACATCATTCGAGACCACAATGTATGTTTCCATAGTTATGCTGATGATACACAACTATATATCTCTGCAGAACCAAATAACACTACAGCCATACAGTCCATTACAAATTGTCTGTTAGCAATAAACAAGTGGATGAACAATAACTTCCTAAAATTAAACGAAAGCAAGACCGAAATCCTATTGATCGGCCCAAAAGCGAAAAGGGAAGTGCTTTGTAAAAACCTGGGGAGTCTGTCATCCTATGTAAAGACTGAGGTTACAAGCCTAGGTGTCATCTTGGACTCAGACCTGACCTTTAAGTCTCATATACATAAGGCCATGAAAACGTCATTCTTCCACCTAAGAAACATAGCGAAAGTAAGACCTTTCGTAAATAAAAAGGATGCAGAGAAACTTATTCATGCTTTTGTATCAAGTCGGCTTGACTATTGTAATGCACTGTTCACTGGTCTTCCCAAAGCAACCATTGGGAAGCTTCAGCTTATCCAAAACTCTGCAGCTCGATTACTAACTCATACAAGGAGAAGAGAACATATCACTCCAGTCCTGGCCACTCTGCACTGGCTTCCAATAACTCATAGAATTGATTTTAAGGTCCTTTTCCTAACATATAAAGCTCTTAATGAGCAAGGCCCAAAATACATAGCAAATTCCCTAGTTAGTTATCTGCCCTCAAGAACGCTACGGTCATCCACTACAGGTTTACTAGACACGCCCAGAAACCAAAAAAGGATAGGAAGTATGGCATTTGCCAACTATGCCCCAAAACTATGGAACACACTACCAACACACATCAGAAACGCCAGCTCTATACACATTTTTAAAGGAAAATTAAAAACGTACCTATACAGTCTAGCTTACAAATAGTTATGGCTTGGAAAAACCTGATGGATCCATGAGGCTAGGATAAGCCTTGTGGACCCAACTTTTTAGATGAAGGAATGGGTACATAGGAGACACGCCTCCAGTTTTTAAAAAGTTTTTGACACGCCTCAGCTTCTGAGCTGAACGGTCGTGTTTTTGCGGACCTCCCAAACTTTCAAACTTTTTAGATGAAGGAACGGGTACATAGGAGACACGCCTCCAGTTTTTCAAAAGTTTTTGACACGCCTCAGCTTCTGAGCTGAACGGTCGTGTTTTTGCGGACCTCCCAAACTTTCAAACTTTAGACTGTTTTCTTTATACGTTTTTCTTTTTCTTTCTTTCTACCACAATACACGGCCACTGATGGATCCATGGGACTTGGTAAAGCACTATGGACCCAACTATGACCACTGATAAAAACGTAACTACACTAGCGTTATAAGAGCTAAACATTGCTACCTACCATACAAGTGCATTGGTTTAGTGCACTTCCGGTTGCCACTGAGCGGAAATGTTTGTGCGGACCTGTTCTCCCAAACTGGTAAGCAAATGACTGTTTTTACGTTATTTTCATTTTTACGTTACTATTATTATTATTATTATTTTTTTTTAAACATTGATCTTAACTGATCACTGTGACTTTATTGCTTTTATCGTTATATATGCCTATAATTGTGTACAGCACTTTGAGCTACATGACATGTATGAAAGGTGCTTTATAAATACTTACTTACTTACTTACTTACTTACTTACTTACTTACTTACTTACTTACTTACTTACTTAAGCGAGCTTAATTTTTTTTACATTATATGAAAGTACAGGTTCTTACCTTCAAAATAAGCCATCACTTGTCAAATCGGGCGGATACTTTTCAATCTATGTCTTATTAACAAAGATGAAAACACAATAGCCCGCTTTGAGCTACAGAGCTTCAAAAGGGCTGTTGGCTGTTCTCTTAACCTGTTCCACCCGATGTGAAAATCCGCATAAAATGTATACCTAGGTAAATGGAATATTGCTCCACTTCTACAAGGGCTATTTGCATATTCTTGGTATCTAGGTACATCTATGTGTGACGGATTATATTGGTCTGCGTTGTGTTGATGTTAAATGTTAATGTCCCGAGGGGGAGTCAAACAGGGGAGCTCCCGCGCTGCGGGCGACGACATAGGCCGCTGCACTAAGAAGTGAATCCACTGCTATGTACCGTACCTATGCGTCTGTTAACCCTGTTATGAGGAAGTGAGTTTAACTTACCAGCCCGTATTGCCACAGTCACTTGTCAACACCCCTGTTTCTGTGACTGTGGATATACTCACGGGCTTCCCCGTTACATATGGACCTCAGGGAATGTATTCACAGTGTCAGAAATATTGTGTCTATTACTAGGCTTGCTTAAATTGTGATGAAACAAAGGAGAATATGAATTATGATTTTTCTTTGCATCTTTGACAGTGAATAACACCATGATAATAATGACCAAACTTAAAAAAACTGCCACTGACCTCGTTCAGTACCCTCTTGAGATCATGTGTACAAAAAATCTAAGGAAATTAATAAAGGGAAGATGATAAAACCGAAGGTTCTGTAGATACAGTAATGAATTCTCCCATCCGGACCAATGCAATTTGAAATATTATTATAGAATATAGAATAGATGCTTATACATTACCTTATTATAGCCAATTCGCACATTTATATATATATATACATATATTATCTTTCAAATGCCCGAGTTCAATTTGGATTTAGTATCACCAGGCGTGCATAAGAACAGATAATGATATCTACTGTAATGTACTGTACTTTTTTATTTTCACCACAGTGCAACCATTTTGAAACTAATTTCAGATCTAATTGTTGCTACCTGCTAACAATAGGGAGGAGAAACTAACTGCATTTCAATATTTGTCAAAAACTTTACCTTTTGTGGCTTATTATCCCGAATAATAACAGTTATTGATATTATTCATTCAGAACGCTGAACTTTGAACCCCCACTGAACCTGCCAGGAAGTGAAGTTCGAAAAAATGCCACCACTGATCGGCAGCTATAGAGGCCCTCCACAAAATGGCAGCAAAAAAACTACAATTTCCATGGTTAGAATTTTCAAAATGGTCGCCGTCCTCCCGGTAGACTTCAGTAAATCGAAAACTTAAAACGATCTAATGGCACTTTTAACCTATTGCTAAACTAACGTATTGATGATAATATACATTCTACATGCTTTTGTGACATGTTAGTGATGTTAATACTTGAAAACGTTTGATTTTAAAATCGCAAATTTTTTGCATCACTCTGAAAAATATGGATATATGATCATAATGTCATTTAAGGGTCGGTACCGACCCTCGCGCGTGGAACAGGTTTTAAGATGCATGCAGAACTACAAATACCCACTGGCCTTTGCCAACTAACCCCTCCCCCACCTAACACCTTTTTCCAGGTGAGAGGCAGTCACTGGTAGGGGGTAGGTGCACGGACGTTACCATAGCTCAGCGTATGTACACGGTCTCTATGTGTTTGGGAGACTCAGGTGCATAAAAATTAGGATCATGTCTCTTGCCACAACCACAGCCCGAGCTGTGAGTGAATTACGCGAAGGGGAGCATTATGGCAGGAGACTTGTTTTACGAAAAATAGTAAGGGGTGGGCGGAAGTGGCCATTTTTCAAAGTAAAATACCCGGAAGACTAATGAAAATAAAATACATTTCCTTTTAAACAACTTTATTTTTTCTTTGCGGCCCAGTACCAAATTATCCACGGCCAGGTACTGGTCTGCGACCCGATGGTTATGGGGACCTCTGCTATAGAGCCTTCTCTCTATACTCCGTTATGCACAAGTTTACAGACTTGCGGAGCGTGTGTTGGAGTAGATTATTCAATGCGACTGCCAGCCAGCTTTTGTGTGACGGAGAGAAGATCATCTCCCGATTCAGATACAATTGAACACAAACGGTTCCAAAGATCTCTGGGTATTTTCACACCGCTCACAAAGTATTGGGCCCGTTGTCTGGGAATATATTTTGGTGCGTCTCCTCTCCTCTCATTTCCGTGCCTCTCCTCTCCGACACCCGAGACAGAACTTAGCTAGTAGCCACTCCCCTCAGAGGCAACTGTTGTTCTTTCACACAGCGAGGAAAATCATACTGTTAACAGTGATAGTAATGTGTTTGATTGGTGACCAGTGGTGGCAGCACTGAGTGTTCGTTGAGCTTTCCCAGAAAACCACAGAAGAAGGCTCTGAGGATTTGAAAGGAGTCTTGGGAGAGAAAAGGTGATTTTATTCAGTATTTCAGCAGCAGCTTGTGTTTTCCCCACCAGTCTGTAGAGACAGCTTCCTGTTGATCCCTTCAGAAACTTGCTAACTTAATGATTAGTTAGGATGAGTTTAGACTCAACCCTGTTCATTAGAGAGCTATTCCTTCTGTCCAGCACAGTGTGTCTGTCTGTGTGTGTGTGTGTGTGTGTGTGTGTGTGTGTGTGTGTGTGTGTGCGTGTGTGTGTGTGTGTGTGTGTGTGTGTGTGTGTGTGTGTCTGTGGCTGTGTCTGTGTGTCTCTGTGTCTCTGTGTCTGTGTGTGTATGTGTATGTGTGTATGTGTATGTGTATGTGTGTATGTGTGTGTGTATGCGTGTGTGTGTGTGTGTGTGAATGTGTGTGTGTATGCGTGTGTGTGTACAGTATGTGTGCATGTGTTTGTGTCCTATCTGATATCCTCAGACTCCCAATATGGACAGTTACAGTCCGTAATATCGAGTCAAACTGAAACCAATCCATTTTAACATTGATCTAATAAAAACGAGGACTTCCAGACCACACGGTAAATTCCGCTGACTCCCACTCTGTGTGATCTCACAGCCGCGCCCCTTGAGCCGGTGATAGAATGAGTGAAAACCTTTTCTGAAAATAACATATTTACCTGCGGAGCGGAATAACGGAATTTTAATATTTGCAGGGTATATAGCAATCGATTCTACGGGGAGAAGCTTTTAAATCACGTCCAAGCGTCTGTTTTTCTCCCTCCTATTGTATATTGTTACGTGTCACTCTTCCCAGGCTGCCGGCTAAAAAAACCATCATTTTCTGCTTGCGGTTTAAAATATATTATCTTTTTGAAGAAACAGCAAGTTTTTTTTTTTTTTCTTTTTTTTTTACTCATTCTGTCATCTATTAAAATAGAAACATACCCAGAGACCGGCAGTCATCACAATTTTGGAGCCTGGTTGGAACTCTCTCTTCTATTACATTAGATTGAAAAGCAGCGTTGCGTGTGCACTGTGCAGGTCTCGCTTTTCACAATATCTCTTGACGCAACGAGGCCCCTAAGGAACTCACGGAGAACAGGATGAAAGTCATTTCCGGGGCTTATTGTTGGTGTTGATATCGATTCCCGGGCATCAGAAAGTATTGAAAACTTGCTTACAATTAGAACTCAAGTTCTCTATTTCCTACGTTTCTTTTTTGACCCGCCCTCTTTTCTTTTAAACCTCCAATCAAAGCGGTTGCTCTCCGAGGGAAGCGACAGTCGTGATTGGAGGATCAAGAAAAGAGGGGCGAAGCTTGAGATAGGTCAATTGAAAAATCTTTGGATCATCAGTCGAGTCAATTCAAGTCCTGTATCTCATAGAGGCCCAAATGATAGGGTGACAGTGTCTCAGGAGGTAGAGCAGGTCGTCTGGTAATCAGAAGGTTAGGGTTAGACAGTGTCTCAGGAGGTAGAGAGGTCGTCTGGTAATCAGAAGGTTAGGGTTAGACAGTGGTTCAGGAGGTAGAGCGGTCATCTGGTAATCAGAAGGTTAGGGTTAGACCAGGGGTCTCAAACTCAATTTACCTGGGGGCCGCTGGAGGTAGAGTCTGGGTGAGGCTGGGCCGCATCAAATATTCCACAAAAAAGGGTTTCAAGCATTAAAAAAAAAGTACAACTGATCCAATCTTCTCAATCCTTAGCAATAACATTTCAGAACATGAACAGTTCTTCAGAACATGAATGGTTCTTCAGAACATAGGCTTCTCAGTGGTGTCAGTGGACTCATCCACAGCTATGGAAATGCACTGTGCATTTTTTTTTTATTATTCTAATACAAAGCTGTTAATCAAATCACCAGCCAGTATTTCAGTTGTTCTGGTTGCTGTGCGATCTGAGGGGGATTTGCTTTTGTTTGCCTTCAAACATGGTCTCCATCACTCAGTCATACATTCTTTTCAAATTGCCACCCTTCACAAGAGCTACCGTTTCTTGGCATATAGTCACATTGGTTTGGTGCTGGGACTCAGGATGAATGCATATTTTTCAGTCCATTCACCTTTGAATTGCAGTCAACTTTTCTTTTACTGACCATCTTTGAAAATGGCTAGAAACTAGGCTAGTAGCTACATTTATCTCACGGAGATAAAACTGGGAGCGAGTTTACTGTAGATGCGCTGCCAACTGACTCGGACTGAAAGAGAGAGACGACTTGCATTCCGTGAAGACCCGCCCTACTCCCCTACTCTGTATCTGATTCGCAGACTGTGGGTGAGGGGGGGGAACGCTGACGGGATGCTGAATGTGATTGGACCAGACCCGTACACAGACACAGACACAGACAGTGTGGCAGTGCAGCCAGCCGCTTATGCAGAGCACTGCACGCAGTCAGAGGAGAGAGCGAGGATGCATTTGTCTTCCACTTTACTTGATATCACTCCGGAATCACGTTTCAACCAAGTCACTAACATAACGTTGCTGTCATGAGCCTGCGCTATGGTAGCCTACAAGTGATAAAATAAATAAAACGTCCAACTCTCGCGCAACGTCTCGGCAAACAGTAGGGCGCGGGCCGCATTAACACTACACTTTGATGTCAAGTAGGGGGCCGCAAAATATCATCCCTCGGGCCGCAATTGGCCCGCGGGCCGCGAGTTTGAGACCCCTGGGTTAGACAGTGGCTCAGGAGGTAGAGAGGTTGTCTGGTAATCAGAAGGTTAGGGTTAGACAGTGTCGGGTAGAGCAGGTCATCTGGTAATCAGAAGGTTAGGGTTAGACAGTGGCTCAGGAGGTAGAGCAGGTCGTCTGGTAATCATAAGGTTAGGGTTAGACAGTGGCTCAGGAGGTAGAGCAGGTCGTCTGGTAATCAGAAGGTTAGGGTTAGACAGTGGCTCAGGAGGTAGAGCAGGTCGTCTGGTAATCAGAAGGTTAGGGTTAGACAGTGTCTCAGGAGGTAGAGCAGGTCATCTGGTAATCAGAAGGTTAGTGTTAGACAGTGGCTCAGGAGGTAGAGCAGGTCGTCTGGTAATCAGAAGGTTAGGTTAGACAGTGGCTCAGGAGTTAGAGCGGTCGTCTGGTAATCAGAAGGTTAGGGTTAGACAGTGGCTCAGGAGGTAGAGCAGGTCGTCTGGTAATCAGAAGGTTAGGGTTAGACAGTGGCTCAGGAGGTAGAGCAGGTCGTCTGGTAATCAGAAGGTTAGGGTTAGACAGTGGCTCAGGAGTTAGAGCGGTCGTCTGGTAATCAGAAGGTTAGGGTTAGACAGTGGCTCAGGAGGTAGAGCAGGTCGTCTGGTAATCAGAAGGTTAGGTTAGACAGTGGCTCAGGAGGTAGAGCAGGTCGTCTGGTAATCAGAAGGTTAGGTTAGACAGTGGCTCAGGAGTTAGAGCGGTCGTCTGGTAATCAGAAGGTTAGGGTTAGACAGTGGCTCAGGAGGTAGAGCTGGTCGTCTGGTAATCAGAAGGTTAGGGTTAGACAGTGGCTCAGGAGGTAGAGCAGGTCGTCTGGTAATCAGAAGGTTAGGGTTAGACAGTGGCTCAGGAGGTAGAGCAGGTCGTCTGGTAATCAGAAGGTTAGGGTTAGACAGTGGCTCAGGAGTTAGAGCGGTCGTCTGGTAATCAGAAGGTTAGGGTTAGACAGTGGCTCAGGAGGTAGAGCAGGTCGTCTGGTAATCAGAAGGTTAGGTTAGACAGTGGCTCAGGAGGTAGAGCAGGTTGTCTGGTAATCAGAAGGTTAGGTTAGACAGTGGCTCAGGAGGTAGAGCGGTCGTCTGGTAATCGAAATGTTCCTGGTTAGATTCCGGCTCCTCCCGGCATCATTTCGACAAAGTGTCCAAGGCACTTGACCCCTAACTGCTCCCGATGAGCAGGTTGGCACTAGGGGTGGACGGTATAAACGGTATACGGTATAAACGGTATCAATTTGCTCTACGGTATGGATTTTGACTATACCTTGTAACCGGTAGAGCAGCTCTAAAATAGCAATGATGTCATGTAACCACAGCGCGACTATTTCACTCGTATTTGCCCCTAAAAATAGATAGAATTAGTTATAGATAATAGATATGTGCGAACTGGAAAAAGTTATTTAGGAGCACAGAGGCTTTGCGCAGTGGGCTTGTCAACACGCAATTGTCATTTCATAATAAACACAGAAGCGAACGAGCTCTTCAGCCCTGCGGTGCACACAGCTGTGTGACTTCTCTCGCGAGTCGCACAGTTTCTATGTGTAATGTAAACTCTGCGACGAGTCCAATGGTCTAACATGCTTTGCATCCTCGCCATTCTGTGTGTGCAGCAGATTAATCTAGAGTCTCTGTCTGTCTGTCTGTCTGTCTGTCTGTCTGTCTGTCTGTCTGTCTGTCTGTCTGTCTGTCTGTCTGTCTGTCTGTCTGTCTGTCTGTCTGTCTGTCTGTCTGTCTGTCTGTCTGTCTGTCTGTCTGTCTGTCTGCCTGCCATACGACAAAGGGTTAACCCGTTCACTACCACACTACCTTCACTGTGACAATACTGAAGGTTAACCGCTTCACTGCCACACGACAAAGGGTTAACCCTTTCACTGCGACAATACTGAAGGTTAACCTTTTCACTGCCACACTACCGAAGGTTAACCCTTTCACTACCACACTACAGACTGGTTAACTGGTTACAGAAAATTGTGAGATGAATTAGTTAAAAAAAAAATTATCTATTGACAGCACTGCTCCGCCGCACCCAGACTCTGGAATGCTCTCCCCATCCACCTGAGAGCACCACAATCCGTAGAGGTTTTTAAAAGGGGCCTAAAAACATTTATTTTTAACAAGGCTTTTGCCTGAATTTTCTTTTACTTTTAACTTCTATTCATTTTACTATTATTTTTATTTTATTTTACTCTTAGGTTCTTCCATTTCACTGGTTGTTAGTCTTTTTAATTGTTTTTATTCATTTTAAATTGTTTTATTCATTTAACTTTTGTCTTTATCTCCTGTAGCACTCTGAGATTCTCACGAATGTAGAGCGCGGTACAAATTGAATCCATTATTATTATTATTATGACTGAATATAAATACAGGCACTACTGCAATATGATATTTTGTCAATTCTCCCTAGTGTACTGCCCACGGACTAAGCTTGGCTGGGAAAACAGATCAAACTATATCCATCGCAATGAAAGTCAAATTCTTCCATCAAAGCTGTTGATCTTGATTTTTACCTTTTGTTTTTACAAGTGGCTGTTTCATTCCACCTGTATTTGTCTTGTCAGGTGGAACCAGGCTGTGCAGATAGTCTGTCTGTCTGTCTGTCTGTCTGTCTGTCTGTCTGTCTGTCTGTCTGTCTGTCTGTCTGTCTGTCTGTCTGTCTGTCTGTCTGTCTGTCTGTCTGTCTGTCTGTCTGTCTGTCTGTCTGTCTGTCTGTCTGTCTGTCTGTCTGTCTGTCTGTCTGTCTGTCTGTCTGTCTGTCTGTCTGTCTGTCTGTCTGTCTGTCTGTCTGTCTGTAAAGTGATAGGGCTTCAATCCTGCCGCCGCTCCTCTGGGTTTGGAGCCAGTTAACCCGTTCACTACCACACTACCTTCACTGCGACAATACTGACGGTTAACCTTTTCACTGCCATACGACAAAGGGTTAACCCGTTCACTACCACACTACCTTCACTGTGACAATACTGAAGGTTAACCGTTTCACTGCCACACGACAAAGGGTTAACCCTTTCACTGCGACAATACTGAAGGTTAACCTTTTCACTGCCACACTACCGAAGGTTAACCCTTTCACTACCACACCGCAGACTGGTTAACCTTCTGTAGTGTGGTAGTGAAAGGGTAACCGTCTGTAGTGTGGCAGTGAAAAGGTTAACCGTCTGTAGTGTGGTAGTGAAAGGGTTAACCCTTTGTCGTGTGGCAGTGAAAAGGTTAACCGTCTGTAGTGTGGTAGTGAAAGGGTTAAATATGCATGGAGAGTCGACCAGTGTCTCAAAGTTTCCCCCCAAAACAACAGCAAATAACATGTATTTGCGGGAGACGAGCAGCATCAGAGCAGAGAGGGTCCAGGATCAGTTTGTCTCTCTCGTTCTCAGACGAGCAGCATCAGAGCAGAGAGGGTCCAGGATCAGTTTGTCTCTCTCGTTCTCAGACGAGCAGCATCAGAGCAGAGAGGGTCCAGGATCAGTTTGTCTCTCTCGTTCTCAGACGAGCAGCATCAGAGCAGAGAGGGTGAGAGGGTCCAGGATCAGTTTGTCTCTCTCGTTCTCAGACGAGCAGCATCAGAGCAGAGAGGGTGAGAGGGTCCTGGATCAGTTTGTCTCTCTCGTTCTCAGACGAGCAGCATCAGAGCAGAGAGGGTGAGAGGGTCCAGGATCAGTTTGTCTCTCTCGTTCTCAGACGAGCAGCATCAGAGCAGAGAGGGTGAGAGGGTCCAGGATCAGTTTGTCTCTCTCGTTCTCAGACGAGCAGCATCAGAGCAGAGAGGGTCCAGGATCAGTTTGTCTCTCTCGTTCTCAGACGAGCAGCATCAGAGCAGAGAGGGTGAGAGGGTCCAGGATCAGTTTGTCTCTCTCGTTCTCAGACGAGCAGCATCAGAGCAGAGAGGGTGAGAGGGTCCTGGATCAGTTTGTCTCTCTCGTTCTCAGACGAGCAGCATCAGAGCAGAGAGGGTGAGAGGGTCCAGGATCAGTTTGTCTCTCTCGTTCTCAGACGAGCAGCATCAGAGCAGAGAGGGTGAGAGGGTCCTGGATCAGTTTGTCTCTCTCGTTCTCAGACGAGCTGCATCAGAGCAGAGAGGGTGAGAGGGTCAGTTTGTCTCTCTCGTTCTCAGACTAGGGCTGTTTCCCCAAAGCCTGTTTTTGGGTTTCGAACTTCGTCAGGGTTTTTAAATATCCTCAAACTAAATCCCCAATTTGAATAAAGTGATTCATCTGATTAAATTTGTCTTTTTTTCTTTTTATTAAATCAACTTTCTTTAATGAATATAACTCATCAGTTTTAATACTATAATATTAGTGTAGCCTAATCTTTATCGGCAACTGTGAAGAAAAACCCCATTGGTTTTAAACAGAATGAATAGACACATAAAAAAATATATATATAAAAATTGTAAATACAAAATTCGAATGTTGATTTAGAATTCGAATGCCAACGTAACAAACGAAGGTCCGAATCTGAGACGAGCAGCATCAGAGCAGAGTGGGTTCCTGGATCAGTTTGTCGCAGAAGAGTGGTATTTATTTACGACACACGCACTCTCGCGTGCAGCCCGGCGGCTGGAGAGGAGACGGACCTGAGACGATCACATACGGAGACCCATCCTTCAAATGCATTCATTAAACTCCCAAACGCTCCCCTTAACGAATGTAATTAGAATATGGTAATGAGAGAGGGCTGAACCAGAGAGGGCAGTAATACGCTTAGCAGCACAGGGAGGGAGGGGGGAGGGTAGAGGGAGGGAGAGAGGGAGGGGGAGAGGGAGAGAGAGAGAGGGGTGGAGGGAGAGATAAAGAGAGGGAGGGAGAGAGAGAGGGAGGGAGAGAGAGAGATATAGGGAGGGAGGGGGGAGGGTTAGAGGGAGGTGAGAGAGGGAGGGGGAGA
>NC_140170.1:5028721-5050300 GCF_963971535.1 Notolepis coatsorum | reverse complement strand
CGAAGGTCTTTCTCTGGTCTGCATCCCCTTAACAATTGTGTGTATTGAGCCGTACTGTATTGTACCCATTCTGCAATCTGTTAAATAAAGTTTTCAATCAATCAATCAAACCCTATTTAGCCAGAAAAGTGAGGACAACTGATGGCTAAAATGGCTAAAGTTTATTATTTAATCTATTTTACTTTTGCCATGCCATGGGACAGATGTAAGAGTATGAATATAAAAAAATAACTACAAACATTCTCTTAGCTTATTTTATTTTTAAATGTATGCACACAGAATAGACTATACATCTCAAAATGTGTAACTCATCCAACTATTACCACCTTACTTTCAGACAGACATTTCTAACCATTTTCATCCTGGACTCCACCCTTTCTTTCTTCCCCCATGTGAACCACATAACCAAAACGCCTTCTATCACCTCCGGAACATTGCTCGTCTCCGCCCCTCCCTATCACTCTCCGCTGCTGAAACACTGGTTCATGCATTCATATCATCAAGACTGGATTACTGCAACAGCATCCTCTATGGCTCACCAAACACTATCCTCAATCAACTCCAATATGTTTAAAACTCTGCTGCCCGCATGCTCACCTCCACCCGTCGCTCGCTCTGATCACATCACCCCTATCCTCCACGACCTCCACTGGCTTCCAATCAAATACAGGATACAATTTAAAATACTACTCATCACTTTTAAAGCCCTCAACAACCTTGCCCCTCCCTACCTGTCCGACCTCCTCCACCGTCACACGCCCACCCGTCGCCTTAAGTCTGCAGATGCCAACCTCCTAACACCTCCCACGACCAGGCTCCGGACCTGGGGCGACAGGGCCTTTGCTGCTGCTGCCCCCTCCCTCTGGAATGCCCTCCCCAGCCATATCCGTGATGCAAACACCCTGACATCTTTTAAATCAGCCCTCAAAACCCACCTTTTCAATCTTGCTTTTGACCTCTAATTCTGTTGGTTTTATTTAATTTTTTTTTATTATTTTTGTTCTGTTTTTTTGTTTTGCCAATAGTTTTGTTTTGTCATGTAAAGCGTCTTTGAGCACCTGGAAAAGCGCTATATAAAATAGATGTATTGTTATTATTATTATTATAACCGAGATGTGCAGCTAGTGCGAGACAGACACACAGTGGGTGGAACGAAGGTGAAAGGTCTCAGGTATCAAAGTCGATCGCCCCATCGGCTGGTACTGGAGACCAGTGCACACAGACAACTGAGGGATAAGAAGTAAGAAGCACTGGCGAGAGCCCTAACCTGGAATCTGGTAGCATTGTTTTGGATATACATAGTAAATAAGTTCACACATTGGTAATTGATTGCAGCCTACTTTTCTTTTAAGCAAGGCGATGCTAACACCTGGCTGTTTAATATCACGTTTAGGGTGATGTCCTTTAGCGATGCACAGCCACATTGACTGGAGGATTACAGTATAATGAACAAGGAAAACAATGAAATAATAGGGTATACATGTTATTGCAATAATATATCGAGTCAATAAGGTCTTGTTAATTGCCCTCAGATATAGAGTAAATCATGGTAAACATCGACAAACAGTCCAAGAACCTAGAGCATCCTGAAAGCAATGGGCTGAGCCCTCCATATTGTTCAAGTGGTGACTCGGCTTTTTAGATGCTCAAATGTCCCGATAGATTGATAGAAAATGATAGAAACATTGTCCTTTGTGTCATTACTTGGATTCTAAGATGAAAGGTTCAGACGTAACGCTTAAGGCAGAAATAAGATAAATCAAATCAAATGCAAGTAACTCTTTATTTTTTATTTATTATGGAAGGTGACCCCTGGGGGACTCAGGGAACACAAAGAGGTGCTGCTGTGCCTTCTTTTGTCTTTATCCCACATAGCATGCGATATAAATATGTTCTGGTCAGAATAGAATAGAGTTATGATGATGATGATGATGATGATGATGATGATGGTTCTCAGATAACTGAAGCCACAGCAGCCCCTACTGTTCCACCAGCGGCGGCCACCGCAGCAGTGGCTGCCCCAGACAGGCCGAGCACGCCTACAATAAAACATACATGTATCAGTTACACAATCAATTTGTACATTCATTGCTGTTCCACAATATAATTTATACTTAATTTCACTAACAAAGGCTAAAATGATTGGGTCTCGTTCTCCAACGGACTTAAGACAAAAATAATTGCTCTTAGGGCCATTTAAGACATCTTAGATTTTTGGATTCCCCAACCGTCCCTAAGCTTGGATTTTATTTATTTTTCCGACATCAAATGCGTAATTTTGTTATCGTACAAATATCGTCATATTTATTTTAATTATGATTAATTAATTCCCAGGAGGCCTGTCGAGTTGACATGAAGGAATCACTATGATTCCTCCCAAATAAAGCCAAATCCAAGCTTAGGGACGGTTGGGGAATCCCAAATTCTAAGATGTCTTAAATGGCCGTTGGAGAATGAGACCCATTGATATTCAGAAAAAAGGTCAAACACATCATTTACCTGCTAACTGGTAAATAGTGCTGACTGCCACTATTCCTCCAGCAGCCACTCCTCCTGCATTTGCAATGGCAGTTGATGACATCAAACCTGCCCCAAAGGAGCCGGCGGCGATCCCTGCCGCAGTGAAGCCGGCAGCACCCAAGACAACAGGGGCCAGAACTACAGCAGCACCTTGAAATGGTGAAACAAAACAAATGTCAAAGGTTTGGTTGGTCAGGTGCAGGGGTGTAACGTACTTGAGTAATTGTACTTCGTTACAATACTTAAGTACTGTTTTGGGGGATTTGTACTTTACTCAAGTATTATTAGGAAAACCATACGTTTTACTCCTTACATTTAAAATGCAGACCTACAAAGTACAAAGTACAAATCTCGCAGGTCCAACCATTATAATTATTTGTTTCTCTGGCCGAACTATAACGTTAACGGTATTAATCCTGCGGCCGCTCTTTATTTTAAAACAGCCAATCAAATCCCCATCAATGGAAAATGAACCCGCCCATACCCCATGCTGATTGGTCCTTGTGCAAGACTAGAAAGCGGGGATCTTTGATTAAACACCTGCTATCAGAAGAATAGACAGTCAGAGTGACGAGCTACAGAAGATCGCCACAAACGATAGTACGAGTGATGAAGAGGATGAAACAGAACATTTCATTGCCCCGGAATAAATAAATAAAAACGTTTTACTTTTACTTTTTAGTACTTTTAAGTACATTTAAAAGTCGAAACTTTTTAACTTTTACTCAAGTGTGTTTTTAGCCAGATACAGAATGACTTTTACTTGAGTACGATTTTGAGACGGTACCCATACTTTCACTTAAGTATAATTTCTGGGTACTTTCTACACCCCTGGTCAGGTGGCATAGCCAAGACCCATCGTGCATTCAGCCGGAGGTTTTTACCAGAGTTTTACGAGTTGTGACGTATCACTGACCGTTAACCTTTTGTGGTGCAATTAAACATACATTGAATATTATGAACATGGAGTATCATGACATCTTCAGAAATATGATGTTGACATGTTGGGATTCCTAGAAATGGCTCAAACCACCTGCATCAAGAAAGAAAGGTTGAATAATCTGTCTGAATCTGCTGCCTTGCATCTGATTCATCCTGACTATCCTAACTAGCACACCCGAATGCTGAGCTGTACTGTACTGTACCCATTCTGCAATCTGTTAATAACGTTTTCAATCAATCAATCAATCAATCAATCAATCAATCAATCAATCAATTCAATCAGATGTTACAGGCTGGTCTACAGCGCCGCCCTGTGGCCGGTGCCTGTATGGTATATATATACACGTGTGTCTCACGTCCGGGAGGAGGAGGTGTGGTTTGTTTACCGGTGTTTATTTTCCAACAACAACACGGCAGCGTTTGAGACACAACTGGACTCGACTGATTCATTGAACAGCAGCAGCTGCTGCACTTGTTGCAAACAGAACGCAGCAGCAGCAGCAGCAGCAGCTGTAACCGAGAAGAAGAAGAAGAAGCCGTCGGTCTCGCTGCTGCTGCTGCTGCTGCTGCTGGGTTTGTTATTATTTGACATCATCTCTGTGTGTTTAGTGACAGTAAACTGCTGCTTGTGTTCACTGATCTACTGAGCGGCCGCATGTCACAGATCTGTTGGGCTGCCTGCGTGGTGTCTGCGTGGTGTGTGTCTGCAGCCACCTGTTTGTTTGAAAAGTAAATGATCACTATGGTGTTTGAAAAGTAGATTATCATCACTATGGTGTTTGAAAAGTAGATTATCATCACTATGGTGTTTGAAAAGTAGATTATCATCACTATGGTGTTTGAAAAGTAGATTATCATCACTATGGTGTTTGAAAAGTAGATTATCATCACTATGGTGTTTGAAAAGTAGATTATCATCACTATGGTGTTTGAAAAGTAGATTATCATCACTATGGTGTTTGAAGGCCTAAACCATTGCTGCAGTGGTACATTTCTCAATGCTAAAGATATCAGTGAGGAATATAAATATTTGGGAAACAGCATTTTAATATGGTCTGGGTTTAAAAATAGTGAACCTATTCTTTAAAAGCTATTTACAACAGCATATTTTTACAGGATATAAAACAGTTCAACAGTTAAAGTTAATTTGAGTGGCACCTCAATGCGTTGGCGCAATAGACGGCAGCCACATCATCCCCATATTGGCAGCACCTGAGATCATGTTCCCTGCACAGGACTTCTATAACCCAAAGGGATGGCACTCACTCCACCATGCATGCACCCTACAGGCTGTCGTCGAGGGAGGGAGGGAGGGAGGGAGGGAGGGAGGGAGGGAGGGAGGGAGGGAGGGAGGGAGTTGTTCACACTGTATAAGTCTGTATATCTTAGCAGCGTATTCATACCTGCACTCTTTTCACCACACTGTTCATTCTGTTAATGTTCATCATACCTTATATCATCATTTAACTTACATATTATGTATAATATATAAGTAGAATAAACAGTAAAGGTAGGTATGAATGTGCTAAGATATATTATATATTATGTTTTGTCACAGAAGGTGGAAGGAAGGAAGGAAGCCACTGCTTGCTGCTGCTGCTGCACGTCACCGACTCTAATCCCTTTGTGTCACGTCGGATCAGCAGGTATGGAGATGTTTTTGTCTGTTTCTTTTGCAAAGGTTTTATATGATTTTAGTGTGAAATGAAAGGCTGTATGTTTAACAGCAGCCTCCTCGCACGCACAGTAGTGTAGCTAATCCACTGTTTCACCAGTTCAGCTCTACAAGTTGAGTCTGGCTGGTGTGATTTGTAACAATTGAGAAGGTGGAAGGAAGTCTGTTTTGGTACATTGGTCATGGGTTAAAGGGGCAACGAGCGGAGAAAAAAAAAATCTGCGTTAAGCGTGGTTAAGCTGCGTTATATTTTCCCGCCCTTTTACTCTTTTTTTTTTTTTTTTTTTTTTTTTTTATTGGTTAATTGAGTGAACAGATTGCAGGATGGGTACAGTAAGGTACAGCTCAATACATAACATTGTTAAGGGGATGCAGACCAGAGAAAGTCTTTCGTCTTGTTTACATCCTGTGTGTGTGTGCGTGCGTGTGTCTGTGTGTGTGTAAATGGCTGCATTTATATAGCGCTTTACAATAAGAAAAAACATATGTGCGTGCGTGTGTAATAATAATAATAATTTAGGACCTGCTCCGAGGTCATCAATTGGCACACATGCGATGCATGCATGCAATTCGTATCTGCGAATAACCCATCCCGTCGGCCTTCCCCCCCAAGGGCAGCCGGGAGCAGACAGGCACAACGTGAGCCGCGCCAGGGGACCAATCCAAGTGCTCCTGTCCGTCTTTGTCAAGGACGCCACGATCTTGTTGTTGTGCATGTTTTTCCATTGGGTTTATCTTATCGGGGGGGAAACCCTTGCGAGCACGGGGAGAACATGCAGACTCCACACAGAAATGTGTGTGTGTGTGTGTGTGTGTGTGTGTGTGTGTGTGTGTGTGTGTGCGTGCGTGTAAATGGCTGCATTTATAAAGCGCTTTACAATTTGTTCCTCACATTTGACCCATTCACTCAGGCGTTCACACACCGACGGCGGAGGCGACCACCACCCTTTCACTGCCATGTGACAGCCTGTTAACCCTTTCACTACCACACGACAGCGGGTTAACCCTTTCACTGCCACGTGACAGCGGGTTAACCCTTTCACCGCCATGCGACAGCCTGTTAACCCTTTCACTACCACATTACAGACGGTTAACCCTTTCACTGCCACGTGACAGCGGGTTAACCCTTTCACTACCACACTACAGAAGGTTAACCCTTTCACTGCCATGTGACAGCGGGTTAACCCTTTCACTGCCACGTGACAGCGGGTTAACCCTTTCACCGCCATGCGACAGCCTGTTAACCCTTTCACTACCACATTACAGACGGTTAACCCTTTCACTGCCACGTGACAGCGGGTTAACCCTTTCACTACCACACTACAGAAGGTTAACCCTTTCACTGCCATGTGACAGCCTGTTAACCCTTTCACTACCACACGACAGCGGGTTAACCCTTTCACTGCCACGTGACAGCGGGTTAACCCTTTCACTACCACACGACAGCAGGTTAACCCTTTCACTACCACACGACAGCAGGTTAACCCTTTCACTACCACACTACAGAAGGTTAACCCTTTCACTGCCATGTGACAGCCTGTTAACCCTTTCACTACCACACGACAGCGGGTTAACCCTTTCACCGCCATGCGACAGCCTGTTAACCCTTTCACTACCACATTACAGACGGTTAACCCTTTCACTGCCACGTGACAGCGGGTTAACCCTTTCACTACCACACTACAGAAGGTTAACCCTTTCACTGCCATGTGACAGCCTGTTAACCCTTTCACTACCACACGACAGCGGGTTAACCCTTTCACTGCCACGTGACAGCGGGTTAACCCTTTCACTACCACACGACAGCAGGTTAACCCTTTCACTACCACACGACAGCAGGTTAACCCTTTCACTACCACACTACAGAAGGTTAACCCTTTCACTGCCATGTGACAGCCTGTTAACCCTTTCACTACCACACGACAGCGGGTTAACCCTTTCACTACCACACTACAGAAGGTTAACCCTTTCACTACCACATTACAGACGGTTAACCCTTTCAGTGCCACGTGACAGCGGGTTAACCCTTTCACTGCTCGCCTGTCTCACTGCTCGCCTGTCTCACTGCTCCCTGTCTCACTGCTCGCCTGTCTCACTGCACACCTGTCTCACTGCTCTCCTGTCTCACTGCTCGCCTGTCTCACTGCTCGTCTGTCTCACTGCACACCTCTCACTGCTCCCTGTCTCACTGCTCGCCTGTCTCACTGCTCGCCTGTCTCACTGCTCCCTGTCTCACTGCTCGCCTGTCTCACTGCTCGCCTGTCTCACTGCTCCCTGTCTCACTGCTCGTATGTCTCACTGCACACCTGTCTCACTGCTCGCCTGTCTCACTGCACACCTGTCTCACTGCTCGCCTGTCTCACTGCTCCCTGTCTCACTGCTCGCCTGTCTCACTGCTCGCCTGTCTCACTGCTCGCCTGTCTCACTGCTCCCTGTCTCACTGCTCGCCTGTCTCACTGCACACCTGTCTCACTGCTCTCCTGTCTCACTGCTCGCCTGTCTCACTGCTCGTCTGTCTCACTGCACACCTCTCACTGCTCCCTGTCTCACTGCTCGCCTGTCTCACTGCTCCCTGTCTCACTGCTCGTATGTCTCACTGCACACCTGTCTCACTGCTCGCCTGTCTCACTGCTCGCCTGTCTCACTGCTCGTCTGTCTCACTGCACACCTCTCACTGCTCCCTGTCTCACTGCTCCCTGTCTCACTGCTCGCCTGTCTCACTGCACACCTGTCTCACTGCTCGCCTGTCTCACTGCTCCCTGTCTCACTGCTCCCTGTCTCACTGCTCCCTGTCTCACTGCGCGCCTGTCTCACTGCTCGCCTGTATCACTGCTCCCTGTCTCACTGCTCCCTGTCTCACTGCACACCTGTCTCACTGCACACCTCTCACTGCTCGCCTGTCTCACTGCTCGCCTGTCTCACTGCTCGCCTGTCTCACTGCTCGCCTGTCTCACTGCTCCCTGTCTCACTGCTCGTATGTCTCACTGCACACCTGTCTCACTGCTCGCCTGTCTCACTGCACACCTGTCTCACTGCTCGCCTGTCTCACTGCTCCCTGTCTCACTGCTCGCCTGTCTCACTGCTCGCCTGTCTCACTGCTCGCCTGTCTCACTGCTCCCTGTCTCACTGCTCGCCTGTCTCACTGCACACCTGTCTCACTGCTCTCCTGTCTCACTGCTCGCCTGTCTCACTGCTCGTCTGTCTCACTGCACACCTCTCACTGCTCCCTGTCTCACTGCTCCCTGTCTCACTGCGCGCCTGTCTCACTGCTCGCCTGTATCACTGCTCCCTGTCTCACTGCTCCCTGTCTCACTGCGCGCCTGTCTCACTGCTCGCCTGTATCACTGCTCCCTGTCTCACTGCTCCCTGTCTCACTGCACACCTGTCTCACTGCACACCTCTCACTGCTCGCCTGTCTCACTGCTCGCCTGTCTCACTGCTCGCCTGTCTCACTGCTCGCCTGTCTCACTGCTCCCTGTCTCACTGCTCGTATGTCTCACTGCACACCTGTCTCACTGCTCGCCTGTCTCACTGCTCGCCTGTCTCACTGCTCGTCTGTCTCACTGCACACCTCTCACTGCTCCCTGTCTCACTGCTCGCCTGTCTCACTGCTCGCCTGTCTCACTGCTCCCTGTCTCACTGCTCGCCTGTCTCACTGCTCCCTGTCTCACTGCTCGCCTGTCTCACTGCTCCCTGTCTCACTGCTCGCCTGTCTCACTGCACACCTGTCTCACTGCTCGCCTGTCTCACTGCTCCCTGTCTCACTGCTCCCTGTCTCACTGCTCCCTGTCTCACTGCGCGCCTGTCTCACTGCTCGCCTGTATCACTGCTCCCTGTCTCACTGCTCCCTGTCTCACTGCACACCTGTCTCACTGCACACCTCTCACTGCTCGCCTGTCTCACTGCTCGCCTGTCTCACTGCTCGCCTGTCTCACTGCTCGCCTGTCTCACTGCTCCCTGTCTCACTGCTCGTATGTCTCACTGCACACCTGTCTCACTGCTCGCCTGTCTCACTGCACACCTGTCTCACTGCTCGCCTGTCTCACTGCTCCCTGTCTCACTGCTCGCCTGTCTCACTGCTCGCCTGTCTCACTGCTCGCCTGTCTCACTGCTCCCTGTCTCACTGCTCGCCTGTCTCACTGCACACCTGTCTCACTGCTCTCCTGTCTCACTGCTCGCCTGTCTCACTGCTCGTCTGTCTCACTGCACACCTCTCACTGCTCCCTGTCTCACTGCTCGCCTGTCTCACTGCTCCCTGTCTCACTGCTCGTATGTCTCACTGCACACCTGTCTCACTGCTCGCCTGTCTCACTGCTCGCCTGTCTCACTGCTCGTCTGTCTCACTGCACACCTCTCACTGCTCCCTGTCTCACTGCTCCCTGTCTCACTGCTCGCCTGTCTCACTGCACACCTGTCTCACTGCTCGCCTGTCTCACTGCTCCCTGTCTCACTGCTCCCTGTCTCACTGCTCCCTGTCTCACTGCGCGCCTGTCTCACTGCTCGCCTGTATCACTGCTCCCTGTCTCACTGCTCCCTGTCTCACTGCACACCTGTCTCACTGCACACCTCTCACTGCTCGCCTGTCTCACTGCTCGCCTGTCTCACTGCTCGCCTGTCTCACTGCTCGCCTGTCTCACTGCTCCCTGTCTCACTGCTCGTATGTCTCACTGCACACCTGTCTCACTGCTCGCCTGTCTCACTGCACACCTGTCTCACTGCTCGCCTGTCTCACTGCTCCCTGTCTCACTGCTCGCCTGTCTCACTGCTCGCCTGTCTCACTGCTCGCCTGTCTCACTGCTCCCTGTCTCACTGCTCGCCTGTCTCACTGCACACCTGTCTCACTGCTCTCCTGTCTCACTGCTCGCCTGTCTCACTGCTCGTCTGTCTCACTGCACACCTCTCACTGCTCCCTGTCTCACTGCACACCTGTCTCACTGCACACCTCTCACTGCTCGCCTGTCTCACTGCTCGCCTGTCTCACTGCTCCCTGTCTCACTGCTCCCTGTCTCACTGCACACCTGTCTCACTGCACACCTCTCACTGCTCGCCTGTCTCACTGCTCGCCTGTCTCACTGCTCGCCTGTCTCACTGCTCGCCTGTCTCACTGCTCCCTGTCTCACTGCTCGTATGTCTCACTGCACACCTGTCTCACTGCTCGCCTGTCTCACTGCACACCTGTCTCACTGCTCGCCTGTCTCACTGCTCCCTGTCTCACTGCTCGCCTGTCTCACTGCTCGCCTGTCTCACTGCTCGCCTGTCTCACTGCTCCCTGTCTCACTGCTCGCCTGTCTCACTGCACACCTGTCTCACTGCTCTCCTGTCTCACTGCTCGCCTGTCTCACTGCTCGTCTGTCTCACTGCACACCTCTCACTGCTCCCTGTCTCACTGCTCGCCTGTCTCACTGCTCCCTGTCTCACTGCTCGTATGTCTCACTGCACACCTGTCTCACTGCTCGCCTGTCTCACTGCTCGCCTGTCTCACTGCTCGTCTGTCTCACTGCACACCTCTCACTGCTCCCTGTCTCACTGCTCCCTGTCTCACTGCTCGCCTGTCTCACTGCACACCTGTCTCACTGCTCGCCTGTCTCACTGCTCCCTGTCTCACTGCTCCCTGTCTCACTGCTCCCTGTCTCACTGCGCGCCTGTCTCACTGCTCGCCTGTATCACTGCTCCCTGTCTCACTGCTCCCTGTCTCACTGCACACCTGTCTCACTGCACACCTCTCACTGCTCGCCTGTCTCACTGCTCGCCTGTCTCACTGCTCGCCTGTCTCACTGCTCGCCTGTCTCACTGCTCCCTGTCTCACTGCTCGTATGTCTCACTGCACACCTGTCTCACTGCTCGCCTGTCTCACTGCTCGCCTGTCTCACTGCACACCTGTCTCACTGCTCGCCTGTCTCACTGCTCCCTGTCTCACTGCTCGCCTGTCTCACTGCTCCCTGTCTCACTGCTCGCCTGTCTCACTGCACACCTGTCTCACTGCTCTCCTGTCTCACTGCTCGCCTGTCTCACTGCTCGTCTGTCTCACTGCACACCTCTCACTGCTCCCTGTCTCACTGCACACCTGTCTCACTGCACACCTCTCACTGCTCGCCTGTCTCACTGCTCGCCTGTCTCACTGCTCCCTGTCTCACTGCTCGCCTGTCTCACTGCTCCCTGTCTCACTGCTCGCCTGTCTCACTGCTCGCCTGTCTCACTGTTCGCCTGTCTCACTGCTCCCTGTCTCACTGCTCGCCTGTCTCACTGCTCGCCTGTCTCACTGCTCACCTGTCTCACTGCTCGCCTGTCTCACTGCTCGCCTGTCTCACTGCTCCCTGTCTCACTGCTCCCTGTCTCACTGCTCCCTGTCTCACTGCTCCCTGTCTCACTGCTCGCCTGTCTCACTGCTCGCCTGTCTCACTGCTCGCCTGTCTCACTGCTCGCCTGTCTCACTGCTCGCCTGTCTCACTGCTCGCCTGTCTCACTGCTCCCCTGTCTCACTGCTCGCCTGTCTCACTGCTCGCCTGTATCACTGCTCCCTGTCTCACTGCTCGCCTGTCTCACTGCTCGCCTGTCTCACTGCTCCCTGTCTCACTGCTCGCCTGTCTCACTGCTCGCCTGTCTCACTGCTCCCTGTCTCACTGCTCGCCTGTCTCACTGCTCGCCTGTCTCACTGCTCCCTGTCTCACTGCTCGCCTGTCTCACTGCTCCCTGTCTCACTGCTCGCCTGTCTCACTGCACACCTGTCTCACTGCTCGCCTGTCTCACTGCTCGCCTGTATCACTGCTCCCTGTCTCACTGCTCGCCTGTCTCACTGCTCGCCTGTATCGCTGCTCCCTGTCTCGCTGCTCGCCTGTCTCACTGCTCCCTGTCTCACTGCTCGCCTGTCTCACTGCTCCCTGTCTCACTGCTCGCTTGTCTCACTGCTCGCCTGTCTCACTGCTCCCTGTCTCACTGCTCGTATGTCTCACTGCACACCTGTCTCACTGCTCGCCTGTCTCACTGCACACCTGTCTCACTGCTCGCCTGTCTCACTGCTCCCTGTCTCACTGCTCGCCTGTCTCACTGCTCGCCTGTCTCACTGCTCGCCTGTCTCACTGCTCCCTGTCTCACTGCTCGCCTGTCTCACTGCTCCCTGTCTCACTGCTCGCCTGTCTCACTGCTCGCCTGTCTCACTGCTCCCTGTCTCACTGCTCGCCTGTCTCACTGCTCGCCTGTCTCACTGCTCCCTGTCTCACTGCTCGCCTGTCTCACTGCTCCCTGTCTCACTGCTCGCCTGTCTCACTGCTCGCCTGTCTCACTGCTCCCTGTCTCACTGCTCGCCTGTCTCACTGCTCGCCTGTCTCACTGCTCCCTGTCTCACTGCTCGCCTGTCTCACTGCTCGCCTGTCTCACTGCTCCCTGTCTCACTCACTCTTAATCTCTCACTCTTAATATATCACTCTTACTGTCTCACTCTTAATGTCTCACTCTTACTGTCTCACTCTTAATGTCTCACTCTTACTGTCTCACTCACTCTTAATCTCTCACTCTTAATGTCTCACTCTTACTGTCTCACTCTTAATGTCTCACTCTTAATGTCTCACTCTTAATGTCTCACTCTTACTGTCTCACTCACTCTTAATCTCTCACTCTTAATGTCTCACTCACTCTTAATCTCGCACTCGTAATGTCTCACTCTTAATGTCTCACTCTTACTGTCTCACTCTTAATGTCTCACTCTTACTGTCTCACTCACTCTTAATCTCTCACTCTTAATATCTCACTCTTACTGTCTCACTCTTAATGTCTCACTCTTACTGTCTCACTCACTCTTAATCTCTCACTCTTAATGTCTCACTCTTAATCTCTCACTCTTAATGTCTCACTCTTAATCTCTCACTCTTAATGTCTCACTCTTACTGTCTCACTCTTAATGTCTCACTCTTACTGTCTCACTCACTCTTAATCTCTCACTCTTAATCTCTCACTCTTAATGTCTCACTCTTACTGTCTCACTCACTCTTAATGTCTCACTCTTAATGTCTCACTCTTACTGTCTCACTCTTACTGTCTCACTCTTAATGTCTCACTCTTACTGTCTCACTCACTCTTAATCTCTCACTCTTAATGTCTCACTCTTAATCTCTCACTCTTAATGTCTCACTCTTACTGTCTCACTCACTCTTAATCTCTCACTCTTAATGTCTCACTCTTAATGTCTCACTCTTAATGTCTCACTCTTACTGTCTTACTCACTCTTAATCTCTCACTCTTAATGTCTCACTCTTACTGTCTCACTCACTCTTAATCTCTCACTCTTAGTGTCTCACTCTTACTGTCTCACTCACTCTTAATCTCTCACTCTTAATGTCTCACTCTTACTGTCTCACTCTTAATGTCTCACTCTTACTGTCTCACTCACTCTTAATCTCTCACTCTTAATGTCTCACTCTTAATGTCTCACTCTTAATGTCTCACTCTTACTGTCTCACTCACTCTTAATCTCTCACTCTTAATATCTCACTCTTAATCTCTCACTCTTAATGTCTCACTCTTAATCTCTCACTCTTAATGTCTCACTCTTAATCTCTCACTCTTAATGTCTCACTCTTACTGTCTCACTCTTAATGGCTCACTCTTACTGTCTCACTCACTCTTAATCTCTCACTCTTAATGTCTCACTCTTAATCTCTCACTCTTAATGTCTCACTCTTACTGTCTCACTCACTCTTAATCTCTCACTCTTAATGTCTCACTCTTAATGTCTCACTCTTAATGTCTCACTCTTACTGTCTTACTCACTCTTAATCTCTCACTCTTAATGTCTCACTCTTACTGTCTCACTCACTCTTAATCTCTCACTCTTAGTGTCTCACTCTTACTGTCTCACTCACTCTTAATCTCTCACTCTTAATGTCTCACTCTTACTGTCTCACTCACTCTTAATCTCTCACTCTTAATGTCTCACTCTTAATGTCTCACTCTTAATGTCTCACTCTTACTGTCTCACTCACTCTTAATCTCTCACTCTTAATATCTCACTCTTACTGTCTCACTCACTCTTAATCTCTCACTCTTAATCTCTCACTCTTAATATCTCACTCTTACTGTCTCACTCTTAATGTCTCACTCTTACTGTCTCACTCACTCTTAATCTCTCACTCTTAATCTCTCACTCTTAATGTCTCACTCTTAATGTCTCACTCTTAATCTCTCACTCTTAATGTCTCACTCTTACTGTCTCACTCACTCTTAATCTCTCACTCTTAATGTCTCACTCTTAATCTCTCACTCTTACTGTCTCACTCTTAATGTCTCACTCTTACTGTCTCACTCACTCTTAATCTCTCACTCTTAATCTCTCACTCTTAATGTCTCACTCTTAATGTCTCACTCTTACTGTCTCACTCACTCTTAATGTCTCACTCTTAATGTCTCACTCTTACTGTCTCACTCTTACTGTCTCACTCTTAATGTCTCACTCTTACTGTCTCACTCACTCTTAATCTCTCACTCTTAATGTCTCACTCTTAATCTCTCACTCTTAATGTCTCACTCTTACTGTCTCACTCTTAATGTCTCACTCTTACTGTCTCACTCACTCTTAATCTCTCACTCTTAATGTCTCACTCTTAATGTCTCACTCTTAATGTCTCACTCTTACTGTCTCACTCACTCTTAATGTCTCACTCTTAATGTCTCACTCTTACTGTCTCACTCTTAATGTCTCACTCTTACTGTCTCACTCTTAATGTCTCACTCTTACTGTCTCACTCACTCTTAATCTCTCACTCTTAATCTCTCACTCTTAATGTCTCACTCTTAATGTCTCACTCTTACTGTCTCACTCACTCTTAATGTCTCACTCTTAATGTCTCACTCTTACTGTCTCACTCTTAATGTCTCACTCTTAATGTCTTACTCACTCTTAATCTCTCACTCTTGATGTCTCACTCTTAATGTCTCACTCTTACTGTCTCACTCTTAATGTCTCACTCTTACTGTCTCACTCACTCTTAATCTCTCACTCTTAATATCTCACTCTTACTGTCTCACTCTTAATGTCTCACTCTTACTGTCTCACTCACTCTTAATCTCTCACTCTTAATGTCTCACTCTTAATCTCTCACTCTTAATGTCTCACTCTTACTGTCTCACTCTTAATGTCTCACTCTTACTGTCTCACTCTTAATGTCTCACTCTTACTGTCTCACTCACTCTTAATCTCTCACTCTTAATCTCTCACTCTTAATGTATCACTCTTAATGTCTCACTCTTACTGTCTCACTCTTAATGTCTCACTCTTAATGTCTCACTCTTACTGTCTCACTCTTACTGTCTCACTCTTAATGTCTCACTCTTACTGTCTCACTCTTAATGTCTCACTCTTACTGTCTCACTCACTCTTAATCTCTCACTCTTAATCTCTCACTCTTAATCTCTCACTCTTAATCTCTCACTCTTAATGTATCACTCTTAATGTCTCACTCTTAATGTCTCACTCTTAATGTCTCACTCTTACTGTCTCACTCACTCTTAATCTCTCACTCTTAATGTCTCACTCTTAATGTCTCACTCTTAATGTCTCACTCTTAATGTCTCACTCTTACTGTCTCACTCACTCTTAATCTCTCACTCTTAATGTCTCACTCTTAATCTCTCACTCTTAATGTCTCACTCTTAATGTCTCACTCTTACTGTCTCACTCACTCTTAATGTCTCACTCTTAATGTCTCACTCTTAATGTCTCACTCTTAATGTCTCACTCTTACTGTCTCACTCACTCTTAATCTCTCACTCTTAATGTCTCACTCTTACTGTCTCACTCTTAATGTCTCACTCTTACTGTCTCACTCTTAATGTCTCACTCACTCTTAATCTCTCACTCTTAATCTCTCACTCTTAATGTCTCACTCTTACTGTCTCACTCTTAATGTCTCACTCTTACTGTCTCACTCTTAATGTCTCACTCTTACTGTCTCACTCACTCTTAATCTCTCACTCTTAATCTCTCACTCTTAATCTCTCACTCTTAATCTCTCACTCTTAATGTATCACTCTTAATGTCTCACTCTTAATGTCTCACTCTTACTGTCTCACTCACTCTTAATGTCTCACTCTTAATGTCTCACTCTTAATGTCTCACTCTTAATGTCTCACTCTTACTGTCTCACTCTTACTGTCTCACTCACTCTTAATCTCTCACTCTTAATCTCTCACTCTTAATATCTCACTCTTACTGTCTCACTCTTAATGTCTCACTCTTACTGTCTCACTCACTCTTAATCTCTCACTCTTAATGTCTCACTCTTAATCTCTCACTCTTAATGTCTCACTCTTACTGTCTCACTCTTAATGTCTCACTCTTACTGTCTCACTCACTCTTAATCTCTCACTCTTAATCTCTCACTCTTAATGTCTCACTCTTAATGTCTCACTCTTACTGTCTCACTCACTCTTAATGTCTCACTCTTAATGTCTCACTCTTAATGTCTCACTCTTAATGTCTCACTCTTACTGTCTCACTCACTCTTAATCTCTCACTCTTAATGTCTCACTCTTACTGTCTCACTCTTAATGTCTCACTCTTACTGTCTCACTCTTAATGTCTCACTCACTCTTAATCTCTCACTCTTAATCTCTCACTCTTAATGTCTCACTCTTACTGTCTCACTCTTAATGTCTCACTCTTACTGTCTCACTCTTAATGTCTCACTCTTACTGTCTCACTCACTCTTAATCTCTCACTCTTAATCTCTCACTCTTAATGTATCACTCTTAATGTCTCACTCTTACTGTCTCACTCACTCTTAATCTCTCACTCTTAATATCTCACTCTTAATGTCTCACTCTTAATGTCTCACTCTTAATGTCTCACTCTTACTGTCTCTCTCACTCTTAATCTCTCACTCTTAATCTCTCACTCTTAATCTCTCACTCTTAATCTCTCACTCTTAATGTATCACTCTTAATGTCTCACTCTTAATGTCTCACTCTTAATGTCTCACTCTTACTGTCTCACTCACTCTTAATCTCTCACTCTTAATGTCTCACTCTTAATGTCTCACTCTTAATGTCTCACTCTTACTGTCTCACTCTTACTGTCTCACTCACTCTTAATCTCTCACTCTTAATCTCTCACTCTTAATATCTCACTCTTACTGTCTCACTCTTAATGTCTCACTCTTAATGTCTCACTCTTAATCTCTCACTCTTATGTCTCACTCTTACTGTCTCACTCTTAATGTTCACTCATCTTAATCTCAACTCTTACTGTCTCACTCTACTCCTTAATCTCTCACTCTTAATCTCTCACTCTTAATGTCTCACTCTTAATGTCTCACTCTTACTGTCTCACTCACTCTTAATGTCTCACTCTTAATGTCTCACTCTTAATGTCTCACTCTTACTGTCTCACTCACTCTTAATCTCTCACTCTTAATGTCTCACTCTTACTGTCTCACTCTTAATGTCTCACTCTTACTGTCTCACTCTTAATGTCTCACTCACTCTTAATCTCTCACTCTTAATCTCTCACTCTTAATGTCTCACTCTTACTATCTCTCACTCTTAATGTCTCACTCTTACTGTCTCACTCTTAATGTCTCACTCTTACTGTCTCACTCTTAATGTCTCACTCTTACTGTCTCACTCACTCTTAATCTCTCACTCTTAATCTCTCACTCTTAATGTATCACTCTTAATGTCTCACTCTTACTGTCTCACTCACTCTTAATCTCTCACTCTTAATATCTCACTCTTAATGTCTCACTCTTAATGTCTCACTCTTAATGTCTCACTCTTACTGTCTCACTCACTCTTAATCTCTCACTCTTAATCTCTCACTCTTAATCTCTCACTCTTAATCTCTCACTCTTAATGTATCACTCTTAATGTCTCACTCTTAATGTCTCACTCTTAATGTCTCACTCTTACTGTCTCACTCACTCTTAATCTCTCACTCTTAATGTCTCACTCTTAATGTCTCACTCTTAATGTCTCACTCTTAATGTCTCACTCTTACTGTCTCACTCACTCTTAATCTCTCACTCTTAATCTCTCACTCTTAATATCTCACTCTTACTGTCTCACTCTTAATGTCTCACTCTTACTGTCTCACTCACTCTTAATCTCTCACTCTTAATGTCTCACTCTTAATCTCTCACTCTTAATGTCTCACTCTTACTGTCTCACTCTTAATGTCTCACTCTTACTGTCTCACTCACTCTTAATCTCTCACTCTTAATCTCTCACTCTTAATGTCTCACTCTTAATGTCTCACTCTTACTGTCTCACTCACTCTTAATGTCTCACTCTTAATGTCTCACTCTTAATGTCTCACTCTTAATGTCTCACTCTTACTGTCTCACTCACTCTTAATCTCTCACTCTTAATGTCTCACTCTTACTGTCTCACTCTTAATGTCTCACTCTTACTGTCTCACTCTTAATGTCTCACTCACTCTTAATCTCTCACTCTTAATCTCTCACTCTTAATGTCTCACTCTTACTGTCTCACTCTTAATGTCTCACTCTTACTGTCTCACTCTTACTGTCTCACTCTTAATGTCTCACTCACTCTTAATCTCTCACTCTTAATCTCTCACTCTTAATGTATCACTCTTAATGTCTCACTCTTACTGTCTCACTCACTCTTAATGTCTCACTCTTAATATATCACTCTTAATGTCTCACTCTTAATGTCTCACTCTTACTGTCTCACTCACTCTTAATCTCTCACTCTTAATCTCTCACTCTTAATATCTCACTCTTACTGTCTCACTCTTAATGTCTCACTCTTACTGTCTCACTCACTCTTAATCTCTCACTCTTAATGTCTCACTCTTAATCTCTCACTCTTAATGTCTCACTCTTACTGTCTCACTCTTAATGTCTCACTCTTACTGTCTCACTCACTCTTAATCTCTCACTCTTAATCTCTCACTCTTAATGTCTCACTCTTAATGTCTCACTCTTACTGTCTCACTCACTCTTAATGTCTCACTCTTAATGTCTCACTCTTAATGTCTCACTCTTAATGTCTCACTCTTACTGTCTCACTCACTCTTAATCTCTCACTCTTAATGTCTCACTCTTACTGTCTCACTCTTAATGTCTCACTCTTACTGTCTCACTCTTAATGTCTCACTCACTCTTAATCTCTCACTCTTAATCTCTCACTCTTAATGTCTCACTCTTACTGTCTCACTCTTAATGTCTCACTCTTACTGTCTCACTCTTAATGTCTCACTCTTACTGTCTCACTCACTCTTAATCTCTCACTCTTAATGTCTCACTCTTACTGTCTCACTCTTAATGTCTCACTCTTACTGTCTCACTCTTAATGTCTCACTCTTACTGTCTCACTCTTAATGTCTCACTCTTACTGTCTCACTCACTCTTAATCTCTCACTCTTAATCTCTCACTCTTAATGTCTCACTCTTACTGTCTCACTCTTAATGTCTCACTCTTACTGTCTCACTCACTCTTAATCTCTCACTCTTAATATCTCACTCTTAATATCTCACTCTTACTGTCTCACTCTTAATGTCTCACTCTTACTGTCTCACTCACTCTTAATCTCTCACTCTTAATGTCTCACTCTTAATGTCTCACTCTTACTGTCTCACTCTTACTGTCTCACTCTTAATGTCTCACTCTTACTGTCTCACTCACTCTTAATCTCTCACTCTTAATGTCTCACTCTTACTGTCTCACTCTTAATGTCTCACTCTTACTGTCTCACTCTTAATGTCTCACTCTTACTGTCTCACTCACTCTTAATCTCTCACTCTTAATGTCTCACTCTTAATGTCTCACTCTTACTGTCTCACTCACTCTTAATGTCTCACTCTTAATGTCTCACTCTTAATGTCTCACTCTTACTGTCTCACTCACTCTTAATCTCTCACTCTTAATCTCTCACTCTTAATGTATCACTCTTAATGTCTCACTCTTAATGTCTCACTCTTAATGTCTCACTCTTACTGTCTCACTCACTCTTAATCTCTCACTCTTAATGTCTCACTCTTAATGTCTCACTCTTAATGTCTCACTCTTACTGTCTCACTCTTACTGTCTCACTCACTCTTAATCTCTCACTCTTAATCTCTCACTCTTAATATCTCACTCTTACTGTCTCACTCTTAATGTCTCACTCTTACTGTCTCACTCACTCTTAATCTCTCACTCTTAATGTCTCACTCTTAATCTCTCACTCTTAATGTCTCACTCTTACTGTCTCACTCTTAATGTCTCACTCTTACTGTCTCACTCACTCTTAATCTCTCACTCTTAATCTCTCACTCTTAATGTCTCACTCTTAATGTCTCACTCTTACTGTCTCACTCACTCTTAATGTCTCACTCTTAATGTCTCACTCTTAATGTCTCACTCTTACTGTCTCACTCACTCTTAATCTCTCACTCTTAATGTCTCACTCTTACTGTCTCACTCTTAATGTCTCACTCTTACTGTCTCACTCTTAATGTCTCACTCACTCTTAATCTCTCACTCTTAATCTCTCACTCTTAATGTCTCACTCTTACTGTCTCACTCTTAATGTCTCACTCTTACTGTCTCACTCTTAATGTCTCACTCTTACTGTCTCACTCACTCTTAATCTCTCACTCTTAATCTCTCACTCTTAATGTATCACTCTTAATGTCTCACTCTTACTGTCTCACTCACTCTTAATCTCTCACTCTTAATATCTCACTCTTAATGTCTCACTCTTAATGTCTCACTCTTAATGTCTCACTCTTACTGTCTCACTCACTCTTAATCTCTCACTCTTAATCTCTCACTCTTAATCTCTCACTCTTAATCTCTCACTCTTAATGTATCACTCTTAATGTCTCACTCTTAATGTCTCACTCTTAATGTCTCACTCTTACTGTCTCACTCACTCTTAATCTCTCACTCTTAATGTCTCACTCTTAATGTCTCACTCTTAATGTCTCACTCTTAATGTCTCACTCTTACTGTCTCACTCACTCTTAATCTCTCACTCTTAATCTCTCACTCTTAATATCTCACTCTTACTGTCTCACTCTTAATGTCTCACTCTTACTGTCTCACTCACTCTTAATCTCTCACTCTTAATGTCTCACTCTTAATCTCTCACTCTTAATGTCTCACTCTTACTGTCTCACTCTTAATGTCTCACTCTTACTGTCTCACTCACTCTTAATCTCTCACTCTTAATCTCTCACTCTTAATGTCTCACTCTTAATGTCTCACTCTTACTGTCTCACTCACTCTTAATGTCTCACTCTTAATGTCTCACTCTTAATGTCTCACTCTTAATGTCTCACTCTTACTGTCTCACTCACTCTTAATCTCTCACTCTTAATGTCTCACTCTTACTGTCTCACTCTTAATGTCTCACTCTTACTGTCTCACTCTTAATGTCTCACTCACTCTTAATCTCTCACTCTTAATCTCTCACTCTTAATGTCTCACTCTTACTGTCTCACTCT
>NC_140170.1:4993721-5023721 GCF_963971535.1 Notolepis coatsorum | reverse complement strand
GAAACATTTACACTTTGTGCTTTTTTCTTTTCTTCTTCTTCTTCTTCTTCTTCTTCTTCTTCTTCTTCTTCTTCTTCTTCTTCTTCTTCTTCTTCTTCTTCTTCTTCTTCTTCTCTTCTCTTGGCTAGCAAAAATTAAACCCTTTTTGCCAGTGGTGCCAATTATCATGAACGCTACTTCTGCCTCCCAATAATGTCATGTTGGGGCATATCCCATAATATCTCAAAAGATCACAAGAAGACAGCCACACAGAGGCAACTTATACACAGCTTATACGGGATATAGAATCTAGTGATACTACTGTAGTTCATAAACCTCCTGCATCTTTAGAAGGTTTCCTTTGAGACGGGCTTCTATCGATGATGATGATGATGATGATGATGATGATGATGATGATGATGATGATGACAGGTGATCTGTTAAGAACAGAGGGGGCCACACGCCTCACAGTGAGGTTGTACTTCACGACCGAAAAAACGTACTAGATTAAAAAATAAATAAAAAAAACGATCCACTCTCACAGACCTGCAGTTGATCCAGCCTGGCGCCTCCTGCCTAAAAATGCGCTCTATTTCAAAAGAGAATGTCTCCCCCCAACTCAGCCCCACTTTCTACATATCTATAGGTCTTCAGTCTCTCTCCTCCAGTCGCGGTCGTGCGGGACGACCCGGATTCTAGACGGCTCCGTTTAGAAAGTGCCTGCCTCACCAAACAGAAAAAAAAGTGCAAGCTAATTATCAGGAACCATGCAATGTATGTCCTCCGCAAGGTGAACAGATCCCTATTTATTTTCCTAATGTTGATGACTATGCTCCAGGAACAGTGTTTAAATAAAACCCCACCGGTCTGTCCGCGGGTGTGACCGAATGCCCACACGGCGGGACACGGCACGGAAGTTAGCAAAATTACGGTTATCGCTTTTCACCACATACCCACCACCGCGCGTCCGTCTTGCAGTATTTGTACGAGAGAGAGAAGAAAAACGACACTTAGAGCTCGACCGCTGTGTTACGATAAAGCCACCGTCAAACAAGACTCAAAGTTCCCGATAAGAAAGAAAGGTGTGTTTCTCTGCATGGACGTGTTCTTTTTAACTGTCGTGTCCCAGAAGTGTTGTTCCGGCATTTTAAACATAACACCTTTCCCAGCAGAAAAAAATATTAATTTAGTGACCCCCCCCCCCCCCCCCATCTTCCTATCTTCTTCTTTCTCTCTCTCTCTCTCTCTCTCTCTCTCTCTCTCTCTCTCTCTCTCTCTCTCTCTCTCTCTCTCTCTCTCTCTCTCTCTCTCTCTATCATTTACTCACTCAAACACACACACTCACCACATTAAGTCTGGATCTCTCTGAATCGTACATGTACACAGACACACAAACAAACAGGGACATACAAACACAGAGACACACAAACACAGAGACACAGACACAAAAACACACACACACACAGATACACACACACACACAGAGACACACAGAGACACACAAACACACAGAGACACAAACACAGAGACACAAAAACACACAGAAACACAGATACACACACACACACAGATACACACACACAGAGACACACAAACACACAGAGACACACAAACACAGAGACACAAAAACACACAGAGACACACAAACACAGAGACACACAAACACACAGAGACACACAAACACAGAGACACAAAAACACACAGAAATACAGACACAGAGAGACACACAGAGAGACACACAGAAATACAGACACAGAGACACAGAAATACAGACACAGAGACACACAGAGAGACACAGAGACACAGAAATACAGACACAGAGACACACAGAGAGACACAGAGACACAGAAATACAGACACAGAGACACACAGAGAGACACAGAGACACAGAAATACAGACACAGAGACACACAGAGAGACACAGAGACACACACACAGAGACACAAACACACCACCACACTCCCTCTCTCTGCGCTTATGTCTTTGGGACGAGTTAAAGCTCTCCTTCAGACGTTACTCAGGGTTGAAGAACGGAGAGAGGGGGGGTGGAGTGAACAGCCATCTTACTGACACACAGGGCCTTACTGACCACCCTACTACTGACACACAGGACCCTACTGACCACCCTACTACTGACACACAGGGCCTTACTGACCACCCTACTACTGACACACAGGACCTTACTGACCACCCTACTACTGACACACAGGACCCTACTGACCACCCTACTACTGACACACAGGACCCTACTGACCACCCTACTACTGACACACAGGACCCTACTGACCACCCTACTACTGACACACAGGACCTTACTGACCACCCTACTACTGACACACAGGGCCCTACTGACCACCCTACTACTGACACACAGGACCCTACTGACCACCCTACTACTGACACACAGGGCCCTACTGACCACCCTACTACTGACACACAGGACCCTACTGACCACCCTACTACTGACACACAGGGCCCTACTGACCACCCTACTACTGACACACATGGTCCTACTGACCACCCTACTACTGACACACAGGGCCCTACTGACCACCCTACTACTGACACACAGGACCCTACTGACCACCCTACTACTGACACACATGGTCCTACTGACCACCCTACTACTGACACACAGGGCCCTACTGACCACCCTACTACTGACACACAGGGCCTTACTGACCACCCTACTACTGACACACAGGACCTTACTGACCACCCTACTACTGACACACAGGGCCTTACTGACCATCCTACTACTGACACACAGGACCCTACTGACCACCCTACTACTGACACACATGGTCCTACTGACCACCCTACTACTGACACACATGGTCCTACTGACACACATGGTCCTATAACTACTAGTGTGTGTGTGTGTGTGTGTGTGTGTGTGTGTGTGTGTGTGTGTGTGTGTGTGTGTGTGTGTGTGTGTGTGTGTGTGTGTGTGTGTGTGTGTGTGTGTGTGTGTTAGTAATGCTCCACCTTATTGAGTGAGATCAGAAACTGAGCTTCTGGCCTGGTCTTCTGATTCTGATTCTGATTCTATCGAATAATTGGAGCATTTCTAGCGTGTGTGTGTGTGTCTGTGTGTGCACTTGTGTGTGTGTGCGTGCTCGTGTGTGTGCCCGTGTGTGTGTATGTATGTGTTTCAAATGAGCTGTGATCCTCTCCATCACTTCAACCCCTCCGCTGCCCCCCTCCTCCCTCCGCTCCCCCCCTCCTCCCCCCCCCCCCCCTCCTCCCCCCCCCCCCCCCCTCCTACCCCCCCCCACCCCCCCTCCTCCCCCCCCCCCCCCCCCCCCCCTCCCCTCATCATCCGTCACAAAGAGACACAGCAGACGTACAAGAGGCTCTGGTGACACGTACACACTCGACACACTCGCACACAAAGCAATAAACCTCGTTCATGTTCTGATGGTGACTTAGAAAAAAATAAAACATATATATATATAATAAGTATATATATATTGTAGAGTTGAAAAAACTAAAAAAATTTAAACGAAAATAAAACAAAAGTAAGTGAAACATGACAAGTTGTCATAGGAGACAGCCGGTAGATGTACACTCAGAGATGACCTCTGACCTCGGAGGTTGCAAACTAGAGATGAATGATATTAAAAAAAGGCCTTGTTTTAACAGAGCATGGCCCGACATCACCTTGCATGTTCTAATGGTAGACCCCCTTATAGATACCCTCCACGGCTAGACCTTCCTCTTCCTCTACCCCTCTCTTCTTCATCCCCCGCTACGCTCTCACCTTGCCTGCCCTCCTTGTGTTCTCCATGCGCGCTCTCTATCTCTCTCTCTCTCCATCCCTCTTTTTTTGTAGGCCCCTCCCCCTCCTTCCTTTGACCATTGTGCATGCAGAGGCATCACTACAATTGTTGGAGATGTTTTTTTTAAACGAATATTTTGTTGCTGAGGCCATGCGAAGTGTTTTGAATTGCCCTTATATGTGGAATATGTCTTCTGAATGCTTTACATAATTTCTGCTGTAAAATGAAATCAGAATAAAAAGAAAATTTGCACTTTAAATTCGTTTCGTCTTTGATTCGCCGGTTCGGGTTCGTTTACTGACGGAGAGTGAGCAGGAATAGACGTTTCACAGTGAAGTCAGGGGGAACAAAGGTCTATACGGAGTAGAGGTTACATTCTTTACATTTTGTCATTTAGCTGAACGCTTTTATTCAAAGCCACTTACAGGTTCTTTTTTTTTATCCACTTTTTATCCAATTTTCTATTTTTCTCCCATCCCAATTTTGTCTCGTCCAATTCAACCCTCCCCTGTCTTCAAACGCTGTTTCATGCCTCCCACAAGCCGGCTGCAATGTGGACTAAGTCATACATAGCACGAGTCCCCTCCGATACTCGAGGTAACAGCCGTTGCATCTTTCCACCTTCGCGGCTTGATCTTTCAGCGTCAGGGGTCTGTGCTTTGGAGGGGCCCCGCCCCCGTCGCTTCTTGATTCTACTGTGCAGGCGCACCAACCGACCTGTAGGAGTCGCTGTCCACAACGCTCGATCCCCACCCATCAGTTTCCCACCCCCTAATACGGCCAATGTGTATTAGTACGGCCGACCAGCTAAACTGAAAGCAATGTGGAGCGCTGGGCTCGAACACGCGAACCCAGCATCTCCAGTATTCGAGGTGAGCGCCTTGCCCACTGCACCACGTAGCCGCCCCCTGCCACTTACAGGTTCTGTACGACAAGTCAGCAGGAAGGGCACAACTCTTACAGCTGAGTAACCAAGGGTGTAATTTTGTTTTCAATGGTGGAGGGGACACATTTGGGGACGTGGTCAGTGGTGCCTTGATGATGTCATACCTAGTTGCACTGTGTTTTAATCACACAGACCATCGTTCACACCAAACCTTGAGGGGAGGGGGCAGGGAGCTCTGTGTGTTCCGTCCCATAGATATATATAGAACACTAGATAGCTTGCCCGCGCTGCCGGCCAATGGAGAGCGACGTCACTGAACCGCCGCCATCTTGTGAGGGTCAGCCTTGAGTGAGAGTGAGTGAGCTGCACAGACAAAAATACTCATAACTCGCTGAAATATTGACGGATTTACAAACGGTTTGGTTTATTACAAGCATTATTAACGTGGCTATGATTCAAGCGGTTTGTAAAAAAAAACATCTTAAATTTTTTTTTATAAGTATGCAGTATCATAACTACATCTTTGATGTTTCTAGCAAACCAACCCGTTTGTAAATCCTTCAATATTTCAGCGAGTTACGAGTATTTTTGTCTGTGCAGCTCACTCACTCTCACTCAAGGCTGACCCTCACAAGATGGCGGCGGTTCAGTGACGCTGGTGAGTCCGCCTTAAGCTATCTAGTGTTCTATAGATATCTATGTTCCGTCCTATGTATTTGAACACACCTGACGACCTGAGCTATTATGCAAAGACAAGTAGCCAGGTGGGTACTTGGTGCGTGCACACAAAAATGCGACTCGTCCCTCGCACCCACCTGGCTACTTGTCTTTGCATAACAATGGCTCAGGTCGTCAGAGGAACTAGCAGTTTTCCGTGTGGTCCTAGTGCTGCGTTGCTCCTTCGTTTATTATCGTGTAACATTGTTTTGGACGGTAAAAAAGTGCAGGGGACAGTAACTGCCTTCTGAAAACATGCAGGGGACATGTCGTCGTCGTCCCCCCCCGTTAATTACGCCCCTGTGAGTAACAATGATCATCAAACAGTGTTGAAACGTGGGTGCTGCAGTGTTGAGTGCCTATAGAGACATATTAGTATAGTAGGACGAGTGCATGATAGTATAAGACAGTAGGAAGGTTAGTCGTTTTGTAAAAGGTTACAATTGTTTTTAAACTTCAATTAAAAACTTCAATTAAATGTAAATTGCTTTGGTTTGCAATTGTCAGGTCGACGTGGTACTTTTAGTAAACCCCTGTTTACCTTCATAGATCTCTTCCAACAGCTTGTAGGCCTGTTTACCTGCATAGAGCTCTTACAACAGCTCGGGGTGGAGGACGCCATCATCGACATGCTCCACAGAGCCTACACACACACCTGGAGAGACCATCATCGACATGCTCCACAATACACACACACCTGGAGAGACCATCATCGACATGCTCCACAATACACACACACCTGGAGAGACCATCATCGACATGCTCCACAATACACACACACCTGGAGAGACCATCATCGACATGCTCCACAGAGCCTACACACACACCTGGAGAGACCATCATCGACATGCTCCACAGAGCCTACACACACACCTGGAGAGACCATCATCGACATGCTCCACAGAGCCTACACACACACCTGGAGAGACCATCATCGACATGCTCCACAGAGCCTACACACACACCTGGAGAGACCATCATCGACATGCTCCACAGAGCCTACACACACACCTGGAGAGACCATCATCGACATGCTCCACAGAGCCTACACACACACCTGGAGAGACCATCATCGACATGCTCCACAGAGCCTACACACACACCTGGAGAGACCATCATCGACATGCTCCACAATACACACACACCTGGAGAGACCATCATCGACATGCTCCACAGAGCCTACACACACACCTGGAGAGACCATCATCGACATGCTCCACAGAGCCTACACACACACCTGGAGAGACCATCATCGACATGCTCCACAGAGCCTACACACACACCTGGAGAGACCATCATCGACATGCTCCACAGAGCCTACACACACACCTGGAGAGACCATCATCGACATGCTCCACAGAGCCTACACACACACCTGGAGAGACCATCATCGACATGCTCCACAGAGCCTACACACACACCTGGAGAGACCATCATCGACATGCTCCACAGAGCCTACACACACACCTGGAGAAACCATCATCGACATGCTCCACAATACACACACACCTGGAGAGACCATCATCGACATGCTCCACAGAGCCTACACACACACCTGGAGAAACCATGCAGAATTGTAGATTATGTGTGCATTTACTGCCATGTTTTACTTAAGAGTTTTGGTATTATTATTATTATTATTATTATTATTATTATTATTATTATTATTATTATTATTATTATTATTATTATTATTATTATTATTATAATATTAAAATATTTTCCATATGGGCTAGTGGTGCGATTTTCCCCAAATGTATTATATCATCTTTTAGTCTGAGCTGCTCAGTTCTGCAGTGAGAGTCACGAGAGTCACGTCAGCTGAAAACAGACCCAAGCAATCTCTGCCTAATGAATCGTTCTATGACAAAGGATAATAGAATGTGGTCTCAGACACCCTGAAGAATCTCTCCAGGGCAGCGTTCACACTGCAACCTTTAGTGCTCGATTCGGATTTATTGCTCAGATCCAGATATATTATAGATATATTATGCTATATTATTTTCAAAATGTGGCCTGTATCAGATTCCAGTGTGAACTGGTCCCACTCCCGAACTGAACAATAACGATGATGATGGACGTAAACATGAATGAATGAATGAATGAATGAATGAATGAATGAATGAATGAATGAATGAATGAATGAATGAATGAATTAATGAATTAATTAATTAATTAATGAATTAATTAATTAATTAATTAATGAAAACGTTATTTAACAGATTGCAGAATGGGTACAATACAGTACGGCTCAATACACACAATTGTTAAGGGGATGCAGACCAGAGAAAGACGTTTGTATTGTTTACATCAGGGTCCCCCATTTTCAATTCATAGTGACATTTATGACATACACAACATACATGACATGGAGGACACTGAAGTCACGGTTTACGGTTTAATTTATAAATCGATGTGCAGTGGGGGCCAGCTGATTAAATCAAATGAGACCTGTATCTGATTTAGGACCACATTATGAAAGTGGCCCGAATCAAAAAAGAAAAGACCAGATTCCATGTAAGTTCACGCGGTTATGAAAAGAAAAACAGATCCGAGTCACATATGAGCAGTGGTGATTTCATAAGGGGTTGCACTGTGTTTTAATGACGTCACGTGCATAAAGGTTCCCTCACGAATAAAGACGATTCCTAATTGGCTCTAGGAATGGAATGTAACACATTTCATTCACAGGTTTTGTGGTGAATGGTCCAACTGTAGTATTTGAACACACCTGACGACCTGAGCTATTGTTATGCAAAGTAGCCAGGTGGGTACTTGGCGCAGTCGAGTGGAACGCATTCTTGTGTGCATGCGCGTGCACATCTGTGCATGTGCGTGCGCGTGCTCCTGCTCAAAGAGGTGGAACGGCGTGCAACCCCGTCCCATGACCACTGCATGTATCCCCTCCCTACTTCCCATTTCCCCATGTGGAATGCACCTGATTTGATAAATGACATGCTGGTGCTCTAGTGCGACATCTAGTGGCTGAATGTTATCTATATAGCACCTTTAATTTGTAAAATAAAGTTTGTTATTTTAAATAATTTATATTGTTATTCTCACTTGGGAATAGTTTGGCATATCATACTTTTCTCCCATACCATCCATTACAATTAAATTAGATCCTCCAAATCAATTGATCTTTTCTCTAGTCCAGAGATGCCCAAACCTTTAGACATGGAGCGGAGAGCCAAGGACCAAAATGTAACATTTGTAGTGGGCCAAATAATGTGACAGGACATTGATAATTGAACAAGTAAAAACAGTGTCTCAGGTTTAAGATCAGTGTGTATCCCTTGTAGTAATCAAACTAAGTAGTCAAATATAGTTAGATGTCATCAAAATGGAAGACCTCATCATTCTCTGGAAACCTTTGGAGGGCCAAAAATAATGTTGTGGATGGCTGAATTTGGGCTTCAATTGACTGCCCCTGTCAATCCAGGGTTGGCAGGTTTTAATAAGGAATTATAAAGTCAATCTTGGAATTGGTTCCTTTGTCAGTGAAATTACTCAATGTAAAGCCACAATCAGTGATATATATATATAGTATTATATATTTTAGACAATCTCTGGCAAACAGTACTGTATATCTGTATGTCATAAATGTCATGATATATATCTGTATATCTGTATGTTGTGTATGTCATTATGAATTGAAAATGGGGGACCCTGATGTAAACCAGACGAAGGTCTTTCTCTGGTCTGCATCCCCTTAACAATTGTGTGTATTGAGCCGTACTGTATTGTACCCATTCTGCAATCTGTTAAATAAAGTTTTCAATCAATCAATCAAACCCTATTTAGCCAGAAAAGTGAGGACAACTGATGGCTAAAATGGCTAAAGTTTATTATTTAATCTATTTTACTTTTGCCATGCCATGGGACAGATGTAAGAGTATGAATATAAAAAAATAACTACAAACATTCTCTTAGCTTATTTTATTTTTAAATGTATGCACACAGAATAGACTATACATCTCAAAATGTGTAACTCATCCAACTATTACCACCTTACTTTCAGACAGACATTTCTAACCATTTTCATCCTGGACTCCACCCTTTCTTTCTTCCCCCATGTGAACCACATAACCAAAACGCCTTCTATCACCTCCGGAACATTGCTCGTCTCCGCCCCTCCCTATCACTCTCCGCTGCTGAAACACTGGTTCATGCATTCATATCATCAAGACTGGATTACTGCAACAGCATCCTCTATGGCTCACCAAACACTATCCTCAATCAACTCCAATATGTTTAAAACTCTGCTGCCCGCATGCTCACCTCCACCCGTCGCTCGCTCTGATCACATCACCCCTATCCTCCACGACCTCCACTGGCTTCCAATCAAATACAGGATACAATTTAAAATACTACTCATCACTTTTAAAGCCCTCAACAACCTTGCCCCTCCCTACCTGTCCGACCTCCTCCACCGTCACACGCCCACCCGTCGCCTTAAGTCTGCAGATGCCAACCTCCTAACACCTCCCACGACCAGGCTCCGGACCTGGGGCGACAGGGCCTTTGCTGCTGCTGCCCCCTCCCTCTGGAATGCCCTCCCCAGCCATATCCGTGATGCAAACACCCTGACATCTTTTAAATCAGCCCTCAAAACCCACCTTTTCAATCTTGCTTTTGACCTCTAATTCTGTTGGTTTTATTTAATTTTTTTTTATTATTTTTGTTCTGTTTTTTTGTTTTGCCAATAGTTTTGTTTTGTCATGTAAAGCGTCTTTGAGCACCTGGAAAAGCGCTATATAAAATAGATGTATTGTTATTATTATTATTATAACCGAGATGTGCAGCTAGTGCGAGACAGACACACAGTGGGTGGAACGAAGGTGAAAGGTCTCAGGTATCAAAGTCGATCGCCCCATCGGCTGGTACTGGAGACCAGTGCACACAGACAACTGAGGGATAAGAAGTAAGAAGCACTGGCGAGAGCCCTAACCTGGAATCTGGTAGCATTGTTTTGGATATACATAGTAAATAAGTTCACACATTGGTAATTGATTGCAGCCTACTTTTCTTTTAAGCAAGGCGATGCTAACACCTGGCTGTTTAATATCACGTTTAGGGTGATGTCCTTTAGCGATGCACAGCCACATTGACTGGAGGATTACAGTATAATGAACAAGGAAAACAATGAAATAATAGGGTATACATGTTATTGCAATAATATATCGAGTCAATAAGGTCTTGTTAATTGCCCTCAGATATAGAGTAAATCATGGTAAACATCGACAAACAGTCCAAGAACCTAGAGCATCCTGAAAGCAATGGGCTGAGCCCTCCATATTGTTCAAGTGGTGACTCGGCTTTTTAGATGCTCAAATGTCCCGATAGATTGATAGAAAATGATAGAAACATTGTCCTTTGTGTCATTACTTGGATTCTAAGATGAAAGGTTCAGACGTAACGCTTAAGGCAGAAATAAGATAAATCAAATCAAATGCAAGTAACTCTTTATTTTTTATTTATTATGGAAGGTGACCCCTGGGGGACTCAGGGAACACAAAGAGGTGCTGCTGTGCCTTCTTTTGTCTTTATCCCACATAGCATGCGATATAAATATGTTCTGGTCAGAATAGAATAGAGTTATGATGATGATGATGATGATGATGATGATGATGGTTCTCAGATAACTGAAGCCACAGCAGCCCCTACTGTTCCACCAGCGGCGGCCACCGCAGCAGTGGCTGCCCCAGACAGGCCGAGCACGCCTACAATAAAACATACATGTATCAGTTACACAATCAATTTGTACATTCATTGCTGTTCCACAATATAATTTATACTTAATTTCACTAACAAAGGCTAAAATGATTGGGTCTCGTTCTCCAACGGACTTAAGACAAAAATAATTGCTCTTAGGGCCATTTAAGACATCTTAGATTTTTGGATTCCCCAACCGTCCCTAAGCTTGGATTTTATTTATTTTTCCGACATCAAATGCGTAATTTTGTTATCGTACAAATATCGTCATATTTATTTTAATTATGATTAATTAATTCCCAGGAGGCCTGTCGAGTTGACATGAAGGAATCACTATGATTCCTCCCAAATAAAGCCAAATCCAAGCTTAGGGACGGTTGGGGAATCCCAAATTCTAAGATGTCTTAAATGGCCGTTGGAGAATGAGACCCATTGATATTCAGAAAAAAGGTCAAACACATCATTTACCTGCTAACTGGTAAATAGTGCTGACTGCCACTATTCCTCCAGCAGCCACTCCTCCTGCATTTGCAATGGCAGTTGATGACATCAAACCTGCCCCAAAGGAGCCGGCGGCGATCCCTGCCGCAGTGAAGCCGGCAGCACCCAAGACAACAGGGGCCAGAACTACAGCAGCACCTTGAAATGGTGAAACAAAACAAATGTCAAAGGTTTGGTTGGTCAGGTGCAGGGGTGTAACGTACTTGAGTAATTGTACTTCGTTACAATACTTAAGTACTGTTTTGGGGGATTTGTACTTTACTCAAGTATTATTAGGAAAACCATACGTTTTACTCCTTACATTTAAAATGCAGACCTACAAAGTACAAAGTACAAATCTCGCAGGTCCAACCATTATAATTATTTGTTTCTCTGGCCGAACTATAACGTTAACGGTATTAATCCTGCGGCCGCTCTTTATTTTAAAACAGCCAATCAAATCCCCATCAATGGAAAATGAACCCGCCCATACCCCATGCTGATTGGTCCTTGTGCAAGACTAGAAAGCGGGGATCTTTGATTAAACACCTGCTATCAGAAGAATAGACAGTCAGAGTGACGAGCTACAGAAGATCGCCACAAACGATAGTACGAGTGATGAAGAGGATGAAACAGAACATTTCATTGCCCCGGAATAAATAAATAAAAACGTTTTACTTTTACTTTTTAGTACTTTTAAGTACATTTAAAAGTCGAAACTTTTTAACTTTTACTCAAGTGTGTTTTTAGCCAGATACAGAATGACTTTTACTTGAGTACGATTTTGAGACGGTACCCATACTTTCACTTAAGTATAATTTCTGGGTACTTTCTACACCCCTGGTCAGGTGGCATAGCCAAGACCCATCGTGCATTCAGCCGGAGGTTTTTACCAGAGTTTTACGAGTTGTGACGTATCACTGACCGTTAACCTTTTGTGGTGCAATTAAACATACATTGAATATTATGAACATGGAGTATCATGACATCTTCAGAAATATGATGTTGACATGTTGGGATTCCTAGAAATGGCTCAAACCACCTGCATCAAGAAAGAAAGGTTGAATAATCTGTCTGAATCTGCTGCCTTGCATCTGATTCATCCTGACTATCCTAACTAGCACACCCGAATGCTGAGCTGTACTGTACTGTACCCATTCTGCAATCTGTTAATAACGTTTTCAATCAATCAATCAATCAATCAATCAATCAATCAATCAATCAATTCAATCAGATGTTACAGGCTGGTCTACAGCGCCGCCCTGTGGCCGGTGCCTGTATGGTATATATATACACGTGTGTCTCACGTCCGGGAGGAGGAGGTGTGGTTTGTTTACCGGTGTTTATTTTCCAACAACAACACGGCAGCGTTTGAGACACAACTGGACTCGACTGATTCATTGAACAGCAGCAGCTGCTGCACTTGTTGCAAACAGAACGCAGCAGCAGCAGCAGCAGCAGCTGTAACCGAGAAGAAGAAGAAGAAGCCGTCGGTCTCGCTGCTGCTGCTGCTGCTGCTGCTGGGTTTGTTATTATTTGACATCATCTCTGTGTGTTTAGTGACAGTAAACTGCTGCTTGTGTTCACTGATCTACTGAGCGGCCGCATGTCACAGATCTGTTGGGCTGCCTGCGTGGTGTCTGCGTGGTGTGTGTCTGCAGCCACCTGTTTGTTTGAAAAGTAAATGATCACTATGGTGTTTGAAAAGTAGATTATCATCACTATGGTGTTTGAAAAGTAGATTATCATCACTATGGTGTTTGAAAAGTAGATTATCATCACTATGGTGTTTGAAAAGTAGATTATCATCACTATGGTGTTTGAAAAGTAGATTATCATCACTATGGTGTTTGAAAAGTAGATTATCATCACTATGGTGTTTGAAAAGTAGATTATCATCACTATGGTGTTTGAAGGCCTAAACCATTGCTGCAGTGGTACATTTCTCAATGCTAAAGATATCAGTGAGGAATATAAATATTTGGGAAACAGCATTTTAATATGGTCTGGGTTTAAAAATAGTGAACCTATTCTTTAAAAGCTATTTACAACAGCATATTTTTACAGGATATAAAACAGTTCAACAGTTAAAGTTAATTTGAGTGGCACCTCAATGCGTTGGCGCAATAGACGGCAGCCACATCATCCCCATATTGGCAGCACCTGAGATCATGTTCCCTGCACAGGACTTCTATAACCCAAAGGGATGGCACTCACTCCACCATGCATGCACCCTACAGGCTGTCGTCGAGGGAGGGAGGGAGGGAGGGAGGGAGGGAGGGAGGGAGGGAGGGAGGGAGGGAGGGAGTTGTTCACACTGTATAAGTCTGTATATCTTAGCAGCGTATTCATACCTGCACTCTTTTCACCACACTGTTCATTCTGTTAATGTTCATCATACCTTATATCATCATTTAACTTACATATTATGTATAATATATAAGTAGAATAAACAGTAAAGGTAGGTATGAATGTGCTAAGATATATTATATATTATGTTTTGTCACAGAAGGTGGAAGGAAGGAAGGAAGCCACTGCTTGCTGCTGCTGCTGCACGTCACCGACTCTAATCCCTTTGTGTCACGTCGGATCAGCAGGTATGGAGATGTTTTTGTCTGTTTCTTTTGCAAAGGTTTTATATGATTTTAGTGTGAAATGAAAGGCTGTATGTTTAACAGCAGCCTCCTCGCACGCACAGTAGTGTAGCTAATCCACTGTTTCACCAGTTCAGCTCTACAAGTTGAGTCTGGCTGGTGTGATTTGTAACAATTGAGAAGGTGGAAGGAAGTCTGTTTTGGTACATTGGTCATGGGTTAAAGGGGCAACGAGCGGAGAAAAAAAAAATCTGCGTTAAGCGTGGTTAAGCTGCGTTATATTTTCCCGCCCTTTTACTCTTTTTTTTTTTTTTTTTTTTTTTTTTTATTGGTTAATTGAGTGAACAGATTGCAGGATGGGTACAGTAAGGTACAGCTCAATACATAACATTGTTAAGGGGATGCAGACCAGAGAAAGTCTTTCGTCTTGTTTACATCCTGTGTGTGTGTGCGTGCGTGTGTCTGTGTGTGTGTAAATGGCTGCATTTATATAGCGCTTTACAATAAGAAAAAACATATGTGCGTGCGTGTGTAATAATAATAATAATTTAGGACCTGCTCCGAGGTCATCAATTGGCACACATGCGATGCATGCATGCAATTCGTATCTGCGAATAACCCATCCCGTCGGCCTTCCCCCCCAAGGGCAGCCGGGAGCAGACAGGCACAACGTGAGCCGCGCCAGGGGACCAATCCAAGTGCTCCTGTCCGTCTTTGTCAAGGACGCCACGATCTTGTTGTTGTGCATGTTTTTCCATTGGGTTTATCTTATCGGGGGGGAAACCCTTGCGAGCACGGGGAGAACATGCAGACTCCACACAGAAATGTGTGTGTGTGTGTGTGTGTGTGTGTGTGTGTGTGTGTGTGTGTGTGCGTGCGTGTAAATGGCTGCATTTATAAAGCGCTTTACAATTTGTTCCTCACATTTGACCCATTCACTCAGGCGTTCACACACCGACGGCGGAGGCGACCACCACCCTTTCACTGCCATGTGACAGCCTGTTAACCCTTTCACTACCACACGACAGCGGGTTAACCCTTTCACTGCCACGTGACAGCGGGTTAACCCTTTCACCGCCATGCGACAGCCTGTTAACCCTTTCACTACCACATTACAGACGGTTAACCCTTTCACTGCCACGTGACAGCGGGTTAACCCTTTCACTACCACACTACAGAAGGTTAACCCTTTCACTGCCATGTGACAGCGGGTTAACCCTTTCACTGCCACGTGACAGCGGGTTAACCCTTTCACCGCCATGCGACAGCCTGTTAACCCTTTCACTACCACATTACAGACGGTTAACCCTTTCACTGCCACGTGACAGCGGGTTAACCCTTTCACTACCACACTACAGAAGGTTAACCCTTTCACTGCCATGTGACAGCCTGTTAACCCTTTCACTACCACACGACAGCGGGTTAACCCTTTCACTGCCACGTGACAGCGGGTTAACCCTTTCACTACCACACGACAGCAGGTTAACCCTTTCACTACCACACGACAGCAGGTTAACCCTTTCACTACCACACTACAGAAGGTTAACCCTTTCACTGCCATGTGACAGCCTGTTAACCCTTTCACTACCACACGACAGCGGGTTAACCCTTTCACCGCCATGCGACAGCCTGTTAACCCTTTCACTACCACATTACAGACGGTTAACCCTTTCACTGCCACGTGACAGCGGGTTAACCCTTTCACTACCACACTACAGAAGGTTAACCCTTTCACTGCCATGTGACAGCCTGTTAACCCTTTCACTACCACACGACAGCGGGTTAACCCTTTCACTGCCACGTGACAGCGGGTTAACCCTTTCACTACCACACGACAGCAGGTTAACCCTTTCACTACCACACGACAGCAGGTTAACCCTTTCACTACCACACTACAGAAGGTTAACCCTTTCACTGCCATGTGACAGCCTGTTAACCCTTTCACTACCACACGACAGCGGGTTAACCCTTTCACTACCACACTACAGAAGGTTAACCCTTTCACTACCACATTACAGACGGTTAACCCTTTCAGTGCCACGTGACAGCGGGTTAACCCTTTCACTGCTCGCCTGTCTCACTGCTCGCCTGTCTCACTGCTCCCTGTCTCACTGCTCGCCTGTCTCACTGCACACCTGTCTCACTGCTCTCCTGTCTCACTGCTCGCCTGTCTCACTGCTCGTCTGTCTCACTGCACACCTCTCACTGCTCCCTGTCTCACTGCTCGCCTGTCTCACTGCTCGCCTGTCTCACTGCTCCCTGTCTCACTGCTCGCCTGTCTCACTGCTCGCCTGTCTCACTGCTCCCTGTCTCACTGCTCGTATGTCTCACTGCACACCTGTCTCACTGCTCGCCTGTCTCACTGCACACCTGTCTCACTGCTCGCCTGTCTCACTGCTCCCTGTCTCACTGCTCGCCTGTCTCACTGCTCGCCTGTCTCACTGCTCGCCTGTCTCACTGCTCCCTGTCTCACTGCTCGCCTGTCTCACTGCACACCTGTCTCACTGCTCTCCTGTCTCACTGCTCGCCTGTCTCACTGCTCGTCTGTCTCACTGCACACCTCTCACTGCTCCCTGTCTCACTGCTCGCCTGTCTCACTGCTCCCTGTCTCACTGCTCGTATGTCTCACTGCACACCTGTCTCACTGCTCGCCTGTCTCACTGCTCGCCTGTCTCACTGCTCGTCTGTCTCACTGCACACCTCTCACTGCTCCCTGTCTCACTGCTCCCTGTCTCACTGCTCGCCTGTCTCACTGCACACCTGTCTCACTGCTCGCCTGTCTCACTGCTCCCTGTCTCACTGCTCCCTGTCTCACTGCTCCCTGTCTCACTGCGCGCCTGTCTCACTGCTCGCCTGTATCACTGCTCCCTGTCTCACTGCTCCCTGTCTCACTGCACACCTGTCTCACTGCACACCTCTCACTGCTCGCCTGTCTCACTGCTCGCCTGTCTCACTGCTCGCCTGTCTCACTGCTCGCCTGTCTCACTGCTCCCTGTCTCACTGCTCGTATGTCTCACTGCACACCTGTCTCACTGCTCGCCTGTCTCACTGCACACCTGTCTCACTGCTCGCCTGTCTCACTGCTCCCTGTCTCACTGCTCGCCTGTCTCACTGCTCGCCTGTCTCACTGCTCGCCTGTCTCACTGCTCCCTGTCTCACTGCTCGCCTGTCTCACTGCACACCTGTCTCACTGCTCTCCTGTCTCACTGCTCGCCTGTCTCACTGCTCGTCTGTCTCACTGCACACCTCTCACTGCTCCCTGTCTCACTGCTCCCTGTCTCACTGCGCGCCTGTCTCACTGCTCGCCTGTATCACTGCTCCCTGTCTCACTGCTCCCTGTCTCACTGCGCGCCTGTCTCACTGCTCGCCTGTATCACTGCTCCCTGTCTCACTGCTCCCTGTCTCACTGCACACCTGTCTCACTGCACACCTCTCACTGCTCGCCTGTCTCACTGCTCGCCTGTCTCACTGCTCGCCTGTCTCACTGCTCGCCTGTCTCACTGCTCCCTGTCTCACTGCTCGTATGTCTCACTGCACACCTGTCTCACTGCTCGCCTGTCTCACTGCTCGCCTGTCTCACTGCTCGTCTGTCTCACTGCACACCTCTCACTGCTCCCTGTCTCACTGCTCGCCTGTCTCACTGCTCGCCTGTCTCACTGCTCCCTGTCTCACTGCTCGCCTGTCTCACTGCTCCCTGTCTCACTGCTCGCCTGTCTCACTGCTCCCTGTCTCACTGCTCGCCTGTCTCACTGCACACCTGTCTCACTGCTCGCCTGTCTCACTGCTCCCTGTCTCACTGCTCCCTGTCTCACTGCTCCCTGTCTCACTGCGCGCCTGTCTCACTGCTCGCCTGTATCACTGCTCCCTGTCTCACTGCTCCCTGTCTCACTGCACACCTGTCTCACTGCACACCTCTCACTGCTCGCCTGTCTCACTGCTCGCCTGTCTCACTGCTCGCCTGTCTCACTGCTCGCCTGTCTCACTGCTCCCTGTCTCACTGCTCGTATGTCTCACTGCACACCTGTCTCACTGCTCGCCTGTCTCACTGCACACCTGTCTCACTGCTCGCCTGTCTCACTGCTCCCTGTCTCACTGCTCGCCTGTCTCACTGCTCGCCTGTCTCACTGCTCGCCTGTCTCACTGCTCCCTGTCTCACTGCTCGCCTGTCTCACTGCACACCTGTCTCACTGCTCTCCTGTCTCACTGCTCGCCTGTCTCACTGCTCGTCTGTCTCACTGCACACCTCTCACTGCTCCCTGTCTCACTGCTCGCCTGTCTCACTGCTCCCTGTCTCACTGCTCGTATGTCTCACTGCACACCTGTCTCACTGCTCGCCTGTCTCACTGCTCGCCTGTCTCACTGCTCGTCTGTCTCACTGCACACCTCTCACTGCTCCCTGTCTCACTGCTCCCTGTCTCACTGCTCGCCTGTCTCACTGCACACCTGTCTCACTGCTCGCCTGTCTCACTGCTCCCTGTCTCACTGCTCCCTGTCTCACTGCTCCCTGTCTCACTGCGCGCCTGTCTCACTGCTCGCCTGTATCACTGCTCCCTGTCTCACTGCTCCCTGTCTCACTGCACACCTGTCTCACTGCACACCTCTCACTGCTCGCCTGTCTCACTGCTCGCCTGTCTCACTGCTCGCCTGTCTCACTGCTCGCCTGTCTCACTGCTCCCTGTCTCACTGCTCGTATGTCTCACTGCACACCTGTCTCACTGCTCGCCTGTCTCACTGCACACCTGTCTCACTGCTCGCCTGTCTCACTGCTCCCTGTCTCACTGCTCGCCTGTCTCACTGCTCGCCTGTCTCACTGCTCGCCTGTCTCACTGCTCCCTGTCTCACTGCTCGCCTGTCTCACTGCACACCTGTCTCACTGCTCTCCTGTCTCACTGCTCGCCTGTCTCACTGCTCGTCTGTCTCACTGCACACCTCTCACTGCTCCCTGTCTCACTGCACACCTGTCTCACTGCACACCTCTCACTGCTCGCCTGTCTCACTGCTCGCCTGTCTCACTGCTCCCTGTCTCACTGCTCCCTGTCTCACTGCACACCTGTCTCACTGCACACCTCTCACTGCTCGCCTGTCTCACTGCTCGCCTGTCTCACTGCTCGCCTGTCTCACTGCTCGCCTGTCTCACTGCTCCCTGTCTCACTGCTCGTATGTCTCACTGCACACCTGTCTCACTGCTCGCCTGTCTCACTGCACACCTGTCTCACTGCTCGCCTGTCTCACTGCTCCCTGTCTCACTGCTCGCCTGTCTCACTGCTCGCCTGTCTCACTGCTCGCCTGTCTCACTGCTCCCTGTCTCACTGCTCGCCTGTCTCACTGCACACCTGTCTCACTGCTCTCCTGTCTCACTGCTCGCCTGTCTCACTGCTCGTCTGTCTCACTGCACACCTCTCACTGCTCCCTGTCTCACTGCTCGCCTGTCTCACTGCTCCCTGTCTCACTGCTCGTATGTCTCACTGCACACCTGTCTCACTGCTCGCCTGTCTCACTGCTCGCCTGTCTCACTGCTCGTCTGTCTCACTGCACACCTCTCACTGCTCCCTGTCTCACTGCTCCCTGTCTCACTGCTCGCCTGTCTCACTGCACACCTGTCTCACTGCTCGCCTGTCTCACTGCTCCCTGTCTCACTGCTCCCTGTCTCACTGCTCCCTGTCTCACTGCGCGCCTGTCTCACTGCTCGCCTGTATCACTGCTCCCTGTCTCACTGCTCCCTGTCTCACTGCACACCTGTCTCACTGCACACCTCTCACTGCTCGCCTGTCTCACTGCTCGCCTGTCTCACTGCTCGCCTGTCTCACTGCTCGCCTGTCTCACTGCTCCCTGTCTCACTGCTCGTATGTCTCACTGCACACCTGTCTCACTGCTCGCCTGTCTCACTGCTCGCCTGTCTCACTGCACACCTGTCTCACTGCTCGCCTGTCTCACTGCTCCCTGTCTCACTGCTCGCCTGTCTCACTGCTCCCTGTCTCACTGCTCGCCTGTCTCACTGCACACCTGTCTCACTGCTCTCCTGTCTCACTGCTCGCCTGTCTCACTGCTCGTCTGTCTCACTGCACACCTCTCACTGCTCCCTGTCTCACTGCACACCTGTCTCACTGCACACCTCTCACTGCTCGCCTGTCTCACTGCTCGCCTGTCTCACTGCTCCCTGTCTCACTGCTCGCCTGTCTCACTGCTCCCTGTCTCACTGCTCGCCTGTCTCACTGCTCGCCTGTCTCACTGTTCGCCTGTCTCACTGCTCCCTGTCTCACTGCTCGCCTGTCTCACTGCTCGCCTGTCTCACTGCTCACCTGTCTCACTGCTCGCCTGTCTCACTGCTCGCCTGTCTCACTGCTCCCTGTCTCACTGCTCCCTGTCTCACTGCTCCCTGTCTCACTGCTCCCTGTCTCACTGCTCGCCTGTCTCACTGCTCGCCTGTCTCACTGCTCGCCTGTCTCACTGCTCGCCTGTCTCACTGCTCGCCTGTCTCACTGCTCGCCTGTCTCACTGCTCCCCTGTCTCACTGCTCGCCTGTCTCACTGCTCGCCTGTCTCACTGCTCGCCTGTATCACTGCTCCCTGTCTCACTGCTCGCCTGTCTCACTGCTCGCCTGTCTCACTGCTCCCTGTCTCACTGCTCGCCTGTCTCACTGCTCGCCTGTCTCACTGCTCCCTGTCTCACTGCTCGCCTGTCTCACTGCTCGCCTGTCTCACTGCTCCCTGTCTCACTGCTCGCCTGTCTCACTGCTCCCTGTCTCACTGCTCGCCTGTCTCACTGCACACCTGTCTCACTGCTCGCCTGTCTCACTGCTCGCCTGTATCACTGCTCCCTGTCTCACTGCTCGCCTGTCTCACTGCTCGCCTGTATCGCTGCTCCCTGTCTCGCTGCTCGCCTGTCTCACTGCTCCCTGTCTCACTGCTCGCCTGTCTCACTGCTCCCTGTCTCACTGCTCGCTTGTCTCACTGCTCGCCTGTCTCACTGCTCCCTGTCTCACTGCTCGTATGTCTCACTGCACACCTGTCTCACTGCTCGCCTGTCTCACTGCACACCTGTCTCACTGCTCGCCTGTCTCACTGCTCCCTGTCTCACTGCTCGCCTGTCTCACTGCTCGCCTGTCTCACTGCTCGCCTGTCTCACTGCTCCCTGTCTCACTGCTCGCCTGTCTCACTGCTCCCTGTCTCACTGCTCGCCTGTCTCACTGCTCGCCTGTCTCACTGCTCCCTGTCTCACTGCTCGCCTGTCTCACTGCTCGCCTGTCTCACTGCTCCCTGTCTCACTGCTCGCCTGTCTCACTGCTCCCTGTCTCACTGCTCGCCTGTCTCACTGCTCGCCTGTCTCACTGCTCCCTGTCTCACTGCTCGCCTGTCTCACTGCTCGCCTGTCTCACTGCTCCCTGTCTCACTGCTCGCCTGTCTCACTGCTCGCCTGTCTCACTGCTCCCTGTCTCACTCACTCTTAATCTCTCACTCTTAATATATCACTCTTACTGTCTCACTCTTAATGTCTCACTCTTACTGTCTCACTCTTAATGTCTCACTCTTACTGTCTCACTCACTCTTAATCTCTCACTCTTAATGTCTCACTCTTACTGTCTCACTCTTAATGTCTCACTCTTAATGTCTCACTCTTAATGTCTCACTCTTACTGTCTCACTCACTCTTAATCTCTCACTCTTAATGTCTCACTCACTCTTAATCTCGCACTCGTAATGTCTCACTCTTAATGTCTCACTCTTACTGTCTCACTCTTAATGTCTCACTCTTACTGTCTCACTCACTCTTAATCTCTCACTCTTAATATCTCACTCTTACTGTCTCACTCTTAATGTCTCACTCTTACTGTCTCACTCACTCTTAATCTCTCACTCTTAATGTCTCACTCTTAATCTCTCACTCTTAATGTCTCACTCTTAATCTCTCACTCTTAATGTCTCACTCTTACTGTCTCACTCTTAATGTCTCACTCTTACTGTCTCACTCACTCTTAATCTCTCACTCTTAATCTCTCACTCTTAATGTCTCACTCTTACTGTCTCACTCACTCTTAATGTCTCACTCTTAATGTCTCACTCTTACTGTCTCACTCTTACTGTCTCACTCTTAATGTCTCACTCTTACTGTCTCACTCACTCTTAATCTCTCACTCTTAATGTCTCACTCTTAATCTCTCACTCTTAATGTCTCACTCTTACTGTCTCACTCACTCTTAATCTCTCACTCTTAATGTCTCACTCTTAATGTCTCACTCTTAATGTCTCACTCTTACTGTCTTACTCACTCTTAATCTCTCACTCTTAATGTCTCACTCTTACTGTCTCACTCACTCTTAATCTCTCACTCTTAGTGTCTCACTCTTACTGTCTCACTCACTCTTAATCTCTCACTCTTAATGTCTCACTCTTACTGTCTCACTCTTAATGTCTCACTCTTACTGTCTCACTCACTCTTAATCTCTCACTCTTAATGTCTCACTCTTAATGTCTCACTCTTAATGTCTCACTCTTACTGTCTCACTCACTCTTAATCTCTCACTCTTAATATCTCACTCTTAATCTCTCACTCTTAATGTCTCACTCTTAATCTCTCACTCTTAATGTCTCACTCTTAATCTCTCACTCTTAATGTCTCACTCTTACTGTCTCACTCTTAATGGCTCACTCTTACTGTCTCACTCACTCTTAATCTCTCACTCTTAATGTCTCACTCTTAATCTCTCACTCTTAATGTCTCACTCTTACTGTCTCACTCACTCTTAATCTCTCACTCTTAATGTCTCACTCTTAATGTCTCACTCTTAATGTCTCACTCTTACTGTCTTACTCACTCTTAATCTCTCACTCTTAATGTCTCACTCTTACTGTCTCACTCACTCTTAATCTCTCACTCTTAGTGTCTCACTCTTACTGTCTCACTCACTCTTAATCTCTCACTCTTAATGTCTCACTCTTACTGTCTCACTCACTCTTAATCTCTCACTCTTAATGTCTCACTCTTAATGTCTCACTCTTAATGTCTCACTCTTACTGTCTCACTCACTCTTAATCTCTCACTCTTAATATCTCACTCTTACTGTCTCACTCACTCTTAATCTCTCACTCTTAATCTCTCACTCTTAATATCTCACTCTTACTGTCTCACTCTTAATGTCTCACTCTTACTGTCTCACTCACTCTTAATCTCTCACTCTTAATCTCTCACTCTTAATGTCTCACTCTTAATGTCTCACTCTTAATCTCTCACTCTTAATGTCTCACTCTTACTGTCTCACTCACTCTTAATCTCTCACTCTTAATGTCTCACTCTTAATCTCTCACTCTTACTGTCTCACTCTTAATGTCTCACTCTTACTGTCTCACTCACTCTTAATCTCTCACTCTTAATCTCTCACTCTTAATGTCTCACTCTTAATGTCTCACTCTTACTGTCTCACTCACTCTTAATGTCTCACTCTTAATGTCTCACTCTTACTGTCTCACTCTTACTGTCTCACTCTTAATGTCTCACTCTTACTGTCTCACTCACTCTTAATCTCTCACTCTTAATGTCTCACTCTTAATCTCTCACTCTTAATGTCTCACTCTTACTGTCTCACTCTTAATGTCTCACTCTTACTGTCTCACTCACTCTTAATCTCTCACTCTTAATGTCTCACTCTTAATGTCTCACTCTTAATGTCTCACTCTTACTGTCTCACTCACTCTTAATGTCTCACTCTTAATGTCTCACTCTTACTGTCTCACTCTTAATGTCTCACTCTTACTGTCTCACTCTTAATGTCTCACTCTTACTGTCTCACTCACTCTTAATCTCTCACTCTTAATCTCTCACTCTTAATGTCTCACTCTTAATGTCTCACTCTTACTGTCTCACTCACTCTTAATGTCTCACTCTTAATGTCTCACTCTTACTGTCTCACTCTTAATGTCTCACTCTTAATGTCTTACTCACTCTTAATCTCTCACTCTTGATGTCTCACTCTTAATGTCTCACTCTTACTGTCTCACTCTTAATGTCTCACTCTTACTGTCTCACTCACTCTTAATCTCTCACTCTTAATATCTCACTCTTACTGTCTCACTCTTAATGTCTCACTCTTACTGTCTCACTCACTCTTAATCTCTCACTCTTAATGTCTCACTCTTAATCTCTCACTCTTAATGTCTCACTCTTACTGTCTCACTCTTAATGTCTCACTCTTACTGTCTCACTCTTAATGTCTCACTCTTACTGTCTCACTCACTCTTAATCTCTCACTCTTAATCTCTCACTCTTAATGTATCACTCTTAATGTCTCACTCTTACTGTCTCACTCTTAATGTCTCACTCTTAATGTCTCACTCTTACTGTCTCACTCTTACTGTCTCACTCTTAATGTCTCACTCTTACTGTCTCACTCTTAATGTCTCACTCTTACTGTCTCACTCACTCTTAATCTCTCACTCTTAATCTCTCACTCTTAATCTCTCACTCTTAATCTCTCACTCTTAATGTATCACTCTTAATGTCTCACTCTTAATGTCTCACTCTTAATGTCTCACTCTTACTGTCTCACTCACTCTTAATCTCTCACTCTTAATGTCTCACTCTTAATGTCTCACTCTTAATGTCTCACTCTTAATGTCTCACTCTTACTGTCTCACTCACTCTTAATCTCTCACTCTTAATGTCTCACTCTTAATCTCTCACTCTTAATGTCTCACTCTTAATGTCTCACTCTTACTGTCTCACTCACTCTTAATGTCTCACTCTTAATGTCTCACTCTTAATGTCTCACTCTTAATGTCTCACTCTTACTGTCTCACTCACTCTTAATCTCTCACTCTTAATGTCTCACTCTTACTGTCTCACTCTTAATGTCTCACTCTTACTGTCTCACTCTTAATGTCTCACTCACTCTTAATCTCTCACTCTTAATCTCTCACTCTTAATGTCTCACTCTTACTGTCTCACTCTTAATGTCTCACTCTTACTGTCTCACTCTTAATGTCTCACTCTTACTGTCTCACTCACTCTTAATCTCTCACTCTTAATCTCTCACTCTTAATCTCTCACTCTTAATCTCTCACTCTTAATGTATCACTCTTAATGTCTCACTCTTAATGTCTCACTCTTACTGTCTCACTCACTCTTAATGTCTCACTCTTAATGTCTCACTCTTAATGTCTCACTCTTAATGTCTCACTCTTACTGTCTCACTCTTACTGTCTCACTCACTCTTAATCTCTCACTCTTAATCTCTCACTCTTAATATCTCACTCTTACTGTCTCACTCTTAATGTCTCACTCTTACTGTCTCACTCACTCTTAATCTCTCACTCTTAATGTCTCACTCTTAATCTCTCACTCTTAATGTCTCACTCTTACTGTCTCACTCTTAATGTCTCACTCTTACTGTCTCACTCACTCTTAATCTCTCACTCTTAATCTCTCACTCTTAATGTCTCACTCTTAATGTCTCACTCTTACTGTCTCACTCACTCTTAATGTCTCACTCTTAATGTCTCACTCTTAATGTCTCACTCTTAATGTCTCACTCTTACTGTCTCACTCACTCTTAATCTCTCACTCTTAATGTCTCACTCTTACTGTCTCACTCTTAATGTCTCACTCTTACTGTCTCACTCTTAATGTCTCACTCACTCTTAATCTCTCACTCTTAATCTCTCACTCTTAATGTCTCACTCTTACTGTCTCACTCTTAATGTCTCACTCTTACTGTCTCACTCTTAATGTCTCACTCTTACTGTCTCACTCACTCTTAATCTCTCACTCTTAATCTCTCACTCTTAATGTATCACTCTTAATGTCTCACTCTTACTGTCTCACTCACTCTTAATCTCTCACTCTTAATATCTCACTCTTAATGTCTCACTCTTAATGTCTCACTCTTAATGTCTCACTCTTACTGTCTCTCTCACTCTTAATCTCTCACTCTTAATCTCTCACTCTTAATCTCTCACTCTTAATCTCTCACTCTTAATGTATCACTCTTAATGTCTCACTCTTAATGTCTCACTCTTAATGTCTCACTCTTACTGTCTCACTCACTCTTAATCTCTCACTCTTAATGTCTCACTCTTAATGTCTCACTCTTAATGTCTCACTCTTACTGTCTCACTCTTACTGTCTCACTCACTCTTAATCTCTCACTCTTAATCTCTCACTCTTAATATCTCACTCTTACTGTCTCACTCTTAATGTCTCACTCTTACTGTCTCACTCACTCTTAATCTCTCACTCTTAATGTCTCACTCTTAATCTCTCACTCTTAATGTCTCACTCTTACTGTCTCACTCTTACTGTCTCACTCTTAATGTCTCACTCTTACTGTCTCACTCACTCTTAATCTCTCACTCTTAATCTCTCACTCTTAATGTCTCACTCTTAATGTCTCACTCTTACTGTCTCACTCACTCTTAATGTCTCACTCTTAATGTCTCACTCTTAATGTCTCACTCTTACTGTCTCACTCACTCTTAATCTCTCACTCTTAATGTCTCACTCTTACTGTCTCACTCTTAATGTCTCACTCTTACTGTCTCACTCTTAATGTCTCACTCACTCTTAATCTCTCACTCTTAATCTCTCACTCTTAATGTCTCACTCTTACTGTCTCACTCTTAATGTCTCACTCTTACTGTCTCACTCTTAATGTCTCACTCTTACTGTCTCACTCACTCTTAATCTCTCACTCTTAATCTCTCACTCTTAATGTATCACTCTTAATGTCTCACTCTTACTGTCTCACTCACTCTTAATCTCTCACTCTTAATATCTCACTCTTAATGTCTCACTCTTAATGTCTCACTCTTAATGTCTCACTCTTACTGTCTCACTCACTCTTAATCTCTCACTCTTAATCTCTCACTCTTAATCTCTCACTCTTAATCTCTCACTCTTAATGTATCACTCTTAATGTCTCACTCTTAATGTCTCACTCTTAATGTCTCACTCTTACTGTCTCACTCACTCTTAATCTCTCACTCTTAATGTCTCACTCTTAATGTCTCACTCTTAATGTCTCACTCTTAATGTCTCACTCTTACTGTCTCACTCACTCTTAATCTCTCACTCTTAATCTCTCACTCTTAATATCTCACTCTTACTGTCTCACTCTTAATGTCTCACTCTTACTGTCTCACTCACTCTTAATCTCTCACTCTTAATGTCTCACTCTTAATCTCTCACTCTTAATGTCTCACTCTTACTGTCTCACTCTTAATGTCTCACTCTTACTGTCTCACTCACTCTTAATCTCTCACTCTTAATCTCTCACTCTTAATGTCTCACTCTTAATGTCTCACTCTTACTGTCTCACTCACTCTTAATGTCTCACTCTTAATGTCTCACTCTTAATGTCTCACTCTTAATGTCTCACTCTTACTGTCTCACTCACTCTTAATCTCTCACTCTTAATGTCTCACTCTTACTGTCTCACTCTTAATGTCTCACTCTTACTGTCTCACTCTTAATGTCTCACTCACTCTTAATCTCTCACTCTTAATCTCTCACTCTTAATGTCTCACTCTTACTGTCTCACTCTTAATGTCTCACTCTTACTGTCTCACTCTTACTGTCTCACTCTTAATGTCTCACTCACTCTTAATCTCTCACTCTTAATCTCTCACTCTTAATGTATCACTCTTAATGTCTCACTCTTACTGTCTCACTCACTCTTAATGTCTCACTCTTAATATATCACTCTTAATGTCTCACTCTTAATGTCTCACTCTTACTGTCTCACTCACTCTTAATCTCTCACTCTTAATCTCTCACTCTTAATATCTCACTCTTACTGTCTCACTCTTAATGTCTCACTCTTACTGTCTCACTCACTCTTAATCTCTCACTCTTAATGTCTCACTCTTAATCTCTCACTCTTAATGTCTCACTCTTACTGTCTCACTCTTAATGTCTCACTCTTACTGTCTCACTCACTCTTAATCTCTCACTCTTAATCTCTCACTCTTAATGTCTCACTCTTAATGTCTCACTCTTACTGTCTCACTCACTCTTAATGTCTCACTCTTAATGTCTCACTCTTAATGTCTCACTCTTAATGTCTCACTCTTACTGTCTCACTCACTCTTAATCTCTCACTCTTAATGTCTCACTCTTACTGTCTCACTCTTAATGTCTCACTCTTACTGTCTCACTCTTAATGTCTCACTCACTCTTAATCTCTCACTCTTAATCTCTCACTCTTAATGTCTCACTCTTACTGTCTCACTCTTAATGTCTCACTCTTACTGTCTCACTCTTAATGTCTCACTCTTACTGTCTCACTCACTCTTAATCTCTCACTCTTAATGTCTCACTCTTACTGTCTCACTCTTAATGTCTCACTCTTACTGTCTCACTCTTAATGTCTCACTCTTACTGTCTCACTCTTAATGTCTCACTCTTACTGTCTCACTCACTCTTAATCTCTCACTCTTAATCTCTCACTCTTAATGTCTCACTCTTACTGTCTCACTCTTAATGTCTCACTCTTACTGTCTCACTCACTCTTAATCTCTCACTCTTAATATCTCACTCTTAATATCTCACTCTTACTGTCTCACTCTTAATGTCTCACTCTTACTGTCTCACTCACTCTTAATCTCTCACTCTTAATGTCTCACTCTTAATGTCTCACTCTTACTGTCTCACTCTTACTGTCTCACTCTTAATGTCTCACTCTTACTGTCTCACTCACTCTTAATCTCTCACTCTTAATGTCTCACTCTTACTGTCTCACTCTTAATGTCTCACTCTTACTGTCTCACTCTTAATGTCTCACTCTTACTGTCTCACTCACTCTTAATCTCTCACTCTTAATGTCTCACTCTTAATGTCTCACTCTTACTGTCTCACTCACTCTTAATGTCTCACTCTTAATGTCTCACTCTTAATGTCTCACTCTTACTGTCTCACTCACTCTTAATCTCTCACTCTTAATCTCTCACTCTTAATGTATCACTCTTAATGTCTCACTCTTAATGTCTCACTCTTAATGTCTCACTCTTACTGTCTCACTCACTCTTAATCTCTCACTCTTAATGTCTCACTCTTAATGTCTCACTCTTAATGTCTCACTCTTACTGTCTCACTCTTACTGTCTCACTCACTCTTAATCTCTCACTCTTAATCTCTCACTCTTAATATCTCACTCTTACTGTCTCACTCTTAATGTCTCACTCTTACTGTCTCACTCACTCTTAATCTCTCACTCTTAATGTCTCACTCTTAATCTCTCACTCTTAATGTCTCACTCTTACTGTCTCACTCTTAATGTCTCACTCTTACTGTCTCACTCACTCTTAATCTCTCACTCTTAATCTCTCACTCTTAATGTCTCACTCTTAATGTCTCACTCTTACTGTCTCACTCACTCTTAATGTCTCACTCTTAATGTCTCACTCTTAATGTCTCACTCTTACTGTCTCACTCACTCTTAATCTCTCACTCTTAATGTCTCACTCTTACTGTCTCACTCTTAATGTCTCACTCTTACTGTCTCACTCTTAATGTCTCACTCACTCTTAATCTCTCACTCTTAATCTCTCACTCTTAATGTCTCACTCTTACTGTCTCACTCTTAATGTCTCACTCTTACTGTCTCACTCTTAATGTCTCACTCTTACTGTCTCACTCACTCTTAATCTCTCACTCTTAATCTCTCACTCTTAATGTATCACTCTTAATGTCTCACTCTTACTGTCTCACTCACTCTTAATCTCTCACTCTTAATATCTCACTCTTAATGTCTCACTCTTAATGTCTCACTCTTAATGTCTCACTCTTACTGTCTCACTCACTCTTAATCTCTCACTCTTAATCTCTCACTCTTAATCTCTCACTCTTAATCTCTCACTCTT
>NC_140170.1:4956221-4988721 GCF_963971535.1 Notolepis coatsorum | reverse complement strand
CTCTTACTGGCCCCTGTATAGGACATGGGGCCCTCTTACTGGCCCCTGTATAGGACATGGGGCCCTCTTACTGGCCCCTGTATAGGACATGGGGCCCTCTTACTGGCCCCTGTATAGGACATGGGGCCCTCTTACTGGCCCCTGTATAGAACATGGGGCCCTCTTACTTGGGCATCGGTCCCCCATGTTAGCCCATATATATATATATATATATAGGGCAATCAAATCCATATTTTGGACTATTGCATATTCCTGTATATAAACTAACGAGGTAAGGGGATACGAGGACCCTGAATCTTTTTCATAAGAGGACTGTATTTAAGATTAGAAATTATTTTACTCCCACAAAGAGAACTTGAGACAGAGCCCCCGGGTACACAGGACAGTTGTATCGCTTTGTAAATACTGTACATACGAGAAAAAGAAAAAAAACGGATTCATGTGCATGACATTTAAAGACAAAGAAAACATGTTAGTGGCTACGGACTGTGAGAGGATTTTAACTACTTCACTTTAAGAGTATCTAATATAAGTGTTACTGAAAAGAGCATTTTCTTAAAGCATGCAATTGAAAAATCTAATGTTAGAAACTTACGTGGTGGGGCGAAAGGGAAGATATCTGAAACCCTTATCTTTCAAAAACGAAACATTTACACTTTGTGCTTTTTTCTTTTCTTCTTCTTCTTCTTCTTCTTCTTCTTCTTCTTCTTCTTCTTCTTCTTCTTCTTCTTCTTCTTCTTCTTCTTCTCTTCTCTTGGCTAGCAAAAATTAAACCCTTTTTGCCAGTGGTGCCAATTATCATGAACGCTACTTCTGCCTCCCAATAATGTCATGTTGGGGCATATCCCATAATATCTCAAAAGATCACAAGAAGACAGCCACACAGAGGCAACTTATACACAGCTTATACGGGATATAGAATCTAGTGATACTACTGTAGTTCATAAACCTCCTGCATCTTTAGAAGGTTTCCTTTGAGACGGGCTTCTATCGATGATGATGATGATGATGATGATGATGATGATGATGATGATGATGATGACAGGTGATCTGTTAAGAACAGAGGGGGCCACACGCCTCACAGTGAGGTTGTACTTCACGACCGAAAAAACGTACTAGATTAAAAAATAAATAAAAAAAACGATCCACTCTCACAGACCTGCAGTTGATCCAGCCTGGCGCCTCCTGCCTAAAAATGCGCTCTATTTCAAAAGAGAATGTCTCCCCCCAACTCAGCCCCACTTTCTACATATCTATAGGTCTTCAGTCTCTCTCCTCCAGTCGCGGTCGTGCGGGACGACCCGGATTCTAGACGGCTCCGTTTAGAAAGTGCCTGCCTCACCAAACAGAAAAAAAAGTGCAAGCTAATTATCAGGAACCATGCAATGTATGTCCTCCGCAAGGTGAACAGATCCCTATTTATTTTCCTAAACTGTGTGTTGTTGATGACTATGCTCCAGGAACAGTGTTTAAATAAAACCCCACCGGTCTGTCCGCGGGTGTGACCGAATGCCCACACGGCGGGACACGGCACGGAAGTTAGCAAAATTACGGTTATCGCTTTTCACCACATACCCACCACCGCGCGTCCGTCTTGCAGTATTTGTACGAGAGAGAGAAGAAAAACGACACTTAGAGCTCGACCGCTGTGTTACGATAAAGCCACCGTCAAACAAGACTCAAAGTTCCCGATAAGAAAGAAAGGTGTGTTTCTCTGCATGGACGTGTTCTTTTTAACTGTCGTGTCCCAGAAGTGTTGTTCCGGCATTTTAAACATAACACCTTTCCCAGCAGAAAAAAATATTAATTTAGTGACCCCCCCCCCCCCCCCCATCTTCCTATCTTCTTCTTTCTCTCTCTCTCTCTCTCTCTCTCTCTCTCTCTCTCTCTCTCTCTCTCTCTCTCTCTCTCTCTCTCTCTCTCTCTCTCTCTCTCTATCATTTACTCACTCAAACACACACACTCACCACATTAAGTCTGGATCTCTCTGAATCGTACATGTACACAGACACACAAACAAACAGGGACATACAAACACAGAGACACACAAACACAGAGACACAGACACAAAAACACACACACACACAGATACACACACACACACAGAGACACACAGAGACACACAAACACACAGAGACACAAACACAGAGACACAAAAACACACAGAAACACAGATACACACACACACACAGATACACACACACAGAGACACACAAACACACAGAGACACACAAACACAGAGACACAAAAACACACAGAGACACACAAACACAGAGACACACAAACACACAGAGACACACAAACACAGAGACACAAAAACACACAGAAATACAGACACAGAGAGACACACAGAGAGACACACAGAAATACAGACACAGAGACACAGAAATACAGACACAGAGACACACAGAGAGACACAGAGACACAGAAATACAGACACAGAGACACACAGAGAGACACAGAGACACAGAAATACAGACACAGAGACACACAGAGAGACACAGAGACACAGAAATACAGACACAGAGACACACAGAGAGACACAGAGACACACACACAGAGACACAAACACACCACCACACTCCCTCTCTCTGCGCTTATGTCTTTGGGACGAGTTAAAGCTCTCCTTCAGACGTTACTCAGGGTTGAAGAACGGAGAGAGGGGGGGTGGAGTGAACAGCCATCTTACTGACACACAGGGCCTTACTGACCACCCTACTACTGACACACAGGACCCTACTGACCACCCTACTACTGACACACAGGGCCTTACTGACCACCCTACTACTGACACACAGGACCTTACTGACCACCCTACTACTGACACACAGGACCCTACTGACCACCCTACTACTGACACACAGGACCCTACTGACCACCCTACTACTGACACACAGGACCCTACTGACCACCCTACTACTGACACACAGGACCTTACTGACCACCCTACTACTGACACACAGGGCCCTACTGACCACCCTACTACTGACACACAGGACCCTACTGACCACCCTACTACTGACACACAGGGCCCTACTGACCACCCTACTACTGACACACAGGACCCTACTGACCACCCTACTACTGACACACAGGGCCCTACTGACCACCCTACTACTGACACACATGGTCCTACTGACCACCCTACTACTGACACACAGGGCCCTACTGACCACCCTACTACTGACACACAGGACCCTACTGACCACCCTACTACTGACACACATGGTCCTACTGACCACCCTACTACTGACACACAGGGCCCTACTGACCACCCTACTACTGACACACAGGGCCTTACTGACCACCCTACTACTGACACACAGGACCTTACTGACCACCCTACTACTGACACACAGGGCCTTACTGACCATCCTACTACTGACACACAGGACCCTACTGACCACCCTACTACTGACACACATGGTCCTACTGACCACCCTACTACTGACACACATGGTCCTACTGACACACATGGTCCTATAACTACTAGTGTGTGTGTGTGTGTGTGTGTGTGTGTGTGTGTGTGTGTGTGTGTGTGTGTGTGTGTGTGTGTGTGTGTGTGTGTGTGTGTGTGTGTGTGTGTGTGTGTGTGTTAGTAATGCTCCACCTTATTGAGTGAGATCAGAAACTGAGCTTCTGGCCTGGTCTTCTGATTCTGATTCTGATTCTATCGAATAATTGGAGCATTTCTAGCGTGTGTGTGTGTGTCTGTGTGTGCACTTGTGTGTGTGTGCGTGCTCGTGTGTGTGCCCGTGTGTGTGTATGTATGTGTTTCAAATGAGCTGTGATCCTCTCCATCACTTCAACCCCTCCGCTGCCCCCCTCCTCCCTCCGCTCCCCCCCTCCTCCCCCCCCCCCCCCTCCTCCCCCCCCCCCCCCCCTCCTACCCCCCCCCACCCCCCCTCCTCCCCCCCCCCCCCCCCCCCCCCTCCCCTCATCATCCGTCACAAAGAGACACAGCAGACGTACAAGAGGCTCTGGTGACACGTACACACTCGACACACTCGCACACAAAGCAATAAACCTCGTTCATGTTCTGATGGTGACTTAGAAAAAAATAAAACATATATATATATAATAAGTATATATATATTGTAGAGTTGAAAAAACTAAAAAAATTTAAACGAAAATAAAACAAAAGTAAGTGAAACATGACAAGTTGTCATAGGAGACAGCCGGTAGATGTACACTCAGAGATGACCTCTGACCTCGGAGGTTGCAAACTAGAGATGAATGATATTAAAAAAAGGCCTTGTTTTAACAGAGCATGGCCCGACATCACCTTGCATGTTCTAATGGTAGACCCCCTTATAGATACCCTCCACGGCTAGACCTTCCTCTTCCTCTACCCCTCTCTTCTTCATCCCCCGCTACGCTCTCACCTTGCCTGCCCTCCTTGTGTTCTCCATGCGCGCTCTCTATCTCTCTCTCTCTCCATCCCTCTTTTTTTGTAGGCCCCTCCCCCTCCTTCCTTTGACCATTGTGCATGCAGAGGCATCACTACAATTGTTGGAGATGTTTTTTTTAAACGAATATTTTGTTGCTGAGGCCATGCGAAGTGTTTTGAATTGCCCTTATATGTGGAATATGTCTTCTGAATGCTTTACATAATTTCTGCTGTAAAATGAAATCAGAATAAAAAGAAAATTTGCACTTTAAATTCGTTTCGTCTTTGATTCGCCGGTTCGGGTTCGTTTACTGACGGAGAGTGAGCAGGAATAGACGTTTCACAGTGAAGTCAGGGGGAACAAAGGTCTATACGGAGTAGAGGTTACATTCTTTACATTTTGTCATTTAGCTGAACGCTTTTATTCAAAGCCACTTACAGGTTCTTTTTTTTTATCCACTTTTTATCCAATTTTCTATTTTTCTCCCATCCCAATTTTGTCTCGTCCAATTCAACCCTCCCCTGTCTTCAAACGCTGTTTCATGCCTCCCACAAGCCGGCTGCAATGTGGACTAAGTCATACATAGCACGAGTCCCCTCCGATACTCGAGGTAACAGCCGTTGCATCTTTCCACCTTCGCGGCTTGATCTTTCAGCGTCAGGGGTCTGTGCTTTGGAGGGGCCCCGCCCCCGTCGCTTCTTGATTCTACTGTGCAGGCGCACCAACCGACCTGTAGGAGTCGCTGTCCACAACGCTCGATCCCCACCCATCAGTTTCCCACCCCCTAATACGGCCAATGTGTATTAGTACGGCCGACCAGCTAAACTGAAAGCAATGTGGAGCGCTGGGCTCGAACACGCGAACCCAGCATCTCCAGTATTCGAGGTGAGCGCCTTGCCCACTGCACCACGTAGCCGCCCCCTGCCACTTACAGGTTCTGTACGACAAGTCAGCAGGAAGGGCACAACTCTTACAGCTGAGTAACCAAGGGTGTAATTTTGTTTTCAATGGTGGAGGGGACACATTTGGGGACGTGGTCAGTGGTGCCTTGATGATGTCATACCTAGTTGCACTGTGTTTTAATCACACAGACCATCGTTCACACCAAACCTTGAGGGGAGGGGGCAGGGAGCTCTGTGTGTTCCGTCCCATAGATATATATAGAACACTAGATAGCTTGCCCGCGCTGCCGGCCAATGGAGAGCGACGTCACTGAACCGCCGCCATCTTGTGAGGGTCAGCCTTGAGTGAGAGTGAGTGAGCTGCACAGACAAAAATACTCATAACTCGCTGAAATATTGACGGATTTACAAACGGTTTGGTTTATTACAAGCATTATTAACGTGGCTATGATTCAAGCGGTTTGTAAAAAAAAACATCTTAAATTTTTTTTTATAAGTATGCAGTATCATAACTACATCTTTGATGTTTCTAGCAAACCAACCCGTTTGTAAATCCTTCAATATTTCAGCGAGTTACGAGTATTTTTGTCTGTGCAGCTCACTCACTCTCACTCAAGGCTGACCCTCACAAGATGGCGGCGGTTCAGTGACGCTGGTGAGTCCGCCTTAAGCTATCTAGTGTTCTATAGATATCTATGTTCCGTCCTATGTATTTGAACACACCTGACGACCTGAGCTATTATGCAAAGACAAGTAGCCAGGTGGGTACTTGGTGCGTGCACACAAAAATGCGACTCGTCCCTCGCACCCACCTGGCTACTTGTCTTTGCATAACAATGGCTCAGGTCGTCAGAGGAACTAGCAGTTTTCCGTGTGGTCCTAGTGCTGCGTTGCTCCTTCGTTTATTATCGTGTAACATTGTTTTGGACGGTAAAAAAGTGCAGGGGACAGTAACTGCCTTCTGAAAACATGCAGGGGACATGTCGTCGTCGTCCCCCCCCGTTAATTACGCCCCTGTGAGTAACAATGATCATCAAACAGTGTTGAAACGTGGGTGCTGCAGTGTTGAGTGCCTATAGAGACATATTAGTATAGTAGGACGAGTGCATGATAGTATAAGACAGTAGGAAGGTTAGTCGTTTTGTAAAAGGTTACAATTGTTTTTAAACTTCAATTAAAAACTTCAATTAAATGTAAATTGCTTTGGTTTGCAATTGTCAGGTCGACGTGGTACTTTTAGTAAACCCCTGTTTACCTTCATAGATCTCTTCCAACAGCTTGTAGGCCTGTTTACCTGCATAGAGCTCTTACAACAGCTCGGGGTGGAGGACGCCATCATCGACATGCTCCACAGAGCCTACACACACACCTGGAGAGACCATCATCGACATGCTCCACAATACACACACACCTGGAGAGACCATCATCGACATGCTCCACAATACACACACACCTGGAGAGACCATCATCGACATGCTCCACAATACACACACACCTGGAGAGACCATCATCGACATGCTCCACAGAGCCTACACACACACCTGGAGAGACCATCATCGACATGCTCCACAGAGCCTACACACACACCTGGAGAGACCATCATCGACATGCTCCACAGAGCCTACACACACACCTGGAGAGACCATCATCGACATGCTCCACAGAGCCTACACACACACCTGGAGAGACCATCATCGACATGCTCCACAGAGCCTACACACACACCTGGAGAGACCATCATCGACATGCTCCACAGAGCCTACACACACACCTGGAGAGACCATCATCGACATGCTCCACAGAGCCTACACACACACCTGGAGAGACCATCATCGACATGCTCCACAATACACACACACCTGGAGAGACCATCATCGACATGCTCCACAGAGCCTACACACACACCTGGAGAGACCATCATCGACATGCTCCACAGAGCCTACACACACACCTGGAGAGACCATCATCGACATGCTCCACAGAGCCTACACACACACCTGGAGAGACCATCATCGACATGCTCCACAGAGCCTACACACACACCTGGAGAGACCATCATCGACATGCTCCACAGAGCCTACACACACACCTGGAGAGACCATCATCGACATGCTCCACAGAGCCTACACACACACCTGGAGAGACCATCATCGACATGCTCCACAGAGCCTACACACACACCTGGAGAAACCATCATCGACATGCTCCACAATACACACACACCTGGAGAGACCATCATCGACATGCTCCACAGAGCCTACACACACACCTGGAGAAACCATGCAGAATTGTAGATTATGTGTGCATTTACTGCCATGTTTTACTTAAGAGTTTTGGTATTATTATTATTATTATTATTATTATTATTATTATTATTATTATTATTATTATTATTATTATTATTATTATTATTATTATTATAATATTAAAATATTTTCCATATGGGCTAGTGGTGCGATTTTCCCCAAATGTATTATATCATCTTTTAGTCTGAGCTGCTCAGTTCTGCAGTGAGAGTCACGAGAGTCACGTCAGCTGAAAACAGACCCAAGCAATCTCTGCCTAATGAATCGTTCTATGACAAAGGATAATAGAATGTGGTCTCAGACACCCTGAAGAATCTCTCCAGGGCAGCGTTCACACTGCAACCTTTAGTGCTCGATTCGGATTTATTGCTCAGATCCAGATATATTATAGATATATTATGCTATATTATTTTCAAAATGTGGCCTGTATCAGATTCCAGTGTGAACTGGTCCCACTCCCGAACTGAACAATAACGATGATGATGGACGTAAACATGAATGAATGAATGAATGAATGAATGAATGAATGAATGAATGAATGAATGAATGAATGAATGAATGAATTAATGAATTAATTAATTAATTAATGAATTAATTAATTAATTAATTAATGAAAACGTTATTTAACAGATTGCAGAATGGGTACAATACAGTACGGCTCAATACACACAATTGTTAAGGGGATGCAGACCAGAGAAAGACGTTTGTATTGTTTACATCAGGGTCCCCCATTTTCAATTCATAGTGACATTTATGACATACACAACATACATGACATGGAGGACACTGAAGTCACGGTTTACGGTTTAATTTATAAATCGATGTGCAGTGGGGGCCAGCTGATTAAATCAAATGAGACCTGTATCTGATTTAGGACCACATTATGAAAGTGGCCCGAATCAAAAAAGAAAAGACCAGATTCCATGTAAGTTCACGCGGTTATGAAAAGAAAAACAGATCCGAGTCACATATGAGCAGTGGTGATTTCATAAGGGGTTGCACTGTGTTTTAATGACGTCACGTGCATAAAGGTTCCCTCACGAATAAAGACGATTCCTAATTGGCTCTAGGAATGGAATGTAACACATTTCATTCACAGGTTTTGTGGTGAATGGTCCAACTGTAGTATTTGAACACACCTGACGACCTGAGCTATTGTTATGCAAAGTAGCCAGGTGGGTACTTGGCGCAGTCGAGTGGAACGCATTCTTGTGTGCATGCGCGTGCACATCTGTGCATGTGCGTGCGCGTGCTCCTGCTCAAAGAGGTGGAACGGCGTGCAACCCCGTCCCATGACCACTGCATGTATCCCCTCCCTACTTCCCATTTCCCCATGTGGAATGCACCTGATTTGATAAATGACATGCTGGTGCTCTAGTGCGACATCTAGTGGCTGAATGTTATCTATATAGCACCTTTAATTTGTAAAATAAAGTTTGTTATTTTAAATAATTTATATTGTTATTCTCACTTGGGAATAGTTTGGCATATCATACTTTTCTCCCATACCATCCATTACAATTAAATTAGATCCTCCAAATCAATTGATCTTTTCTCTAGTCCAGAGATGCCCAAACCTTTAGACATGGAGCGGAGAGCCAAGGACCAAAATGTAACATTTGTAGTGGGCCAAATAATGTGACAGGACATTGATAATTGAACAAGTAAAAACAGTGTCTCAGGTTTAAGATCAGTGTGTATCCCTTGTAGTAATCAAACTAAGTAGTCAAATATAGTTAGATGTCATCAAAATGGAAGACCTCATCATTCTCTGGAAACCTTTGGAGGGCCAAAAATAATGTTGTGGATGGCTGAATTTGGGCTTCAATTGACTGCCCCTGTCAATCCAGGGTTGGCAGGTTTTAATAAGGAATTATAAAGTCAATCTTGGAATTGGTTCCTTTGTCAGTGAAATTACTCAATGTAAAGCCACAATCAGTGATATATATATATAGTATTATATATTTTAGACAATCTCTGGCAAACAGTACTGTATATCTGTATGTCATAAATGTCATGATATATATCTGTATATCTGTATGTTGTGTATGTCATTATGAATTGAAAATGGGGGACCCTGATGTAAACCAGACGAAGGTCTTTCTCTGGTCTGCATCCCCTTAACAATTGTGTGTATTGAGCCGTACTGTATTGTACCCATTCTGCAATCTGTTAAATAAAGTTTTCAATCAATCAATCAAACCCTATTTAGCCAGAAAAGTGAGGACAACTGATGGCTAAAATGGCTAAAGTTTATTATTTAATCTATTTTACTTTTGCCATGCCATGGGACAGATGTAAGAGTATGAATATAAAAAAATAACTACAAACATTCTCTTAGCTTATTTTATTTTTAAATGTATGCACACAGAATAGACTATACATCTCAAAATGTGTAACTCATCCAACTATTACCACCTTACTTTCAGACAGACATTTCTAACCATTTTCATCCTGGACTCCACCCTTTCTTTCTTCCCCCATGTGAACCACATAACCAAAACGCCTTCTATCACCTCCGGAACATTGCTCGTCTCCGCCCCTCCCTATCACTCTCCGCTGCTGAAACACTGGTTCATGCATTCATATCATCAAGACTGGATTACTGCAACAGCATCCTCTATGGCTCACCAAACACTATCCTCAATCAACTCCAATATGTTTAAAACTCTGCTGCCCGCATGCTCACCTCCACCCGTCGCTCGCTCTGATCACATCACCCCTATCCTCCACGACCTCCACTGGCTTCCAATCAAATACAGGATACAATTTAAAATACTACTCATCACTTTTAAAGCCCTCAACAACCTTGCCCCTCCCTACCTGTCCGACCTCCTCCACCGTCACACGCCCACCCGTTGCCTTAAGTCTGCAGATGCCAACCTCCTAACACCTCCCACGACCAGGCTCCGGACCTGGGGCGACAGGGCCTTTGCTGCTGCTGCCCCCTCCCTCTGGAATGCCCTCCCCAGCCATATCCGTGATGCAAACACCCTGACATCTTTTAAATCAGCCCTCAAAACCCACCTTTTCAATCTTGCTTTTGACCTCTAATTCTGTTGGTTTTATTTAATTTTTTTTTTATTATTTTTGTTCTGTTTTTTTGTTTTGCCAATAGTTTTGTTTTGTCATGTAAAGCGTCTTTGAGCACCTGGAAAAGCGCTATATAAAATAGATCTATTGTTATTATTATTATTATAACCGAGATGTGCAGCTAGTGCGAGACAGACACACAGTGGGTGGAACGAAGGTGAAAGGTCTCAGGTATCAAAGTCGATCGCCCCATCGGCTGGTACTGGAGACCAGTGCACACAGACAACTGAGGGATAAGAAGTAAGAAGCACTGGCGAGAGCCCTAACCTGGAATCTGGTAGCATTGTTTTGGATATACATAGTAAATAAGTTCACACATTGGTAATTGATTGCAGCCTACTTTTCTTTTAAGCAAGGCGATGCTAACACCTGGCTGTTTAATATCACGTTTAGGGTGATGTCCTTTAGCGATGCACAGCCACATTGACTGGAGGATTACAGTATAATGAACAAGGAAAACAATGAAATAATAGGGTATACATGTTATTGCAATAATATATCGAGTCAATAAGGTCTTGTTAATTGCCCTCAGATATAGAGTAAATCATGGTAAACATCGACAAACAGTCCAAGAACCTAGAGCATCCTGAAAGCAATGGGCTGAGCCCTCCATGTTGTTCAAGTGGTGACTCGGCTTTTTAGATGCTCAAATGTCCCGATAGATTGATAGAAAATGATAGAAACATTGTCCTTTGTGTCATTACTTGGATTCTAAGATGAAAGGTTCAGACGTAACGCTTAAGGCAGAAATAAGATAAATCAAATCAAATGCAAGTAACTCTTTATTTTTTATTTATTCTGGAAGGTGACCCCTGGGGGACTCAGGGAACACAAAGAGGTGCTGCTGTGCCTTCTTTTGTCTTTATCCCACATAGCATGCGATATAAATATGTTCTGGTCAGAATAGAATAGAGTTATGATGATGATGATGATGATGATGATGATGATGATGGTTCTCAGATAACTGAAGCCACAGCAGCCCCTACTGTTCCACCAGCGGCGGCCACCGCAGCAGTGGCTGCCCCAGACAGGCCGAGCACGCCTACAATAAAACATACATGTATCAGTTACACAATCAATTTGTACATTCATTGCTGTTCCACAATATAATTTATACTTAATTTCACTAACAAAGGCTAAAATGATTGGGTCTCGTTCTCCAACGGACTTAAGACAAAAATAATTGCTCTTAGGGCCATTTAAGACATCTTAGATTTTTGGATTCCCCAACCGTCCCTAAGCTTGGATTTTATTTATTTTTCCGACATCAAATGCGTAATTTTGTTATCGTACAAATATCGTCATATTTATTTTAATTATGATTAATTAATTCCCAGGAGGCCTGTCGAGTTGACATGAAGGAATCACTATGATTCCTCCCAAATAAAGCCAAATCCAAGCTTAGGGACGGTTGGGGAATCCCAAATTCTAAGATGTCTTAAATGGCCGTTGGAGAATGAGACCCATTGATATTCAGAAAAAAGGTCAAACACATCATTTACCTGCTAACTGGTAAATAGTGCTGACTGCCACTATTCCTCCAGCAGCCACTCCTCCTGCATTTGCAATGGCAGTTGATGACATCAAACCTGCCCCAAAGGAGCCGGCGGCGATCCCTGCCGCAGTGAAGCCGGCAGCACCCAAGACAACAGGGGCCAGAACTACAGCAGCACCTTGAAATGGTGAAACAAAACAAATGTCAAAGGTTTGGTTGGTCAGGTGCAGGGGTGTAACGTACTTGAGTAATTGTACTTCGTTACAATACTTAAGTACTGTTTTGGGGGATTTGTACTTTACTCAAGTATTATTAGGAAAACCATACGTTTTACTCCTTACATTTAAAATGCAGACCTACAAAGTACAAAGTACAAATCTCGCAGGTCCAACCATTATAATTATTTGTTTCTCTGGCCGAACTATAACGTTAACGGTATTAATCCTGCGGCCGCTCTTTATTTTAAAACAGCCAATCAAATCCCCATCAATGGAAAATGAACCCGCCCATACCCCATGCTGATTGGTCCTTGTGCAAGACTAGAAAGCGGGGATCTTTGATTAAACACCTGCTATCAGAAGAATAGACAGTCAGAGTGACGAGCTACAGAAGATCGCCACAAACGATAGTACGAGTGATGAAGAGGATGAAACAGAACATTTCATTGCCCCGGAATAAATAAATAAAAACGTTTTACTTTTACTTTTTAGTACTTTTAAGTACATTTAAAAGTCGAAACTTTTTAACTTTTACTCAAGTGTGTTTTTAGCCAGATACAGAATGACTTTTACTTGAGTACGATTTTGAGACGGTACCCATACTTTCACTTAAGTATAATTTCTGGGTACTTTCTACACCCCTGGTCAGGTGGCATAGCCAAGACCCATCGTGCATTCAGCCGGAGGTTTTTACCAGAGTTTTACGAGTTGTGACGTATCACTGACCGTTAACCTTTTGTGGTGCAATTAAACATACATTGAATATTATGAACATGGAGTATCATGACATCTTCAGAAATATGATGTTGACATGTTGGGATTCCTAGAAATGGCTCAAACCACCTGCATCAAGAAAGAAAGGTTGAATAATCTGTCTGAATCTGCTGCCTTGCATCTGATTCATCCTGACTATCCTAACTAGCACACCCGAATGCTGAGCTGTACTGTACTGTACCCATTCTGCAATCTGTTAATAACGTTTTCAATCAATCAATCAATCAATCAATCAATCAATCAATCAATCAATTCAATCAGATGTTACAGGCTGGTCTACAGCGCCGCCCTGTGGCCGGTGCCTGTATGGTATATATATACACGTGTGTCTCACGTCCGGGAGGAGGAGGTGTGGTTTGTTTACCGGTGTTTATTTTCCAACAACAACACGGCAGCGTTTGAGACACAACTGGACTCGACTGATTCATTGAACAGCAGCAGCTGCTGCACTTGTTGCAAACAGAACGCAGCAGCAGCAGCAGCAGCAGCTGTAACCGAGAAGAAGAAGAAGAAGCCGTCGGTCTCGCTGCTGCTGCTGCTGCTGCTGCTGGGTTTGTTATTATTTGACATCATCTCTGTGTGTTTAGTGACAGTAAACTGCTGCTTGTGTTCACTGATCTACTGAGCGGCCGCATGTCACAGATCTGTTGGGCTGCCTGCGTGGTGTCTGCGTGGTGTGTGTCTGCAGCCACCTGTTTGTTTGAAAAGTAAATGATCACTATGGTGTTTGAAAAGTAGATTATCATCACTATGGTGTTTGAAAAGTAGATTATCATCACTATGGTGTTTGAAAAGTAGATTATCATCACTATGGTGTTTGAAAAGTAGATTATCATCACTATGGTGTTTGAAAAGTAGATTATCATCACTATGGTGTTTGAAAAGTAGATTATCATCACTATGGTGTTTGAAAAGTAGATTATCATCACTATGGTGTTTGAAGGCCTAAACCATTGCTGCAGTGGTACATTTCTCAATGCTAAAGATATCAGTGAGGAATATAAATATTTGGGAAACAGCATTTTAATATGGTCTGGGTTTAAAAATAGTGAACCTATTCTTTAAAAGCTATTTACAACAGCATATTTTTACAGGATATAAAACAGTTCAACAGTTAAAGTTAATTTGAGTGGCACCTCAATGCGTTGGCGCAATAGACGGCAGCCACATCATCCCCATATTGGCAGCACCTGAGATCATGTTCCCTGCACAGGACTTCTATAACCCAAAGGGATGGCACTCACTCCACCATGCATGCACCCTACAGGCTGTCGTCGAGGGAGGGAGGGAGGGAGGGAGGGAGGGAGGGAGGGAGGGAGGGAGGGAGGGAGGGAGTTGTTCACACTGTATAAGTCTGTATATCTTAGCAGCGTATTCATACCTGCACTCTTTTCACCACACTGTTCATTCTGTTAATGTTCATCATACCTTATATCATCATTTAACTTACATATTATGTATAATATATAAGTAGAATAAACAGTAAAGGTAGGTATGAATGTGCTAAGATATATTATATATTATGTTTTGTCACAGAAGGTGGAAGGAAGGAAGGAAGCCACTGCTTGCTGCTGCTGCTGCACGTCACCGACTCTAATCCCTTTGTGTCACGTCGGATCAGCAGGTATGGAGATGTTTTTGTCTGTTTCTTTTGCAAAGGTTTTATATGATTTTAGTGTGAAATGAAAGGCTGTATGTTTAACAGCAGCCTCCTCGCACGCACAGTAGTGTAGCTAATCCACTGTTTCACCAGTTCAGCTCTACAAGTTGAGTCTGGCTGGTGTGATTTGTAACAATTGAGAAGGTGGAAGGAAGTCTGTTTTGGTACATTGGTCATGGGTTAAAGGGGCAACGAGCGGAGAAAAAAAAAATCTGCGTTAAGCGTGGTTAAGCTGCGTTATATTTTCCCGCCCTTTTACTCTTTTTTTTTTTTTTTTTTTTTTTTTTTATTGGTTAATTGAGTGAACAGATTGCAGGATGGGTACAGTAAGGTACAGCTCAATACATAACATTGTTAAGGGGATGCAGACCAGAGAAAGTCTTTCGTCTTGTTTACATCCTGTGTGTGTGTGCGTGCGTGTGTCTGTGTGTGTGTAAATGGCTGCATTTATATAGCGCTTTACAATAAGAAAAAACATATGTGCGTGCGTGTGTAATAATAATAATAATTTAGGACCTGCTCCGAGGTCATCAATTGGCACACATGCGATGCATGCATGCAATTCGTATCTGCGAATAACCCATCCCGTCGGCCTTCCCCCCCAAGGGCAGCCGGGAGCAGACAGGCACAACGTGAGCCGCGCCAGGGGACCAATCCAAGTGCTCCTGTCCGTCTTTGTCAAGGACGCCACGATCTTGTTGTTGTGCATGTTTTTCCATTGGGTTTATCTTATCGGGGGGGAAACCCTTGCGAGCACGGGGAGAACATGCAGACTCCACACAGAAATGTGTGTGTGTGTGTGTGTGTGTGTGTGTGTGTGTGTGTGTGTGTGTGCGTGCGTGTAAATGGCTGCATTTATAAAGCGCTTTACAATTTGTTCCTCACATTTGACCCATTCACTCAGGCGTTCACACACCGACGGCGGAGGCGACCACCACCCTTTCACTGCCATGTGACAGCCTGTTAACCCTTTCACTACCACACGACAGCGGGTTAACCCTTTCACTGCCACGTGACAGCGGGTTAACCCTTTCACCGCCATGCGACAGCCTGTTAACCCTTTCACTACCACATTACAGACGGTTAACCCTTTCACTGCCACGTGACAGCGGGTTAACCCTTTCACTACCACACTACAGAAGGTTAACCCTTTCACTGCCATGTGACAGCGGGTTAACCCTTTCACTGCCACGTGACAGCGGGTTAACCCTTTCACCGCCATGCGACAGCCTGTTAACCCTTTCACTACCACATTACAGACGGTTAACCCTTTCACTGCCACGTGACAGCGGGTTAACCCTTTCACTACCACACTACAGAAGGTTAACCCTTTCACTGCCATGTGACAGCCTGTTAACCCTTTCACTACCACACGACAGCGGGTTAACCCTTTCACTGCCACGTGACAGCGGGTTAACCCTTTCACTACCACACGACAGCAGGTTAACCCTTTCACTACCACACGACAGCAGGTTAACCCTTTCACTACCACACTACAGAAGGTTAACCCTTTCACTGCCATGTGACAGCCTGTTAACCCTTTCACTACCACACGACAGCGGGTTAACCCTTTCACCGCCATGCGACAGCCTGTTAACCCTTTCACTACCACATTACAGACGGTTAACCCTTTCACTGCCACGTGACAGCGGGTTAACCCTTTCACTACCACACTACAGAAGGTTAACCCTTTCACTGCCATGTGACAGCCTGTTAACCCTTTCACTACCACACGACAGCGGGTTAACCCTTTCACTGCCACGTGACAGCGGGTTAACCCTTTCACTACCACACGACAGCAGGTTAACCCTTTCACTACCACACGACAGCAGGTTAACCCTTTCACTACCACACTACAGAAGGTTAACCCTTTCACTGCCATGTGACAGCCTGTTAACCCTTTCACTACCACACGACAGCGGGTTAACCCTTTCACTACCACACTACAGAAGGTTAACCCTTTCACTACCACATTACAGACGGTTAACCCTTTCAGTGCCACGTGACAGCGGGTTAACCCTTTCACTGCTCGCCTGTCTCACTGCTCGCCTGTCTCACTGCTCCCTGTCTCACTGCTCGCCTGTCTCACTGCACACCTGTCTCACTGCTCTCCTGTCTCACTGCTCGCCTGTCTCACTGCTCGTCTGTCTCACTGCACACCTCTCACTGCTCCCTGTCTCACTGCTCGCCTGTCTCACTGCTCGCCTGTCTCACTGCTCCCTGTCTCACTGCTCGCCTGTCTCACTGCTCGCCTGTCTCACTGCTCCCTGTCTCACTGCTCGTATGTCTCACTGCACACCTGTCTCACTGCTCGCCTGTCTCACTGCACACCTGTCTCACTGCTCGCCTGTCTCACTGCTCCCTGTCTCACTGCTCGCCTGTCTCACTGCTCGCCTGTCTCACTGCTCGCCTGTCTCACTGCTCCCTGTCTCACTGCTCGCCTGTCTCACTGCACACCTGTCTCACTGCTCTCCTGTCTCACTGCTCGCCTGTCTCACTGCTCGTCTGTCTCACTGCACACCTCTCACTGCTCCCTGTCTCACTGCTCGCCTGTCTCACTGCTCCCTGTCTCACTGCTCGTATGTCTCACTGCACACCTGTCTCACTGCTCGCCTGTCTCACTGCTCGCCTGTCTCACTGCTCGTCTGTCTCACTGCACACCTCTCACTGCTCCCTGTCTCACTGCTCCCTGTCTCACTGCTCGCCTGTCTCACTGCACACCTGTCTCACTGCTCGCCTGTCTCACTGCTCCCTGTCTCACTGCTCCCTGTCTCACTGCTCCCTGTCTCACTGCGCGCCTGTCTCACTGCTCGCCTGTATCACTGCTCCCTGTCTCACTGCTCCCTGTCTCACTGCACACCTGTCTCACTGCACACCTCTCACTGCTCGCCTGTCTCACTGCTCGCCTGTCTCACTGCTCGCCTGTCTCACTGCTCGCCTGTCTCACTGCTCCCTGTCTCACTGCTCGTATGTCTCACTGCACACCTGTCTCACTGCTCGCCTGTCTCACTGCACACCTGTCTCACTGCTCGCCTGTCTCACTGCTCCCTGTCTCACTGCTCGCCTGTCTCACTGCTCGCCTGTCTCACTGCTCGCCTGTCTCACTGCTCCCTGTCTCACTGCTCGCCTGTCTCACTGCACACCTGTCTCACTGCTCTCCTGTCTCACTGCTCGCCTGTCTCACTGCTCGTCTGTCTCACTGCACACCTCTCACTGCTCCCTGTCTCACTGCTCCCTGTCTCACTGCGCGCCTGTCTCACTGCTCGCCTGTATCACTGCTCCCTGTCTCACTGCTCCCTGTCTCACTGCGCGCCTGTCTCACTGCTCGCCTGTATCACTGCTCCCTGTCTCACTGCTCCCTGTCTCACTGCACACCTGTCTCACTGCACACCTCTCACTGCTCGCCTGTCTCACTGCTCGCCTGTCTCACTGCTCGCCTGTCTCACTGCTCGCCTGTCTCACTGCTCCCTGTCTCACTGCTCGTATGTCTCACTGCACACCTGTCTCACTGCTCGCCTGTCTCACTGCTCGCCTGTCTCACTGCTCGTCTGTCTCACTGCACACCTCTCACTGCTCCCTGTCTCACTGCTCGCCTGTCTCACTGCTCGCCTGTCTCACTGCTCCCTGTCTCACTGCTCGCCTGTCTCACTGCTCCCTGTCTCACTGCTCGCCTGTCTCACTGCTCCCTGTCTCACTGCTCGCCTGTCTCACTGCACACCTGTCTCACTGCTCGCCTGTCTCACTGCTCCCTGTCTCACTGCTCCCTGTCTCACTGCTCCCTGTCTCACTGCGCGCCTGTCTCACTGCTCGCCTGTATCACTGCTCCCTGTCTCACTGCTCCCTGTCTCACTGCACACCTGTCTCACTGCACACCTCTCACTGCTCGCCTGTCTCACTGCTCGCCTGTCTCACTGCTCGCCTGTCTCACTGCTCGCCTGTCTCACTGCTCCCTGTCTCACTGCTCGTATGTCTCACTGCACACCTGTCTCACTGCTCGCCTGTCTCACTGCACACCTGTCTCACTGCTCGCCTGTCTCACTGCTCCCTGTCTCACTGCTCGCCTGTCTCACTGCTCGCCTGTCTCACTGCTCGCCTGTCTCACTGCTCCCTGTCTCACTGCTCGCCTGTCTCACTGCACACCTGTCTCACTGCTCTCCTGTCTCACTGCTCGCCTGTCTCACTGCTCGTCTGTCTCACTGCACACCTCTCACTGCTCCCTGTCTCACTGCTCGCCTGTCTCACTGCTCCCTGTCTCACTGCTCGTATGTCTCACTGCACACCTGTCTCACTGCTCGCCTGTCTCACTGCTCGCCTGTCTCACTGCTCGTCTGTCTCACTGCACACCTCTCACTGCTCCCTGTCTCACTGCTCCCTGTCTCACTGCTCGCCTGTCTCACTGCACACCTGTCTCACTGCTCGCCTGTCTCACTGCTCCCTGTCTCACTGCTCCCTGTCTCACTGCTCCCTGTCTCACTGCGCGCCTGTCTCACTGCTCGCCTGTATCACTGCTCCCTGTCTCACTGCTCCCTGTCTCACTGCACACCTGTCTCACTGCACACCTCTCACTGCTCGCCTGTCTCACTGCTCGCCTGTCTCACTGCTCGCCTGTCTCACTGCTCGCCTGTCTCACTGCTCCCTGTCTCACTGCTCGTATGTCTCACTGCACACCTGTCTCACTGCTCGCCTGTCTCACTGCACACCTGTCTCACTGCTCGCCTGTCTCACTGCTCCCTGTCTCACTGCTCGCCTGTCTCACTGCTCGCCTGTCTCACTGCTCGCCTGTCTCACTGCTCCCTGTCTCACTGCTCGCCTGTCTCACTGCACACCTGTCTCACTGCTCTCCTGTCTCACTGCTCGCCTGTCTCACTGCTCGTCTGTCTCACTGCACACCTCTCACTGCTCCCTGTCTCACTGCACACCTGTCTCACTGCACACCTCTCACTGCTCGCCTGTCTCACTGCTCGCCTGTCTCACTGCTCCCTGTCTCACTGCTCCCTGTCTCACTGCACACCTGTCTCACTGCACACCTCTCACTGCTCGCCTGTCTCACTGCTCGCCTGTCTCACTGCTCGCCTGTCTCACTGCTCGCCTGTCTCACTGCTCCCTGTCTCACTGCTCGTATGTCTCACTGCACACCTGTCTCACTGCTCGCCTGTCTCACTGCACACCTGTCTCACTGCTCGCCTGTCTCACTGCTCCCTGTCTCACTGCTCGCCTGTCTCACTGCTCGCCTGTCTCACTGCTCGCCTGTCTCACTGCTCCCTGTCTCACTGCTCGCCTGTCTCACTGCACACCTGTCTCACTGCTCTCCTGTCTCACTGCTCGCCTGTCTCACTGCTCGTCTGTCTCACTGCACACCTCTCACTGCTCCCTGTCTCACTGCTCGCCTGTCTCACTGCTCCCTGTCTCACTGCTCGTATGTCTCACTGCACACCTGTCTCACTGCTCGCCTGTCTCACTGCTCGCCTGTCTCACTGCTCGTCTGTCTCACTGCACACCTCTCACTGCTCCCTGTCTCACTGCTCCCTGTCTCACTGCTCGCCTGTCTCACTGCACACCTGTCTCACTGCTCGCCTGTCTCACTGCTCCCTGTCTCACTGCTCCCTGTCTCACTGCTCCCTGTCTCACTGCGCGCCTGTCTCACTGCTCGCCTGTATCACTGCTCCCTGTCTCACTGCTCCCTGTCTCACTGCACACCTGTCTCACTGCACACCTCTCACTGCTCGCCTGTCTCACTGCTCGCCTGTCTCACTGCTCGCCTGTCTCACTGCTCGCCTGTCTCACTGCTCCCTGTCTCACTGCTCGTATGTCTCACTGCACACCTGTCTCACTGCTCGCCTGTCTCACTGCTCGCCTGTCTCACTGCACACCTGTCTCACTGCTCGCCTGTCTCACTGCTCCCTGTCTCACTGCTCGCCTGTCTCACTGCTCCCTGTCTCACTGCTCGCCTGTCTCACTGCACACCTGTCTCACTGCTCTCCTGTCTCACTGCTCGCCTGTCTCACTGCTCGTCTGTCTCACTGCACACCTCTCACTGCTCCCTGTCTCACTGCACACCTGTCTCACTGCACACCTCTCACTGCTCGCCTGTCTCACTGCTCGCCTGTCTCACTGCTCCCTGTCTCACTGCTCGCCTGTCTCACTGCTCCCTGTCTCACTGCTCGCCTGTCTCACTGCTCGCCTGTCTCACTGTTCGCCTGTCTCACTGCTCCCTGTCTCACTGCTCGCCTGTCTCACTGCTCGCCTGTCTCACTGCTCACCTGTCTCACTGCTCGCCTGTCTCACTGCTCGCCTGTCTCACTGCTCCCTGTCTCACTGCTCCCTGTCTCACTGCTCCCTGTCTCACTGCTCCCTGTCTCACTGCTCGCCTGTCTCACTGCTCGCCTGTCTCACTGCTCGCCTGTCTCACTGCTCGCCTGTCTCACTGCTCGCCTGTCTCACTGCTCGCCTGTCTCACTGCTCCCCTGTCTCACTGCTCGCCTGTCTCACTGCTCGCCTGTATCACTGCTCCCTGTCTCACTGCTCGCCTGTCTCACTGCTCGCCTGTCTCACTGCTCCCTGTCTCACTGCTCGCCTGTCTCACTGCTCGCCTGTCTCACTGCTCCCTGTCTCACTGCTCGCCTGTCTCACTGCTCGCCTGTCTCACTGCTCCCTGTCTCACTGCTCGCCTGTCTCACTGCTCCCTGTCTCACTGCTCGCCTGTCTCACTGCACACCTGTCTCACTGCTCGCCTGTCTCACTGCTCGCCTGTATCACTGCTCCCTGTCTCACTGCTCGCCTGTCTCACTGCTCGCCTGTATCGCTGCTCCCTGTCTCGCTGCTCGCCTGTCTCACTGCTCCCTGTCTCACTGCTCGCCTGTCTCACTGCTCCCTGTCTCACTGCTCGCTTGTCTCACTGCTCGCCTGTCTCACTGCTCCCTGTCTCACTGCTCGTATGTCTCACTGCACACCTGTCTCACTGCTCGCCTGTCTCACTGCACACCTGTCTCACTGCTCGCCTGTCTCACTGCTCCCTGTCTCACTGCTCGCCTGTCTCACTGCTCGCCTGTCTCACTGCTCGCCTGTCTCACTGCTCCCTGTCTCACTGCTCGCCTGTCTCACTGCTCCCTGTCTCACTGCTCGCCTGTCTCACTGCTCGCCTGTCTCACTGCTCCCTGTCTCACTGCTCGCCTGTCTCACTGCTCGCCTGTCTCACTGCTCCCTGTCTCACTGCTCGCCTGTCTCACTGCTCCCTGTCTCACTGCTCGCCTGTCTCACTGCTCGCCTGTCTCACTGCTCCCTGTCTCACTGCTCGCCTGTCTCACTGCTCGCCTGTCTCACTGCTCCCTGTCTCACTGCTCGCCTGTCTCACTGCTCGCCTGTCTCACTGCTCCCTGTCTCACTCACTCTTAATCTCTCACTCTTAATATATCACTCTTACTGTCTCACTCTTAATGTCTCACTCTTACTGTCTCACTCTTAATGTCTCACTCTTACTGTCTCACTCACTCTTAATCTCTCACTCTTAATGTCTCACTCTTACTGTCTCACTCTTAATGTCTCACTCTTAATGTCTCACTCTTAATGTCTCACTCTTACTGTCTCACTCACTCTTAATCTCTCACTCTTAATGTCTCACTCACTCTTAATCTCGCACTCGTAATGTCTCACTCTTAATGTCTCACTCTTACTGTCTCACTCTTAATGTCTCACTCTTACTGTCTCACTCACTCTTAATCTCTCACTCTTAATATCTCACTCTTACTGTCTCACTCTTAATGTCTCACTCTTACTGTCTCACTCACTCTTAATCTCTCACTCTTAATGTCTCACTCTTAATCTCTCACTCTTAATGTCTCACTCTTAATCTCTCACTCTTAATGTCTCACTCTTACTGTCTCACTCTTAATGTCTCACTCTTACTGTCTCACTCACTCTTAATCTCTCACTCTTAATCTCTCACTCTTAATGTCTCACTCTTACTGTCTCACTCACTCTTAATGTCTCACTCTTAATGTCTCACTCTTACTGTCTCACTCTTACTGTCTCACTCTTAATGTCTCACTCTTACTGTCTCACTCACTCTTAATCTCTCACTCTTAATGTCTCACTCTTAATCTCTCACTCTTAATGTCTCACTCTTACTGTCTCACTCACTCTTAATCTCTCACTCTTAATGTCTCACTCTTAATGTCTCACTCTTAATGTCTCACTCTTACTGTCTTACTCACTCTTAATCTCTCACTCTTAATGTCTCACTCTTACTGTCTCACTCACTCTTAATCTCTCACTCTTAGTGTCTCACTCTTACTGTCTCACTCACTCTTAATCTCTCACTCTTAATGTCTCACTCTTACTGTCTCACTCTTAATGTCTCACTCTTACTGTCTCACTCACTCTTAATCTCTCACTCTTAATGTCTCACTCTTAATGTCTCACTCTTAATGTCTCACTCTTACTGTCTCACTCACTCTTAATCTCTCACTCTTAATATCTCACTCTTAATCTCTCACTCTTAATGTCTCACTCTTAATCTCTCACTCTTAATGTCTCACTCTTAATCTCTCACTCTTAATGTCTCACTCTTACTGTCTCACTCTTAATGGCTCACTCTTACTGTCTCACTCACTCTTAATCTCTCACTCTTAATGTCTCACTCTTAATCTCTCACTCTTAATGTCTCACTCTTACTGTCTCACTCACTCTTAATCTCTCACTCTTAATGTCTCACTCTTAATGTCTCACTCTTAATGTCTCACTCTTACTGTCTTACTCACTCTTAATCTCTCACTCTTAATGTCTCACTCTTACTGTCTCACTCACTCTTAATCTCTCACTCTTAGTGTCTCACTCTTACTGTCTCACTCACTCTTAATCTCTCACTCTTAATGTCTCACTCTTACTGTCTCACTCACTCTTAATCTCTCACTCTTAATGTCTCACTCTTAATGTCTCACTCTTAATGTCTCACTCTTACTGTCTCACTCACTCTTAATCTCTCACTCTTAATATCTCACTCTTACTGTCTCACTCACTCTTAATCTCTCACTCTTAATCTCTCACTCTTAATATCTCACTCTTACTGTCTCACTCTTAATGTCTCACTCTTACTGTCTCACTCACTCTTAATCTCTCACTCTTAATCTCTCACTCTTAATGTCTCACTCTTAATGTCTCACTCTTAATCTCTCACTCTTAATGTCTCACTCTTACTGTCTCACTCACTCTTAATCTCTCACTCTTAATGTCTCACTCTTAATCTCTCACTCTTACTGTCTCACTCTTAATGTCTCACTCTTACTGTCTCACTCACTCTTAATCTCTCACTCTTAATCTCTCACTCTTAATGTCTCACTCTTAATGTCTCACTCTTACTGTCTCACTCACTCTTAATGTCTCACTCTTAATGTCTCACTCTTACTGTCTCACTCTTACTGTCTCACTCTTAATGTCTCACTCTTACTGTCTCACTCACTCTTAATCTCTCACTCTTAATGTCTCACTCTTAATCTCTCACTCTTAATGTCTCACTCTTACTGTCTCACTCTTAATGTCTCACTCTTACTGTCTCACTCACTCTTAATCTCTCACTCTTAATGTCTCACTCTTAATGTCTCACTCTTAATGTCTCACTCTTACTGTCTCACTCACTCTTAATGTCTCACTCTTAATGTCTCACTCTTACTGTCTCACTCTTAATGTCTCACTCTTACTGTCTCACTCTTAATGTCTCACTCTTACTGTCTCACTCACTCTTAATCTCTCACTCTTAATCTCTCACTCTTAATGTCTCACTCTTAATGTCTCACTCTTACTGTCTCACTCACTCTTAATGTCTCACTCTTAATGTCTCACTCTTACTGTCTCACTCTTAATGTCTCACTCTTAATGTCTTACTCACTCTTAATCTCTCACTCTTGATGTCTCACTCTTAATGTCTCACTCTTACTGTCTCACTCTTAATGTCTCACTCTTACTGTCTCACTCACTCTTAATCTCTCACTCTTAATATCTCACTCTTACTGTCTCACTCTTAATGTCTCACTCTTACTGTCTCACTCACTCTTAATCTCTCACTCTTAATGTCTCACTCTTAATCTCTCACTCTTAATGTCTCACTCTTACTGTCTCACTCTTAATGTCTCACTCTTACTGTCTCACTCTTAATGTCTCACTCTTACTGTCTCACTCACTCTTAATCTCTCACTCTTAATCTCTCACTCTTAATGTATCACTCTTAATGTCTCACTCTTACTGTCTCACTCTTAATGTCTCACTCTTAATGTCTCACTCTTACTGTCTCACTCTTACTGTCTCACTCTTAATGTCTCACTCTTACTGTCTCACTCTTAATGTCTCACTCTTACTGTCTCACTCACTCTTAATCTCTCACTCTTAATCTCTCACTCTTAATCTCTCACTCTTAATCTCTCACTCTTAATGTATCACTCTTAATGTCTCACTCTTAATGTCTCACTCTTAATGTCTCACTCTTACTGTCTCACTCACTCTTAATCTCTCACTCTTAATGTCTCACTCTTAATGTCTCACTCTTAATGTCTCACTCTTAATGTCTCACTCTTACTGTCTCACTCACTCTTAATCTCTCACTCTTAATGTCTCACTCTTAATCTCTCACTCTTAATGTCTCACTCTTAATGTCTCACTCTTACTGTCTCACTCACTCTTAATGTCTCACTCTTAATGTCTCACTCTTAATGTCTCACTCTTAATGTCTCACTCTTACTGTCTCACTCACTCTTAATCTCTCACTCTTAATGTCTCACTCTTACTGTCTCACTCTTAATGTCTCACTCTTACTGTCTCACTCTTAATGTCTCACTCACTCTTAATCTCTCACTCTTAATCTCTCACTCTTAATGTCTCACTCTTACTGTCTCACTCTTAATGTCTCACTCTTACTGTCTCACTCTTAATGTCTCACTCTTACTGTCTCACTCACTCTTAATCTCTCACTCTTAATCTCTCACTCTTAATCTCTCACTCTTAATCTCTCACTCTTAATGTATCACTCTTAATGTCTCACTCTTAATGTCTCACTCTTACTGTCTCACTCACTCTTAATGTCTCACTCTTAATGTCTCACTCTTAATGTCTCACTCTTAATGTCTCACTCTTACTGTCTCACTCTTACTGTCTCACTCACTCTTAATCTCTCACTCTTAATCTCTCACTCTTAATATCTCACTCTTACTGTCTCACTCTTAATGTCTCACTCTTACTGTCTCACTCACTCTTAATCTCTCACTCTTAATGTCTCACTCTTAATCTCTCACTCTTAATGTCTCACTCTTACTGTCTCACTCTTAATGTCTCACTCTTACTGTCTCACTCACTCTTAATCTCTCACTCTTAATCTCTCACTCTTAATGTCTCACTCTTAATGTCTCACTCTTACTGTCTCACTCACTCTTAATGTCTCACTCTTAATGTCTCACTCTTAATGTCTCACTCTTAATGTCTCACTCTTACTGTCTCACTCACTCTTAATCTCTCACTCTTAATGTCTCACTCTTACTGTCTCACTCTTAATGTCTCACTCTTACTGTCTCACTCTTAATGTCTCACTCACTCTTAATCTCTCACTCTTAATCTCTCACTCTTAATGTCTCACTCTTACTGTCTCACTCTTAATGTCTCACTCTTACTGTCTCACTCTTAATGTCTCACTCTTACTGTCTCACTCACTCTTAATCTCTCACTCTTAATCTCTCACTCTTAATGTATCACTCTTAATGTCTCACTCTTACTGTCTCACTCACTCTTAATCTCTCACTCTTAATATCTCACTCTTAATGTCTCACTCTTAATGTCTCACTCTTAATGTCTCACTCTTACTGTCTCTCTCACTCTTAATCTCTCACTCTTAATCTCTCACTCTTAATCTCTCACTCTTAATCTCTCACTCTTAATGTATCACTCTTAATGTCTCACTCTTAATGTCTCACTCTTAATGTCTCACTCTTACTGTCTCACTCACTCTTAATCTCTCACTCTTAATGTCTCACTCTTAATGTCTCACTCTTAATGTCTCACTCTTACTGTCTCACTCTTACTGTCTCACTCACTCTTAATCTCTCACTCTTAATCTCTCACTCTTAATATCTCACTCTTACTGTCTCACTCTTAATGTCTCACTCTTACTGTCTCACTCACTCTTAATCTCTCACTCTTAATGTCTCACTCTTAATCTCTCACTCTTAATGTCTCACTCTTACTGTCTCACTCTTACTGTCTCACTCTTAATGTCTCACTCTTACTGTCTCACTCACTCTTAATCTCTCACTCTTAATCTCTCACTCTTAATGTCTCACTCTTAATGTCTCACTCTTACTGTCTCACTCACTCTTAATGTCTCACTCTTAATGTCTCACTCTTAATGTCTCACTCTTACTGTCTCACTCACTCTTAATCTCTCACTCTTAATGTCTCACTCTTACTGTCTCACTCTTAATGTCTCACTCTTACTGTCTCACTCTTAATGTCTCACTCACTCTTAATCTCTCACTCTTAATCTCTCACTCTTAATGTCTCACTCTTACTGTCTCACTCTTAATGTCTCACTCTTACTGTCTCACTCTTAATGTCTCACTCTTACTGTCTCACTCACTCTTAATCTCTCACTCTTAATCTCTCACTCTTAATGTATCACTCTTAATGTCTCACTCTTACTGTCTCACTCACTCTTAATCTCTCACTCTTAATATCTCACTCTTAATGTCTCACTCTTAATGTCTCACTCTTAATGTCTCACTCTTACTGTCTCACTCACTCTTAATCTCTCACTCTTAATCTCTCACTCTTAATCTCTCACTCTTAATCTCTCACTCTTAATGTATCACTCTTAATGTCTCACTCTTAATGTCTCACTCTTAATGTCTCACTCTTACTGTCTCACTCACTCTTAATCTCTCACTCTTAATGTCTCACTCTTAATGTCTCACTCTTAATGTCTCACTCTTAATGTCTCACTCTTACTGTCTCACTCACTCTTAATCTCTCACTCTTAATCTCTCACTCTTAATATCTCACTCTTACTGTCTCACTCTTAATGTCTCACTCTTACTGTCTCACTCACTCTTAATCTCTCACTCTTAATGTCTCACTCTTAATCTCTCACTCTTAATGTCTCACTCTTACTGTCTCACTCTTAATGTCTCACTCTTACTGTCTCACTCACTCTTAATCTCTCACTCTTAATCTCTCACTCTTAATGTCTCACTCTTAATGTCTCACTCTTACTGTCTCACTCACTCTTAATGTCTCACTCTTAATGTCTCACTCTTAATGTCTCACTCTTAATGTCTCACTCTTACTGTCTCACTCACTCTTAATCTCTCACTCTTAATGTCTCACTCTTACTGTCTCACTCTTAATGTCTCACTCTTACTGTCTCACTCTTAATGTCTCACTCACTCTTAATCTCTCACTCTTAATCTCTCACTCTTAATGTCTCACTCTTACTGTCTCACTCTTAATGTCTCACTCTTACTGTCTCACTCTTACTGTCTCACTCTTAATGTCTCACTCACTCTTAATCTCTCACTCTTAATCTCTCACTCTTAATGTATCACTCTTAATGTCTCACTCTTACTGTCTCACTCACTCTTAATGTCTCACTCTTAATATATCACTCTTAATGTCTCACTCTTAATGTCTCACTCTTACTGTCTCACTCACTCTTAATCTCTCACTCTTAATCTCTCACTCTTAATATCTCACTCTTACTGTCTCACTCTTAATGTCTCACTCTTACTGTCTCACTCACTCTTAATCTCTCACTCTTAATGTCTCACTCTTAATCTCTCACTCTTAATGTCTCACTCTTACTGTCTCACTCTTAATGTCTCACTCTTACTGTCTCACTCACTCTTAATCTCTCACTCTTAATCTCTCACTCTTAATGTCTCACTCTTAATGTCTCACTCTTACTGTCTCACTCACTCTTAATGTCTCACTCTTAATGTCTCACTCTTAATGTCTCACTCTTAATGTCTCACTCTTACTGTCTCACTCACTCTTAATCTCTCACTCTTAATGTCTCACTCTTACTGTCTCACTCTTAATGTCTCACTCTTACTGTCTCACTCTTAATGTCTCACTCACTCTTAATCTCTCACTCTTAATCTCTCACTCTTAATGTCTCACTCTTACTGTCTCACTCTTAATGTCTCACTCTTACTGTCTCACTCTTAATGTCTCACTCTTACTGTCTCACTCACTCTTAATCTCTCACTCTTAATGTCTCACTCTTACTGTCTCACTCTTAATGTCTCACTCTTACTGTCTCACTCTTAATGTCTCACTCTTACTGTCTCACTCTTAATGTCTCACTCTTACTGTCTCACTCACTCTTAATCTCTCACTCTTAATCTCTCACTCTTAATGTCTCACTCTTACTGTCTCACTCTTAATGTCTCACTCTTACTGTCTCACTCACTCTTAATCTCTCACTCTTAATATCTCACTCTTAATATCTCACTCTTACTGTCTCACTCTTAATGTCTCACTCTTACTGTCTCACTCACTCTTAATCTCTCACTCTTAATGTCTCACTCTTAATGTCTCACTCTTACTGTCTCACTCTTACTGTCTCACTCTTAATGTCTCACTCTTACTGTCTCACTCACTCTTAATCTCTCACTCTTAATGTCTCACTCTTACTGTCTCACTCTTAATGTCTCACTCTTACTGTCTCACTCTTAATGTCTCACTCTTACTGTCTCACTCACTCTTAATCTCTCACTCTTAATGTCTCACTCTTAATGTCTCACTCTTACTGTCTCACTCACTCTTAATGTCTCACTCTTAATGTCTCACTCTTAATGTCTCACTCTTACTGTCTCACTCACTCTTAATCTCTCACTCTTAATCTCTCACTCTTAATGTATCACTCTTAATGTCTCACTCTTAATGTCTCACTCTTAATGTCTCACTCTTACTGTCTCACTCACTCTTAATCTCTCACTCTTAATGTCTCACTCTTAATGTCTCACTCTTAATGTCTCACTCTTACTGTCTCACTCTTACTGTCTCACTCACTCTTAATCTCTCACTCTTAATCTCTCACTCTTAATATCTCACTCTTACTGTCTCACTCTTAATGTCTCACTCTTACTGTCTCACTCACTCTTAATCTCTCACTCTTAATGTCTCACTCTTAATCTCTCACTCTTAATGTCTCACTCTTACTGTCTCACTCTTAATGTCTCACTCTTACTGTCTCACTCACTCTTAATCTCTCACTCTTAATCTCTCACTCTTAATGTCTCACTCTTAATGTCTCACTCTTACTGTCTCACTCACTCTTAATGTCTCACTCTTAATGTCTCACTCTTAATGTCTCACTCTTACTGTCTCACTCACTCTTAATCTCTCACTCTTAATGTCTCACTCTTACTGTCTCACTCTTAATGTCTCACTCTTACTGTCTCACTCTTAATGTCTCACTCACTCTTAATCTCTCACTCTTAATCTCTCACTCTTAATGTCTCACTCTTACTGTCTCACTCTTAATGTCTCACTCTTACTGTCTCACTCTTAATGTCTCACTCTTACTGTCTCACTCACTCTTAATCTCTCACTCTTAATCTCTCACTCTTAATGTATCACTCTTAATGTCTCACTCTTACTGTCTCACTCACTCTTAATCTCTCACTCTTAATATCTCACTCTTAATGTCTCACTCTTAATGTCTCACTCTTAATGTCTCACTCTTACTGTCTCACTCACTCTTAATCTCTCACTCTTAATCTCTCACTCTTAATCTCTCACTCTTAATCTCTCACTCTTAATGTATCACTCTTAATGTCTCACTCTTAATGTCTCACTCTTAATGTCTCACTCTTACTGTCTCACTCACTCTTAATCTCTCACTCTTAATGTCTCACTCTTAATGTCTCACTCTTAATGTCTCACTCTTAATGTCTCACTCTTACTGTCTCACTCACTCTTAATCTCTCACTCTTAATCTCTCACTCTTAATATCTCACTCTTACTGTCTCACTCTTAATGTCTCACTCTTACTGTCTCACTCACTCTTAATCTCTCACTCTTAATGTCTCACTCTTAATCTCTCACTCTTAATGTCTCACTCTTACTGTCTCACTCTTAATGTCTCACTCTTACTGTCTCACTCACTCTTAATCTCTCACTCTTAATCTCTCACTCTTAATGTCTCACTCTTAATGTCTCACTCTTACTGTCTCACTCACTCTTAATGTCTCACTCTTAATGTCTCACTCTTAATGTCTCACTCTTAATGTCTCACTCTTACTGTCTCACTCACTCTTAATCTCTCACTCTTAATGTCTCACTCTTACTGTCTCACTCTTAATGTCTCACTCTTACTGTCTCACTCTTAATGTCTCACTCACTCTTAATCTCTCACTCTTAATCTCTCACTCTTAATGTCTCACTCTTACTGTCTCACTCTTAATGTCTCACTCTTACTGTCTCACTCTTACTGTCTCACTCTTAATGTCTCACTCACTCTTAATCTCTCACTCTTAATCTCTCACTCTTAATGTATCACTCTTAATGTCTCACTCTTACTGTCTCACTCACTCTTAATGTCTCACTCTTAATATATCACTCTTAATGTCTCACTCTTAATGTCTCACTCTTACTGTCTCACTCACTCTTAATCTCTCACTCTTAATCTCTCACTCTTAATATCTCACTCTTACTGTCTCACTCTTAATGTCTCACTCTTACTGTCTCACTCACTCTTAATCTCTCACTCTTAATGTCTCACTCTTAATCTCTCACTCTTAATGTCTCACTCTTACTGTCTCACTCTTAATGTCTCACTCTTACTGTCTCACTCACTCTTAATCTCTCACTCTTAATCTCTCACTCTTAATGTCTCACTCTTAATGTCTCACTCTTACTGTCTCACTCACTCTTAATGTCTCACTCTTAATGTCTCACTCTTAATGTCTCACTCTTAATGTCTCACTCTTACTGTCTCACTCACTCTTAATCTCTCACTCTTAATGTCTCACTCTTACTGTCTCACTCTTAATGTCTCACTCTTACTGTCTCACTCTTAATGTCTCACTCACTCTTAATCTCTCACTCTTAATCTCTCACTCTTAATGTCTCACTCTTACTGTCTCACTCTTAATGTCTCACTCTTACTGTCTCACTCTTAATGTCTCACTCTTACTGTCTCACTCACTCTTAATCTCTCACTCTTAATGTCTCACTCTTACTGTCTCACTCTTAATGTCTCACTCTTACTGTCTCACTCTTAATGTCTCACTCTTACTGTCTCACTCTTAATGTCTCACTCTTACTGTCTCACTCACTCTTAATCTCTCACTCTTAATCTCTCACTCTTAATGTCTCACTCTTACTGTCTCACTCTTAATGTCTCACTCTTACTGTCTCACTCACTCTTAATCTCTCACTCTTAATATCTCACTCTTAATATCTCACTCTTACTGTCTCACTCTTAATGTCTCACTCTTACTGTCTCACTCACTCTTAATCTCTCACTCTTAATGTCTCACTCTTAATGTCTCACTCTTACTGTCTCACTCTTACTGTCTCACTCTTAATGTCTCACTCTTACTGTCTCACTCACTCTTAATCTCTCACTCTTAATGTCTCACTCTTACTGTCTCACTCTTAATGTCTCACTCTTACTGTCTCACT
>NC_140170.1:4918721-4953721 GCF_963971535.1 Notolepis coatsorum | reverse complement strand
GAGGCGAGAGGTTCCGCCCCGGTGTTCCGTGTTCCGTGTTCCGTGTTTGTTGAATTCAAATGCATGTGTTTGAGCCTCGGGGCTCCTGCATGCTTTGCCAAACTGCTTTAGTGTTGTTTATTTTGTATTTCTACGTGTAGTTATGTCTCACTTATGTCCTCATCGACCCCCCCCCCGTGTAATGTGAACCTTGTAAGGAAAAACGACTTTTTTTTTTTTTTTTTTTTTTTTTATGTTTTTGGTGCTTTTTATTATTATTATTATTATTATTATTATTATTTCTTATTTATTTAAGGAACTATTTATTTATTTATTTAACGAATTGGCTCAAGAGCGGGTTAGCTTGAGACTTCTTTCCTCCCCATGTGTGGTAATATGTGACCTTTTCCCCCAATGGTTGTCTCTCTGTTAGTTTGTTCTTCGCACGAACCTTTGAAACCGGCTATGGTTTCGAGGAGAGTGTCACATAGCATTGCCTTGACTTCTTCTTGGCACGGAGAGGTCTCCCCGCTTGCCCTGTACAGGCCCTGGGGCCCTCTTACTGGCCCCTGTATAGGACATGGGGCCCTCTTACTGGCCCCTGTATAGGACATGGGGCCCTCTTACTGGCCCCTGTATAGAACATGGGGCCCTCTTACTGGCCCCTGTATAGGACATGGGGCCCTCTTACTGGCCCCTGTATAGGACATGGGGCCCTCTTACTGGCCCCTGTATAGGACATGGGGCCCTCTTACTGGCCCCTGTATAGGACATGGGGCCCTCTTACTGGCCCCTGTATAGAACATGGGGCCCTCTTACTTGGGCATCGGTCCCCCATGTTAGCCCATATATATATATATATATATAGGGCAATCAAATCCATATTTTGGACTATTGCATATTCCTGTATATAAACTAACGAGGTAAGGGGATACGAGGACCCTGAATCTTTTTCATAAGAGGACTGTATTTAAGATTAGAAATTATTTTACTCCCACAAAGAGAACTTGAGACAGAGCCCCCGGGTACACAGGACAGTTGTATCGCTTTGTAAATACTGTACATACGAGAAAAAGAAAAAAAACGGATTCATGTGCATGACATTTAAAGACAAAGAAAACATGTTAGTGGCTACGGACTGTGAGAGGATTTTAACTACTTCACTTTAAGAGTATCTAATATAAGTGTTACTGAAAAGAGCATTTTCTTAAAGCATGCAATTGAAAAATCTAATGTTAGAAACTTACGTGGTGGGGCGAAAGGGAAGATATCTGAAACCCTTATCTTTCAAAAACGAAACATTTACACTTTGTGCTTTTTTCTTTTCTTCTTCTTCTTCTTCTTCTTCTTCTTCTTCTTCTTCTTCTTCTTCTTCTTCTTCTTCTTCTTCTTCTTCTTCTTCTTCTCTTCTCTTGGCTAGCAAAAATTAAACCCTTTTTGCCAGTGGTGCCAATTATCATGAACGCTACTTCTGCCTCCCAATAATGTCATGTTGGGGCATATCCCATAATATCTCAAAAGATCACAAGAAGACAGCCACACAGAGGCAACTTATACACAGCTTATACGGGATATAGAATCTAGTGATACTACTGTAGTTCATAAACCTCCTGCATCTTTAGAAGGTTTCCTTTGAGACGGGCTTCTATCGATGATGATGATGATGATGATGATGATGATGATGATGATGATGATGATGACAGGTGATCTGTTAAGAACAGAGGGGGCCACACGCCTCACAGTGAGGTTGTACTTCACGACCGAAAAAACGTACTAGATTAAAAAATAAATAAAAAAAACGATCCACTCTCACAGACCTGCAGTTGATCCAGCCTGGCGCCTCCTGCCTAAAAATGCGCTCTATTTCAAAAGAGAATGTCTCCCCCCAACTCAGCCCCACTTTCTACATATCTATAGGTCTTCAGTCTCTCTCCTCCAGTCGCGGTCGTGCGGGACGACCCGGATTCTAGACGGCTCCGTTTAGAAAGTGCCTGCCTCACCAAACAGAAAAAAAAGTGCAAGCTAATTATCAGGAACCATGCAATGTATGTCCTCCGCAAGGTGAACAGATCCCTATTTATTTTCCTAAACTGTGTGTTGTTGATGACTATGCTCCAGGAACAGTGTTTAAATAAAACCCCACCGGTCTGTCCGCGGGTGTGACCGAATGCCCACACGGCGGGACACGGCACGGAAGTTAGCAAAATTACGGTTATCGCTTTTCACCACATACCCACCACCGCGCGTCCGTCTTGCAGTATTTGTACGAGAGAGAGAAGAAAAACGACACTTAGAGCTCGACCGCTGTGTTACGATAAAGCCACCGTCAAACAAGACTCAAAGTTCCCGATAAGAAAGAAAGGTGTGTTTCTCTGCATGGACGTGTTCTTTTTAACTGTCGTGTCCCAGAAGTGTTGTTCCGGCATTTTAAACATAACACCTTTCCCAGCAGAAAAAAATATTAATTTAGTGACCCCCCCCCCCCCCCCCATCTTCCTATCTTCTTCTTTCTCTCTCTCTCTCTCTCTCTCTCTCTCTCTCTCTCTCTCTCTCTCTCTCTCTCTCTCTCTCTCTCTCTCTCTCTCTCTCTCTCTATCATTTACTCACTCAAACACACACACTCACCACATTAAGTCTGGATCTCTCTGAATCGTACATGTACACAGACACACAAACAAACAGGGACATACAAACACAGAGACACACAAACACAGAGACACAGACACAAAAACACACACACACACAGATACACACACACACACAGAGACACACAGAGACACACAAACACACAGAGACACAAACACAGAGACACAAAAACACACAGAAACACAGATACACACACACACACAGATACACACACACAGAGACACACAAACACACAGAGACACACAAACACAGAGACACAAAAACACACAGAGACACACAAACACAGAGACACACAAACACACAGAGACACACAAACACAGAGACACAAAAACACACAGAAATACAGACACAGAGAGACACACAGAGAGACACACAGAAATACAGACACAGAGACACAGAAATACAGACACAGAGACACACAGAGAGACACAGAGACACAGAAATACAGACACAGAGACACACAGAGAGACACAGAGACACAGAAATACAGACACAGAGACACACAGAGAGACACAGAGACACAGAAATACAGACACAGAGACACACAGAGAGACACAGAGACACACACACAGAGACACAAACACACCACCACACTCCCTCTCTCTGCGCTTATGTCTTTGGGACGAGTTAAAGCTCTCCTTCAGACGTTACTCAGGGTTGAAGAACGGAGAGAGGGGGGGTGGAGTGAACAGCCATCTTACTGACACACAGGGCCTTACTGACCACCCTACTACTGACACACAGGACCCTACTGACCACCCTACTACTGACACACAGGGCCTTACTGACCACCCTACTACTGACACACAGGACCTTACTGACCACCCTACTACTGACACACAGGACCCTACTGACCACCCTACTACTGACACACAGGACCCTACTGACCACCCTACTACTGACACACAGGACCCTACTGACCACCCTACTACTGACACACAGGACCTTACTGACCACCCTACTACTGACACACAGGGCCCTACTGACCACCCTACTACTGACACACAGGACCCTACTGACCACCCTACTACTGACACACAGGGCCCTACTGACCACCCTACTACTGACACACAGGACCCTACTGACCACCCTACTACTGACACACAGGGCCCTACTGACCACCCTACTACTGACACACATGGTCCTACTGACCACCCTACTACTGACACACAGGGCCCTACTGACCACCCTACTACTGACACACAGGACCCTACTGACCACCCTACTACTGACACACATGGTCCTACTGACCACCCTACTACTGACACACAGGGCCCTACTGACCACCCTACTACTGACACACAGGGCCTTACTGACCACCCTACTACTGACACACAGGACCTTACTGACCACCCTACTACTGACACACAGGGCCTTACTGACCATCCTACTACTGACACACAGGACCCTACTGACCACCCTACTACTGACACACATGGTCCTACTGACCACCCTACTACTGACACACATGGTCCTACTGACACACATGGTCCTATAACTACTAGTGTGTGTGTGTGTGTGTGTGTGTGTGTGTGTGTGTGTGTGTGTGTGTGTGTGTGTGTGTGTGTGTGTGTGTGTGTGTGTGTGTGTGTGTGTGTGTGTGTGTGTTAGTAATGCTCCACCTTATTGAGTGAGATCAGAAACTGAGCTTCTGGCCTGGTCTTCTGATTCTGATTCTGATTCTATCGAATAATTGGAGCATTTCTAGCGTGTGTGTGTGTGTCTGTGTGTGCACTTGTGTGTGTGTGCGTGCTCGTGTGTGTGCCCGTGTGTGTGTATGTATGTGTTTCAAATGAGCTGTGATCCTCTCCATCACTTCAACCCCTCCGCTGCCCCCCTCCTCCCTCCGCTCCCCCCCTCCTCCCCCCCCCCCCCCTCCTCCCCCCCCCCCCCCCCTCCTACCCCCCCCCACCCCCCCTCCTCCCCCCCCCCCCCCCCCCCCCCTCCCCTCATCATCCGTCACAAAGAGACACAGCAGACGTACAAGAGGCTCTGGTGACACGTACACACTCGACACACTCGCACACAAAGCAATAAACCTCGTTCATGTTCTGATGGTGACTTAGAAAAAAATAAAACATATATATATATAATAAGTATATATATATTGTAGAGTTGAAAAAACTAAAAAAATTTAAACGAAAATAAAACAAAAGTAAGTGAAACATGACAAGTTGTCATAGGAGACAGCCGGTAGATGTACACTCAGAGATGACCTCTGACCTCGGAGGTTGCAAACTAGAGATGAATGATATTAAAAAAAGGCCTTGTTTTAACAGAGCATGGCCCGACATCACCTTGCATGTTCTAATGGTAGACCCCCTTATAGATACCCTCCACGGCTAGACCTTCCTCTTCCTCTACCCCTCTCTTCTTCATCCCCCGCTACGCTCTCACCTTGCCTGCCCTCCTTGTGTTCTCCATGCGCGCTCTCTATCTCTCTCTCTCTCCATCCCTCTTTTTTTGTAGGCCCCTCCCCCTCCTTCCTTTGACCATTGTGCATGCAGAGGCATCACTACAATTGTTGGAGATGTTTTTTTTAAACGAATATTTTGTTGCTGAGGCCATGCGAAGTGTTTTGAATTGCCCTTATATGTGGAATATGTCTTCTGAATGCTTTACATAATTTCTGCTGTAAAATGAAATCAGAATAAAAAGAAAATTTGCACTTTAAATTCGTTTCGTCTTTGATTCGCCGGTTCGGGTTCGTTTACTGACGGAGAGTGAGCAGGAATAGACGTTTCACAGTGAAGTCAGGGGGAACAAAGGTCTATACGGAGTAGAGGTTACATTCTTTACATTTTGTCATTTAGCTGAACGCTTTTATTCAAAGCCACTTACAGGTTCTTTTTTTTTATCCACTTTTTATCCAATTTTCTATTTTTCTCCCATCCCAATTTTGTCTCGTCCAATTCAACCCTCCCCTGTCTTCAAACGCTGTTTCATGCCTCCCACAAGCCGGCTGCAATGTGGACTAAGTCATACATAGCACGAGTCCCCTCCGATACTCGAGGTAACAGCCGTTGCATCTTTCCACCTTCGCGGCTTGATCTTTCAGCGTCAGGGGTCTGTGCTTTGGAGGGGCCCCGCCCCCGTCGCTTCTTGATTCTACTGTGCAGGCGCACCAACCGACCTGTAGGAGTCGCTGTCCACAACGCTCGATCCCCACCCATCAGTTTCCCACCCCCTAATACGGCCAATGTGTATTAGTACGGCCGACCAGCTAAACTGAAAGCAATGTGGAGCGCTGGGCTCGAACACGCGAACCCAGCATCTCCAGTATTCGAGGTGAGCGCCTTGCCCACTGCACCACGTAGCCGCCCCCTGCCACTTACAGGTTCTGTACGACAAGTCAGCAGGAAGGGCACAACTCTTACAGCTGAGTAACCAAGGGTGTAATTTTGTTTTCAATGGTGGAGGGGACACATTTGGGGACGTGGTCAGTGGTGCCTTGATGATGTCATACCTAGTTGCACTGTGTTTTAATCACACAGACCATCGTTCACACCAAACCTTGAGGGGAGGGGGCAGGGAGCTCTGTGTGTTCCGTCCCATAGATATATATAGAACACTAGATAGCTTGCCCGCGCTGCCGGCCAATGGAGAGCGACGTCACTGAACCGCCGCCATCTTGTGAGGGTCAGCCTTGAGTGAGAGTGAGTGAGCTGCACAGACAAAAATACTCATAACTCGCTGAAATATTGACGGATTTACAAACGGTTTGGTTTATTACAAGCATTATTAACGTGGCTATGATTCAAGCGGTTTGTAAAAAAAAACATCTTAAATTTTTTTTTATAAGTATGCAGTATCATAACTACATCTTTGATGTTTCTAGCAAACCAACCCGTTTGTAAATCCTTCAATATTTCAGCGAGTTACGAGTATTTTTGTCTGTGCAGCTCACTCACTCTCACTCAAGGCTGACCCTCACAAGATGGCGGCGGTTCAGTGACGCTGGTGAGTCCGCCTTAAGCTATCTAGTGTTCTATAGATATCTATGTTCCGTCCTATGTATTTGAACACACCTGACGACCTGAGCTATTATGCAAAGACAAGTAGCCAGGTGGGTACTTGGTGCGTGCACACAAAAATGCGACTCGTCCCTCGCACCCACCTGGCTACTTGTCTTTGCATAACAATGGCTCAGGTCGTCAGAGGAACTAGCAGTTTTCCGTGTGGTCCTAGTGCTGCGTTGCTCCTTCGTTTATTATCGTGTAACATTGTTTTGGACGGTAAAAAAGTGCAGGGGACAGTAACTGCCTTCTGAAAACATGCAGGGGACATGTCGTCGTCGTCCCCCCCCGTTAATTACGCCCCTGTGAGTAACAATGATCATCAAACAGTGTTGAAACGTGGGTGCTGCAGTGTTGAGTGCCTATAGAGACATATTAGTATAGTAGGACGAGTGCATGATAGTATAAGACAGTAGGAAGGTTAGTCGTTTTGTAAAAGGTTACAATTGTTTTTAAACTTCAATTAAAAACTTCAATTAAATGTAAATTGCTTTGGTTTGCAATTGTCAGGTCGACGTGGTACTTTTAGTAAACCCCTGTTTACCTTCATAGATCTCTTCCAACAGCTTGTAGGCCTGTTTACCTGCATAGAGCTCTTACAACAGCTCGGGGTGGAGGACGCCATCATCGACATGCTCCACAGAGCCTACACACACACCTGGAGAGACCATCATCGACATGCTCCACAATACACACACACCTGGAGAGACCATCATCGACATGCTCCACAATACACACACACCTGGAGAGACCATCATCGACATGCTCCACAATACACACACACCTGGAGAGACCATCATCGACATGCTCCACAGAGCCTACACACACACCTGGAGAGACCATCATCGACATGCTCCACAGAGCCTACACACACACCTGGAGAGACCATCATCGACATGCTCCACAGAGCCTACACACACACCTGGAGAGACCATCATCGACATGCTCCACAGAGCCTACACACACACCTGGAGAGACCATCATCGACATGCTCCACAGAGCCTACACACACACCTGGAGAGACCATCATCGACATGCTCCACAGAGCCTACACACACACCTGGAGAGACCATCATCGACATGCTCCACAGAGCCTACACACACACCTGGAGAGACCATCATCGACATGCTCCACAATACACACACACCTGGAGAGACCATCATCGACATGCTCCACAGAGCCTACACACACACCTGGAGAGACCATCATCGACATGCTCCACAGAGCCTACACACACACCTGGAGAGACCATCATCGACATGCTCCACAGAGCCTACACACACACCTGGAGAGACCATCATCGACATGCTCCACAGAGCCTACACACACACCTGGAGAGACCATCATCGACATGCTCCACAGAGCCTACACACACACCTGGAGAGACCATCATCGACATGCTCCACAGAGCCTACACACACACCTGGAGAGACCATCATCGACATGCTCCACAGAGCCTACACACACACCTGGAGAAACCATCATCGACATGCTCCACAATACACACACACCTGGAGAGACCATCATCGACATGCTCCACAGAGCCTACACACACACCTGGAGAAACCATGCAGAATTGTAGATTATGTGTGCATTTACTGCCATGTTTTACTTAAGAGTTTTGGTATTATTATTATTATTATTATTATTATTATTATTATTATTATTATTATTATTATTATTATTATTATTATTATTATTATTATTATAATATTAAAATATTTTCCATATGGGCTAGTGGTGCGATTTTCCCCAAATGTATTATATCATCTTTTAGTCTGAGCTGCTCAGTTCTGCAGTGAGAGTCACGAGAGTCACGTCAGCTGAAAACAGACCCAAGCAATCTCTGCCTAATGAATCGTTCTATGACAAAGGATAATAGAATGTGGTCTCAGACACCCTGAAGAATCTCTCCAGGGCAGCGTTCACACTGCAACCTTTAGTGCTCGATTCGGATTTATTGCTCAGATCCAGATATATTATAGATATATTATGCTATATTATTTTCAAAATGTGGCCTGTATCAGATTCCAGTGTGAACTGGTCCCACTCCCGAACTGAACAATAACGATGATGATGGACGTAAACATGAATGAATGAATGAATGAATGAATGAATGAATGAATGAATGAATGAATGAATGAATGAATGAATGAATTAATGAATTAATTAATTAATTAATGAATTAATTAATTAATTAATTAATGAAAACGTTATTTAACAGATTGCAGAATGGGTACAATACAGTACGGCTCAATACACACAATTGTTAAGGGGATGCAGACCAGAGAAAGACGTTTGTATTGTTTACATCAGGGTCCCCCATTTTCAATTCATAGTGACATTTATGACATACACAACATACATGACATGGAGGACACTGAAGTCACGGTTTACGGTTTAATTTATAAATCGATGTGCAGTGGGGGCCAGCTGATTAAATCAAATGAGACCTGTATCTGATTTAGGACCACATTATGAAAGTGGCCCGAATCAAAAAAGAAAAGACCAGATTCCATGTAAGTTCACGCGGTTATGAAAAGAAAAACAGATCCGAGTCACATATGAGCAGTGGTGATTTCATAAGGGGTTGCACTGTGTTTTAATGACGTCACGTGCATAAAGGTTCCCTCACGAATAAAGACGATTCCTAATTGGCTCTAGGAATGGAATGTAACACATTTCATTCACAGGTTTTGTGGTGAATGGTCCAACTGTAGTATTTGAACACACCTGACGACCTGAGCTATTGTTATGCAAAGTAGCCAGGTGGGTACTTGGCGCAGTCGAGTGGAACGCATTCTTGTGTGCATGCGCGTGCACATCTGTGCATGTGCGTGCGCGTGCTCCTGCTCAAAGAGGTGGAACGGCGTGCAACCCCGTCCCATGACCACTGCATGTATCCCCTCCCTACTTCCCATTTCCCCATGTGGAATGCACCTGATTTGATAAATGACATGCTGGTGCTCTAGTGCGACATCTAGTGGCTGAATGTTATCTATATAGCACCTTTAATTTGTAAAATAAAGTTTGTTATTTTAAATAATTTATATTGTTATTCTCACTTGGGAATAGTTTGGCATATCATACTTTTCTCCCATACCATCCATTACAATTAAATTAGATCCTCCAAATCAATTGATCTTTTCTCTAGTCCAGAGATGCCCAAACCTTTAGACATGGAGCGGAGAGCCAAGGACCAAAATGTAACATTTGTAGTGGGCCAAATAATGTGACAGGACATTGATAATTGAACAAGTAAAAACAGTGTCTCAGGTTTAAGATCAGTGTGTATCCCTTGTAGTAATCAAACTAAGTAGTCAAATATAGTTAGATGTCATCAAAATGGAAGACCTCATCATTCTCTGGAAACCTTTGGAGGGCCAAAAATAATGTTGTGGATGGCTGAATTTGGGCTTCAATTGACTGCCCCTGTCAATCCAGGGTTGGCAGGTTTTAATAAGGAATTATAAAGTCAATCTTGGAATTGGTTCCTTTGTCAGTGAAATTACTCAATGTAAAGCCACAATCAGTGATATATATATATAGTATTATATATTTTAGACAATCTCTGGCAAACAGTACTGTATATCTGTATGTCATAAATGTCATGATATATATCTGTATATCTGTATGTTGTGTATGTCATTATGAATTGAAAATGGGGGACCCTGATGTAAACCAGACGAAGGTCTTTCTCTGGTCTGCATCCCCTTAACAATTGTGTGTATTGAGCCGTACTGTATTGTACCCATTCTGCAATCTGTTAAATAAAGTTTTCAATCAATCAATCAAACCCTATTTAGCCAGAAAAGTGAGGACAACTGATGGCTAAAATGGCTAAAGTTTATTATTTAATCTATTTTACTTTTGCCATGCCATGGGACAGATGTAAGAGTATGAATATAAAAAAATAACTACAAACATTCTCTTAGCTTATTTTATTTTTAAATGTATGCACACAGAATAGACTATACATCTCAAAATGTGTAACTCATCCAACTATTACCACCTTACTTTCAGACAGACATTTCTAACCATTTTCATCCTGGACTCCACCCTTTCTTTCTTCCCCCATGTGAACCACATAACCAAAACGCCTTCTATCACCTCCGGAACATTGCTCGTCTCCGCCCCTCCCTATCACTCTCCGCTGCTGAAACACTGGTTCATGCATTCATATCATCAAGACTGGATTACTGCAACAGCATCCTCTATGGCTCACCAAACACTATCCTCAATCAACTCCAATATGTTTAAAACTCTGCTGCCCGCATGCTCACCTCCACCCGTCGCTCGCTCTGATCACATCACCCCTATCCTCCACGACCTCCACTGGCTTCCAATCAAATACAGGATACAATTTAAAATACTACTCATCACTTTTAAAGCCCTCAACAACCTTGCCCCTCCCTACCTGTCCGACCTCCTCCACCGTCACACGCCCACCCGTCGCCTTAAGTCTGCAGATGCCAACCTCCTAACACCTCCCACGACCAGGCTCCGGACCTGGGGCGACAGGGCCTTTGCTGCTGCTGCCCCCTCCCTCTGGAATGCCCTCCCCAGCCATATCCGTGATGCAAACACCCTGACATCTTTTAAATCAGCCCTCAAAACCCACCTTTTCAATCTTGCTTTTGACCTCTAATTCTGTTGGTTTTATTTAATTTTTTTTTATTATTTTTGTTCTGTTTTTTTGTTTTGCCAATAGTTTTGTTTTGTCATGTAAAGCGTCTTTGAGCACCTGGAAAAGCGCTATATAAAATAGATGTATTGTTATTATTATTATTATAACCGAGATGTGCAGCTAGTGCGAGACAGACACACAGTGGGTGGAACGAAGGTGAAAGGTCTCAGGTATCAAAGTCGATCGCCCCATCGGCTGGTACTGGAGACCAGTGCACACAGACAACTGAGGGATAAGAAGTAAGAAGCACTGGCGAGAGCCCTAACCTGGAATCTGGTAGCATTGTTTTGGATATACATAGTAAATAAGTTCACACATTGGTAATTGATTGCAGCCTACTTTTCTTTTAAGCAAGGCGATGCTAACACCTGGCTGTTTAATATCACGTTTAGGGTGATGTCCTTTAGCGATGCACAGCCACATTGACTGGAGGATTACAGTATAATGAACAAGGAAAACAATGAAATAATAGGGTATACATGTTATTGCAATAATATATCGAGTCAATAAGGTCTTGTTAATTGCCCTCAGATATAGAGTAAATCATGGTAAACATCGACAAACAGTCCAAGAACCTAGAGCATCCTGAAAGCAATGGGCTGAGCCCTCCATATTGTTCAAGTGGTGACTCGGCTTTTTAGATGCTCAAATGTCCCGATAGATTGATAGAAAATGATAGAAACATTGTCCTTTGTGTCATTACTTGGATTCTAAGATGAAAGGTTCAGACGTAACGCTTAAGGCAGAAATAAGATAAATCAAATCAAATGCAAGTAACTCTTTATTTTTTATTTATTATGGAAGGTGACCCCTGGGGGACTCAGGGAACACAAAGAGGTGCTGCTGTGCCTTCTTTTGTCTTTATCCCACATAGCATGCGATATAAATATGTTCTGGTCAGAATAGAATAGAGTTATGATGATGATGATGATGATGATGATGATGATGGTTCTCAGATAACTGAAGCCACAGCAGCCCCTACTGTTCCACCAGCGGCGGCCACCGCAGCAGTGGCTGCCCCAGACAGGCCGAGCACGCCTACAATAAAACATACATGTATCAGTTACACAATCAATTTGTACATTCATTGCTGTTCCACAATATAATTTATACTTAATTTCACTAACAAAGGCTAAAATGATTGGGTCTCGTTCTCCAACGGACTTAAGACAAAAATAATTGCTCTTAGGGCCATTTAAGACATCTTAGATTTTTGGATTCCCCAACCGTCCCTAAGCTTGGATTTTATTTATTTTTCCGACATCAAATGCGTAATTTTGTTATCGTACAAATATCGTCATATTTATTTTAATTATGATTAATTAATTCCCAGGAGGCCTGTCGAGTTGACATGAAGGAATCACTATGATTCCTCCCAAATAAAGCCAAATCCAAGCTTAGGGACGGTTGGGGAATCCCAAATTCTAAGATGTCTTAAATGGCCGTTGGAGAATGAGACCCATTGATATTCAGAAAAAAGGTCAAACACATCATTTACCTGCTAACTGGTAAATAGTGCTGACTGCCACTATTCCTCCAGCAGCCACTCCTCCTGCATTTGCAATGGCAGTTGATGACATCAAACCTGCCCCAAAGGAGCCGGCGGCGATCCCTGCCGCAGTGAAGCCGGCAGCACCCAAGACAACAGGGGCCAGAACTACAGCAGCACCTTGAAATGGTGAAACAAAACAAATGTCAAAGGTTTGGTTGGTCAGGTGCAGGGGTGTAACGTACTTGAGTAATTGTACTTCGTTACAATACTTAAGTACTGTTTTGGGGGATTTGTACTTTACTCAAGTATTATTAGGAAAACCATACGTTTTACTCCTTACATTTAAAATGCAGACCTACAAAGTACAAAGTACAAATCTCGCAGGTCCAACCATTATAATTATTTGTTTCTCTGGCCGAACTATAACGTTAACGGTATTAATCCTGCGGCCGCTCTTTATTTTAAAACAGCCAATCAAATCCCCATCAATGGAAAATGAACCCGCCCATACCCCATGCTGATTGGTCCTTGTGCAAGACTAGAAAGCGGGGATCTTTGATTAAACACCTGCTATCAGAAGAATAGACAGTCAGAGTGACGAGCTACAGAAGATCGCCACAAACGATAGTACGAGTGATGAAGAGGATGAAACAGAACATTTCATTGCCCCGGAATAAATAAATAAAAACGTTTTACTTTTACTTTTTAGTACTTTTAAGTACATTTAAAAGTCGAAACTTTTTAACTTTTACTCAAGTGTGTTTTTAGCCAGATACAGAATGACTTTTACTTGAGTACGATTTTGAGACGGTACCCATACTTTCACTTAAGTATAATTTCTGGGTACTTTCTACACCCCTGGTCAGGTGGCATAGCCAAGACCCATCGTGCATTCAGCCGGAGGTTTTTACCAGAGTTTTACGAGTTGTGACGTATCACTGACCGTTAACCTTTTGTGGTGCAATTAAACATACATTGAATATTATGAACATGGAGTATCATGACATCTTCAGAAATATGATGTTGACATGTTGGGATTCCTAGAAATGGCTCAAACCACCTGCATCAAGAAAGAAAGGTTGAATAATCTGTCTGAATCTGCTGCCTTGCATCTGATTCATCCTGACTATCCTAACTAGCACACCCGAATGCTGAGCTGTACTGTACTGTACCCATTCTGCAATCTGTTAATAACGTTTTCAATCAATCAATCAATCAATCAATCAATCAATCAATCAATCAATTCAATCAGATGTTACAGGCTGGTCTACAGCGCCGCCCTGTGGCCGGTGCCTGTATGGTATATATATACACGTGTGTCTCACGTCCGGGAGGAGGAGGTGTGGTTTGTTTACCGGTGTTTATTTTCCAACAACAACACGGCAGCGTTTGAGACACAACTGGACTCGACTGATTCATTGAACAGCAGCAGCTGCTGCACTTGTTGCAAACAGAACGCAGCAGCAGCAGCAGCAGCAGCTGTAACCGAGAAGAAGAAGAAGAAGCCGTCGGTCTCGCTGCTGCTGCTGCTGCTGCTGCTGGGTTTGTTATTATTTGACATCATCTCTGTGTGTTTAGTGACAGTAAACTGCTGCTTGTGTTCACTGATCTACTGAGCGGCCGCATGTCACAGATCTGTTGGGCTGCCTGCGTGGTGTCTGCGTGGTGTGTGTCTGCAGCCACCTGTTTGTTTGAAAAGTAAATGATCACTATGGTGTTTGAAAAGTAGATTATCATCACTATGGTGTTTGAAAAGTAGATTATCATCACTATGGTGTTTGAAAAGTAGATTATCATCACTATGGTGTTTGAAAAGTAGATTATCATCACTATGGTGTTTGAAAAGTAGATTATCATCACTATGGTGTTTGAAAAGTAGATTATCATCACTATGGTGTTTGAAAAGTAGATTATCATCACTATGGTGTTTGAAGGCCTAAACCATTGCTGCAGTGGTACATTTCTCAATGCTAAAGATATCAGTGAGGAATATAAATATTTGGGAAACAGCATTTTAATATGGTCTGGGTTTAAAAATAGTGAACCTATTCTTTAAAAGCTATTTACAACAGCATATTTTTACAGGATATAAAACAGTTCAACAGTTAAAGTTAATTTGAGTGGCACCTCAATGCGTTGGCGCAATAGACGGCAGCCACATCATCCCCATATTGGCAGCACCTGAGATCATGTTCCCTGCACAGGACTTCTATAACCCAAAGGGATGGCACTCACTCCACCATGCATGCACCCTACAGGCTGTCGTCGAGGGAGGGAGGGAGGGAGGGAGGGAGGGAGGGAGGGAGGGAGGGAGGGAGGGAGGGAGTTGTTCACACTGTATAAGTCTGTATATCTTAGCAGCGTATTCATACCTGCACTCTTTTCACCACACTGTTCATTCTGTTAATGTTCATCATACCTTATATCATCATTTAACTTACATATTATGTATAATATATAAGTAGAATAAACAGTAAAGGTAGGTATGAATGTGCTAAGATATATTATATATTATGTTTTGTCACAGAAGGTGGAAGGAAGGAAGGAAGCCACTGCTTGCTGCTGCTGCTGCACGTCACCGACTCTAATCCCTTTGTGTCACGTCGGATCAGCAGGTATGGAGATGTTTTTGTCTGTTTCTTTTGCAAAGGTTTTATATGATTTTAGTGTGAAATGAAAGGCTGTATGTTTAACAGCAGCCTCCTCGCACGCACAGTAGTGTAGCTAATCCACTGTTTCACCAGTTCAGCTCTACAAGTTGAGTCTGGCTGGTGTGATTTGTAACAATTGAGAAGGTGGAAGGAAGTCTGTTTTGGTACATTGGTCATGGGTTAAAGGGGCAACGAGCGGAGAAAAAAAAAATCTGCGTTAAGCGTGGTTAAGCTGCGTTATATTTTCCCGCCCTTTTACTCTTTTTTTTTTTTTTTTTTTTTTTTTTTATTGGTTAATTGAGTGAACAGATTGCAGGATGGGTACAGTAAGGTACAGCTCAATACATAACATTGTTAAGGGGATGCAGACCAGAGAAAGTCTTTCGTCTTGTTTACATCCTGTGTGTGTGTGCGTGCGTGTGTCTGTGTGTGTGTAAATGGCTGCATTTATATAGCGCTTTACAATAAGAAAAAACATATGTGCGTGCGTGTGTAATAATAATAATAATTTAGGACCTGCTCCGAGGTCATCAATTGGCACACATGCGATGCATGCATGCAATTCGTATCTGCGAATAACCCATCCCGTCGGCCTTCCCCCCCAAGGGCAGCCGGGAGCAGACAGGCACAACGTGAGCCGCGCCAGGGGACCAATCCAAGTGCTCCTGTCCGTCTTTGTCAAGGACGCCACGATCTTGTTGTTGTGCATGTTTTTCCATTGGGTTTATCTTATCGGGGGGGAAACCCTTGCGAGCACGGGGAGAACATGCAGACTCCACACAGAAATGTGTGTGTGTGTGTGTGTGTGTGTGTGTGTGTGTGTGTGTGTGTGTGCGTGCGTGTAAATGGCTGCATTTATAAAGCGCTTTACAATTTGTTCCTCACATTTGACCCATTCACTCAGGCGTTCACACACCGACGGCGGAGGCGACCACCACCCTTTCACTGCCATGTGACAGCCTGTTAACCCTTTCACTACCACACGACAGCGGGTTAACCCTTTCACTGCCACGTGACAGCGGGTTAACCCTTTCACCGCCATGCGACAGCCTGTTAACCCTTTCACTACCACATTACAGACGGTTAACCCTTTCACTGCCACGTGACAGCGGGTTAACCCTTTCACTACCACACTACAGAAGGTTAACCCTTTCACTGCCATGTGACAGCGGGTTAACCCTTTCACTGCCACGTGACAGCGGGTTAACCCTTTCACCGCCATGCGACAGCCTGTTAACCCTTTCACTACCACATTACAGACGGTTAACCCTTTCACTGCCACGTGACAGCGGGTTAACCCTTTCACTACCACACTACAGAAGGTTAACCCTTTCACTGCCATGTGACAGCCTGTTAACCCTTTCACTACCACACGACAGCGGGTTAACCCTTTCACTGCCACGTGACAGCGGGTTAACCCTTTCACTACCACACGACAGCAGGTTAACCCTTTCACTACCACACGACAGCAGGTTAACCCTTTCACTACCACACTACAGAAGGTTAACCCTTTCACTGCCATGTGACAGCCTGTTAACCCTTTCACTACCACACGACAGCGGGTTAACCCTTTCACCGCCATGCGACAGCCTGTTAACCCTTTCACTACCACATTACAGACGGTTAACCCTTTCACTGCCACGTGACAGCGGGTTAACCCTTTCACTACCACACTACAGAAGGTTAACCCTTTCACTGCCATGTGACAGCCTGTTAACCCTTTCACTACCACACGACAGCGGGTTAACCCTTTCACTGCCACGTGACAGCGGGTTAACCCTTTCACTACCACACGACAGCAGGTTAACCCTTTCACTACCACACGACAGCAGGTTAACCCTTTCACTACCACACTACAGAAGGTTAACCCTTTCACTGCCATGTGACAGCCTGTTAACCCTTTCACTACCACACGACAGCGGGTTAACCCTTTCACTACCACACTACAGAAGGTTAACCCTTTCACTACCACATTACAGACGGTTAACCCTTTCAGTGCCACGTGACAGCGGGTTAACCCTTTCACTGCTCGCCTGTCTCACTGCTCGCCTGTCTCACTGCTCCCTGTCTCACTGCTCGCCTGTCTCACTGCACACCTGTCTCACTGCTCTCCTGTCTCACTGCTCGCCTGTCTCACTGCTCGTCTGTCTCACTGCACACCTCTCACTGCTCCCTGTCTCACTGCTCGCCTGTCTCACTGCTCGCCTGTCTCACTGCTCCCTGTCTCACTGCTCGCCTGTCTCACTGCTCGCCTGTCTCACTGCTCCCTGTCTCACTGCTCGTATGTCTCACTGCACACCTGTCTCACTGCTCGCCTGTCTCACTGCACACCTGTCTCACTGCTCGCCTGTCTCACTGCTCCCTGTCTCACTGCTCGCCTGTCTCACTGCTCGCCTGTCTCACTGCTCGCCTGTCTCACTGCTCCCTGTCTCACTGCTCGCCTGTCTCACTGCACACCTGTCTCACTGCTCTCCTGTCTCACTGCTCGCCTGTCTCACTGCTCGTCTGTCTCACTGCACACCTCTCACTGCTCCCTGTCTCACTGCTCGCCTGTCTCACTGCTCCCTGTCTCACTGCTCGTATGTCTCACTGCACACCTGTCTCACTGCTCGCCTGTCTCACTGCTCGCCTGTCTCACTGCTCGTCTGTCTCACTGCACACCTCTCACTGCTCCCTGTCTCACTGCTCCCTGTCTCACTGCTCGCCTGTCTCACTGCACACCTGTCTCACTGCTCGCCTGTCTCACTGCTCCCTGTCTCACTGCTCCCTGTCTCACTGCTCCCTGTCTCACTGCGCGCCTGTCTCACTGCTCGCCTGTATCACTGCTCCCTGTCTCACTGCTCCCTGTCTCACTGCACACCTGTCTCACTGCACACCTCTCACTGCTCGCCTGTCTCACTGCTCGCCTGTCTCACTGCTCGCCTGTCTCACTGCTCGCCTGTCTCACTGCTCCCTGTCTCACTGCTCGTATGTCTCACTGCACACCTGTCTCACTGCTCGCCTGTCTCACTGCACACCTGTCTCACTGCTCGCCTGTCTCACTGCTCCCTGTCTCACTGCTCGCCTGTCTCACTGCTCGCCTGTCTCACTGCTCGCCTGTCTCACTGCTCCCTGTCTCACTGCTCGCCTGTCTCACTGCACACCTGTCTCACTGCTCTCCTGTCTCACTGCTCGCCTGTCTCACTGCTCGTCTGTCTCACTGCACACCTCTCACTGCTCCCTGTCTCACTGCTCCCTGTCTCACTGCGCGCCTGTCTCACTGCTCGCCTGTATCACTGCTCCCTGTCTCACTGCTCCCTGTCTCACTGCGCGCCTGTCTCACTGCTCGCCTGTATCACTGCTCCCTGTCTCACTGCTCCCTGTCTCACTGCACACCTGTCTCACTGCACACCTCTCACTGCTCGCCTGTCTCACTGCTCGCCTGTCTCACTGCTCGCCTGTCTCACTGCTCGCCTGTCTCACTGCTCCCTGTCTCACTGCTCGTATGTCTCACTGCACACCTGTCTCACTGCTCGCCTGTCTCACTGCTCGCCTGTCTCACTGCTCGTCTGTCTCACTGCACACCTCTCACTGCTCCCTGTCTCACTGCTCGCCTGTCTCACTGCTCGCCTGTCTCACTGCTCCCTGTCTCACTGCTCGCCTGTCTCACTGCTCCCTGTCTCACTGCTCGCCTGTCTCACTGCTCCCTGTCTCACTGCTCGCCTGTCTCACTGCACACCTGTCTCACTGCTCGCCTGTCTCACTGCTCCCTGTCTCACTGCTCCCTGTCTCACTGCTCCCTGTCTCACTGCGCGCCTGTCTCACTGCTCGCCTGTATCACTGCTCCCTGTCTCACTGCTCCCTGTCTCACTGCACACCTGTCTCACTGCACACCTCTCACTGCTCGCCTGTCTCACTGCTCGCCTGTCTCACTGCTCGCCTGTCTCACTGCTCGCCTGTCTCACTGCTCCCTGTCTCACTGCTCGTATGTCTCACTGCACACCTGTCTCACTGCTCGCCTGTCTCACTGCACACCTGTCTCACTGCTCGCCTGTCTCACTGCTCCCTGTCTCACTGCTCGCCTGTCTCACTGCTCGCCTGTCTCACTGCTCGCCTGTCTCACTGCTCCCTGTCTCACTGCTCGCCTGTCTCACTGCACACCTGTCTCACTGCTCTCCTGTCTCACTGCTCGCCTGTCTCACTGCTCGTCTGTCTCACTGCACACCTCTCACTGCTCCCTGTCTCACTGCTCGCCTGTCTCACTGCTCCCTGTCTCACTGCTCGTATGTCTCACTGCACACCTGTCTCACTGCTCGCCTGTCTCACTGCTCGCCTGTCTCACTGCTCGTCTGTCTCACTGCACACCTCTCACTGCTCCCTGTCTCACTGCTCCCTGTCTCACTGCTCGCCTGTCTCACTGCACACCTGTCTCACTGCTCGCCTGTCTCACTGCTCCCTGTCTCACTGCTCCCTGTCTCACTGCTCCCTGTCTCACTGCGCGCCTGTCTCACTGCTCGCCTGTATCACTGCTCCCTGTCTCACTGCTCCCTGTCTCACTGCACACCTGTCTCACTGCACACCTCTCACTGCTCGCCTGTCTCACTGCTCGCCTGTCTCACTGCTCGCCTGTCTCACTGCTCGCCTGTCTCACTGCTCCCTGTCTCACTGCTCGTATGTCTCACTGCACACCTGTCTCACTGCTCGCCTGTCTCACTGCACACCTGTCTCACTGCTCGCCTGTCTCACTGCTCCCTGTCTCACTGCTCGCCTGTCTCACTGCTCGCCTGTCTCACTGCTCGCCTGTCTCACTGCTCCCTGTCTCACTGCTCGCCTGTCTCACTGCACACCTGTCTCACTGCTCTCCTGTCTCACTGCTCGCCTGTCTCACTGCTCGTCTGTCTCACTGCACACCTCTCACTGCTCCCTGTCTCACTGCACACCTGTCTCACTGCACACCTCTCACTGCTCGCCTGTCTCACTGCTCGCCTGTCTCACTGCTCCCTGTCTCACTGCTCCCTGTCTCACTGCACACCTGTCTCACTGCACACCTCTCACTGCTCGCCTGTCTCACTGCTCGCCTGTCTCACTGCTCGCCTGTCTCACTGCTCGCCTGTCTCACTGCTCCCTGTCTCACTGCTCGTATGTCTCACTGCACACCTGTCTCACTGCTCGCCTGTCTCACTGCACACCTGTCTCACTGCTCGCCTGTCTCACTGCTCCCTGTCTCACTGCTCGCCTGTCTCACTGCTCGCCTGTCTCACTGCTCGCCTGTCTCACTGCTCCCTGTCTCACTGCTCGCCTGTCTCACTGCACACCTGTCTCACTGCTCTCCTGTCTCACTGCTCGCCTGTCTCACTGCTCGTCTGTCTCACTGCACACCTCTCACTGCTCCCTGTCTCACTGCTCGCCTGTCTCACTGCTCCCTGTCTCACTGCTCGTATGTCTCACTGCACACCTGTCTCACTGCTCGCCTGTCTCACTGCTCGCCTGTCTCACTGCTCGTCTGTCTCACTGCACACCTCTCACTGCTCCCTGTCTCACTGCTCCCTGTCTCACTGCTCGCCTGTCTCACTGCACACCTGTCTCACTGCTCGCCTGTCTCACTGCTCCCTGTCTCACTGCTCCCTGTCTCACTGCTCCCTGTCTCACTGCGCGCCTGTCTCACTGCTCGCCTGTATCACTGCTCCCTGTCTCACTGCTCCCTGTCTCACTGCACACCTGTCTCACTGCACACCTCTCACTGCTCGCCTGTCTCACTGCTCGCCTGTCTCACTGCTCGCCTGTCTCACTGCTCGCCTGTCTCACTGCTCCCTGTCTCACTGCTCGTATGTCTCACTGCACACCTGTCTCACTGCTCGCCTGTCTCACTGCTCGCCTGTCTCACTGCACACCTGTCTCACTGCTCGCCTGTCTCACTGCTCCCTGTCTCACTGCTCGCCTGTCTCACTGCTCCCTGTCTCACTGCTCGCCTGTCTCACTGCACACCTGTCTCACTGCTCTCCTGTCTCACTGCTCGCCTGTCTCACTGCTCGTCTGTCTCACTGCACACCTCTCACTGCTCCCTGTCTCACTGCACACCTGTCTCACTGCACACCTCTCACTGCTCGCCTGTCTCACTGCTCGCCTGTCTCACTGCTCCCTGTCTCACTGCTCGCCTGTCTCACTGCTCCCTGTCTCACTGCTCGCCTGTCTCACTGCTCGCCTGTCTCACTGTTCGCCTGTCTCACTGCTCCCTGTCTCACTGCTCGCCTGTCTCACTGCTCGCCTGTCTCACTGCTCACCTGTCTCACTGCTCGCCTGTCTCACTGCTCGCCTGTCTCACTGCTCCCTGTCTCACTGCTCCCTGTCTCACTGCTCCCTGTCTCACTGCTCCCTGTCTCACTGCTCGCCTGTCTCACTGCTCGCCTGTCTCACTGCTCGCCTGTCTCACTGCTCGCCTGTCTCACTGCTCGCCTGTCTCACTGCTCGCCTGTCTCACTGCTCCCCTGTCTCACTGCTCGCCTGTCTCACTGCTCGCCTGTATCACTGCTCCCTGTCTCACTGCTCGCCTGTCTCACTGCTCGCCTGTCTCACTGCTCCCTGTCTCACTGCTCGCCTGTCTCACTGCTCGCCTGTCTCACTGCTCCCTGTCTCACTGCTCGCCTGTCTCACTGCTCGCCTGTCTCACTGCTCCCTGTCTCACTGCTCGCCTGTCTCACTGCTCCCTGTCTCACTGCTCGCCTGTCTCACTGCACACCTGTCTCACTGCTCGCCTGTCTCACTGCTCGCCTGTATCACTGCTCCCTGTCTCACTGCTCGCCTGTCTCACTGCTCGCCTGTATCGCTGCTCCCTGTCTCGCTGCTCGCCTGTCTCACTGCTCCCTGTCTCACTGCTCGCCTGTCTCACTGCTCCCTGTCTCACTGCTCGCTTGTCTCACTGCTCGCCTGTCTCACTGCTCCCTGTCTCACTGCTCGTATGTCTCACTGCACACCTGTCTCACTGCTCGCCTGTCTCACTGCACACCTGTCTCACTGCTCGCCTGTCTCACTGCTCCCTGTCTCACTGCTCGCCTGTCTCACTGCTCGCCTGTCTCACTGCTCGCCTGTCTCACTGCTCCCTGTCTCACTGCTCGCCTGTCTCACTGCTCCCTGTCTCACTGCTCGCCTGTCTCACTGCTCGCCTGTCTCACTGCTCCCTGTCTCACTGCTCGCCTGTCTCACTGCTCGCCTGTCTCACTGCTCCCTGTCTCACTGCTCGCCTGTCTCACTGCTCCCTGTCTCACTGCTCGCCTGTCTCACTGCTCGCCTGTCTCACTGCTCCCTGTCTCACTGCTCGCCTGTCTCACTGCTCGCCTGTCTCACTGCTCCCTGTCTCACTGCTCGCCTGTCTCACTGCTCGCCTGTCTCACTGCTCCCTGTCTCACTCACTCTTAATCTCTCACTCTTAATATATCACTCTTACTGTCTCACTCTTAATGTCTCACTCTTACTGTCTCACTCTTAATGTCTCACTCTTACTGTCTCACTCACTCTTAATCTCTCACTCTTAATGTCTCACTCTTACTGTCTCACTCTTAATGTCTCACTCTTAATGTCTCACTCTTAATGTCTCACTCTTACTGTCTCACTCACTCTTAATCTCTCACTCTTAATGTCTCACTCACTCTTAATCTCGCACTCGTAATGTCTCACTCTTAATGTCTCACTCTTACTGTCTCACTCTTAATGTCTCACTCTTACTGTCTCACTCACTCTTAATCTCTCACTCTTAATATCTCACTCTTACTGTCTCACTCTTAATGTCTCACTCTTACTGTCTCACTCACTCTTAATCTCTCACTCTTAATGTCTCACTCTTAATCTCTCACTCTTAATGTCTCACTCTTAATCTCTCACTCTTAATGTCTCACTCTTACTGTCTCACTCTTAATGTCTCACTCTTACTGTCTCACTCACTCTTAATCTCTCACTCTTAATCTCTCACTCTTAATGTCTCACTCTTACTGTCTCACTCACTCTTAATGTCTCACTCTTAATGTCTCACTCTTACTGTCTCACTCTTACTGTCTCACTCTTAATGTCTCACTCTTACTGTCTCACTCACTCTTAATCTCTCACTCTTAATGTCTCACTCTTAATCTCTCACTCTTAATGTCTCACTCTTACTGTCTCACTCACTCTTAATCTCTCACTCTTAATGTCTCACTCTTAATGTCTCACTCTTAATGTCTCACTCTTACTGTCTTACTCACTCTTAATCTCTCACTCTTAATGTCTCACTCTTACTGTCTCACTCACTCTTAATCTCTCACTCTTAGTGTCTCACTCTTACTGTCTCACTCACTCTTAATCTCTCACTCTTAATGTCTCACTCTTACTGTCTCACTCTTAATGTCTCACTCTTACTGTCTCACTCACTCTTAATCTCTCACTCTTAATGTCTCACTCTTAATGTCTCACTCTTAATGTCTCACTCTTACTGTCTCACTCACTCTTAATCTCTCACTCTTAATATCTCACTCTTAATCTCTCACTCTTAATGTCTCACTCTTAATCTCTCACTCTTAATGTCTCACTCTTAATCTCTCACTCTTAATGTCTCACTCTTACTGTCTCACTCTTAATGGCTCACTCTTACTGTCTCACTCACTCTTAATCTCTCACTCTTAATGTCTCACTCTTAATCTCTCACTCTTAATGTCTCACTCTTACTGTCTCACTCACTCTTAATCTCTCACTCTTAATGTCTCACTCTTAATGTCTCACTCTTAATGTCTCACTCTTACTGTCTTACTCACTCTTAATCTCTCACTCTTAATGTCTCACTCTTACTGTCTCACTCACTCTTAATCTCTCACTCTTAGTGTCTCACTCTTACTGTCTCACTCACTCTTAATCTCTCACTCTTAATGTCTCACTCTTACTGTCTCACTCACTCTTAATCTCTCACTCTTAATGTCTCACTCTTAATGTCTCACTCTTAATGTCTCACTCTTACTGTCTCACTCACTCTTAATCTCTCACTCTTAATATCTCACTCTTACTGTCTCACTCACTCTTAATCTCTCACTCTTAATCTCTCACTCTTAATATCTCACTCTTACTGTCTCACTCTTAATGTCTCACTCTTACTGTCTCACTCACTCTTAATCTCTCACTCTTAATCTCTCACTCTTAATGTCTCACTCTTAATGTCTCACTCTTAATCTCTCACTCTTAATGTCTCACTCTTACTGTCTCACTCACTCTTAATCTCTCACTCTTAATGTCTCACTCTTAATCTCTCACTCTTACTGTCTCACTCTTAATGTCTCACTCTTACTGTCTCACTCACTCTTAATCTCTCACTCTTAATCTCTCACTCTTAATGTCTCACTCTTAATGTCTCACTCTTACTGTCTCACTCACTCTTAATGTCTCACTCTTAATGTCTCACTCTTACTGTCTCACTCTTACTGTCTCACTCTTAATGTCTCACTCTTACTGTCTCACTCACTCTTAATCTCTCACTCTTAATGTCTCACTCTTAATCTCTCACTCTTAATGTCTCACTCTTACTGTCTCACTCTTAATGTCTCACTCTTACTGTCTCACTCACTCTTAATCTCTCACTCTTAATGTCTCACTCTTAATGTCTCACTCTTAATGTCTCACTCTTACTGTCTCACTCACTCTTAATGTCTCACTCTTAATGTCTCACTCTTACTGTCTCACTCTTAATGTCTCACTCTTAATCTCTCACTCTTAATGTCTCACTCTTACTGTCTCACTCACTCTTAATCTCTCACTCTTAATGTCTCACTCTTAATGTCTCACTCTTAATGTCTCACTCTTACTGTCTTACTCACTCTTAATCTCTCACTCTTAATGTCTCACTCTTACTGTCTCACTCACTCTTAATCTCTCACTCTTAGTGTCTCACTCTTACTGTCTCACTCACTCTTAATCTCTCACTCTTAATGTCTCACTCTTACTGTCTCACTCTTAATGTCTCACTCTTACTGTCTCACTCACTCTTAATCTCTCACTCTTAATGTCTCACTCTTAATGTCTCACTCTTAATGTCTCACTCTTACTGTCTCACTCACTCTTAATCTCTCACTCTTAATATCTCACTCTTAATCTCTCACTCTTAATGTCTCACTCTTAATCTCTCACTCTTAATGTCTCACTCTTAATCTCTCACTCTTAATGTCTCACTCTTACTGTCTCACTCTTAATGGCTCACTCTTACTGTCTCACTCACTCTTAATCTCTCACTCTTAATGTCTCACTCTTAATCTCTCACTCTTAATGTCTCACTCTTACTGTCTCACTCACTCTTAATCTCTCACTCTTAATGTCTCACTCTTAATGTCTCACTCTTAATGTCTCACTCTTACTGTCTTACTCACTCTTAATCTCTCACTCTTAATGTCTCACTCTTACTGTCTCACTCACTCTTAATCTCTCACTCTTAGTGTCTCACTCTTACTGTCTCACTCACTCTTAATCTCTCACTCTTAATGTCTCACTCTTACTGTCTCACTCACTCTTAATCTCTCACTCTTAATGTCTCACTCTTAATGTCTCACTCTTAATGTCTCACTCTTACTGTCTCACTCACTCTTAATCTCTCACTCTTAATATCTCACTCTTACTGTCTCACTCACTCTTAATCTCTCACTCTTAATCTCTCACTCTTAATATCTCACTCTTACTGTCTCACTCTTAATGTCTCACTCTTACTGTCTCACTCACTCTTAATCTCTCACTCTTAATCTCTCACTCTTAATGTCTCACTCTTAATGTCTCACTCTTAATCTCTCACTCTTAATGTCTCACTCTTACTGTCTCACTCACTCTTAATCTCTCACTCTTAATGTCTCACTCTTAATCTCTCACTCTTACTGTCTCACTCTTAATGTCTCACTCTTACTGTCTCACTCACTCTTAATCTCTCACTCTTAATCTCTCACTCTTAATGTCTCACTCTTAATGTCTCACTCTTACTGTCTCACTCACTCTTAATGTCTCACTCTTAATGTCTCACTCTTACTGTCTCACTCTTACTGTCTCACTCTTAATGTCTCACTCTTACTGTCTCACTCACTCTTAATCTCTCACTCTTAATGTCTCACTCTTAATCTCTCACTCTTAATGTCTCACTCTTACTGTCTCACTCTTAATGTCTCACTCTTACTGTCTCACTCACTCTTAATCTCTCACTCTTAATGTCTCACTCTTAATGTCTCACTCTTAATGTCTCACTCTTACTGTCTCACTCACTCTTAATGTCTCACTCTTAATGTCTCACTCTTACTGTCTCACTCTTAATGTCTCACTCTTACTGTCTCACTCTTAATGTCTCACTCTTACTGTCTCACTCACTCTTAATCTCTCACTCTTAATCTCTCACTCTTAATGTCTCACTCTTAATGTCTCACTCTTACTGTCTCACTCACTCTTAATGTCTCACTCTTAATGTCTCACTCTTACTGTCTCACTCTTAATGTCTCACTCTTAATGTCTTACTCACTCTTAATCTCTCACTCTTGATGTCTCACTCTTAATGTCTCACTCTTACTGTCTCACTCTTAATGTCTCACTCTTACTGTCTCACTCACTCTTAATCTCTCACTCTTAATATCTCACTCTTACTGTCTCACTCTTAATGTCTCACTCTTACTGTCTCACTCACTCTTAATCTCTCACTCTTAATGTCTCACTCTTAATCTCTCACTCTTAATGTCTCACTCTTACTGTCTCACTCTTAATGTCTCACTCTTACTGTCTCACTCTTAATGTCTCACTCTTACTGTCTCACTCACTCTTAATCTCTCACTCTTAATCTCTCACTCTTAATGTATCACTCTTAATGTCTCACTCTTACTGTCTCACTCTTAATGTCTCACTCTTAATGTCTCACTCTTACTGTCTCACTCTTACTGTCTCACTCTTAATGTCTCACTCTTACTGTCTCACTCTTAATGTCTCACTCTTACTGTCTCACTCACTCTTAATCTCTCACTCTTAATCTCTCACTCTTAATCTCTCACTCTTAATCTCTCACTCTTAATGTATCACTCTTAATGTCTCACTCTTAATGTCTCACTCTTAATGTCTCACTCTTACTGTCTCACTCACTCTTAATCTCTCACTCTTAATGTCTCACTCTTAATGTCTCACTCTTAATGTCTCACTCTTAATGTCTCACTCTTACTGTCTCACTCACTCTTAATCTCTCACTCTTAATGTCTCACTCTTAATCTCTCACTCTTAATGTCTCACTCTTAATGTCTCACTCTTACTGTCTCACTCACTCTTAATGTCTCACTCTTAATGTCTCACTCTTAATGTCTCACTCTTAATGTCTCACTCTTACTGTCTCACTCACTCTTAATCTCTCACTCTTAATGTCTCACTCTTACTGTCTCACTCTTAATGTCTCACTCTTACTGTCTCACTCTTAATGTCTCACTCACTCTTAATCTCTCACTCTTAATCTCTCACTCTTAATGTCTCACTCTTACTGTCTCACTCTTAATGTCTCACTCTTACTGTCTCACTCTTAATGTCTCACTCTTACTGTCTCACTCACTCTTAATCTCTCACTCTTAATCTCTCACTCTTAATCTCTCACTCTTAATCTCTCACTCTTAATGTATCACTCTTAATGTCTCACTCTTAATGTCTCACTCTTACTGTCTCACTCACTCTTAATGTCTCACTCTTAATGTCTCACTCTTAATGTCTCACTCTTAATGTCTCACTCTTAATGTCTCACTCTTACTGTCTCACTCACTCTTAATCTCTCACTCTTAATCTCTCACTCTTAATATCTCACTCTTACTGTCTCACTCTTAATGTCTCACTCTTACTGTCTCACTCACTCTTAATCTCTCACTCTTAATGTCTCACTCTTAATCTCTCACTCTTAATGTCTCACTCTTACTGTCTCACTCTTAATGTCTCACTCTTACTGTCTCACTCACTCTTAATCTCTCACTCTTAATCTCTCACTCTTAATGTCTCACTCTTAATGTCTCACTCTTACTGTCTCACTCACTCTTAATGTCTCACTCTTAATGTCTCACTCTTAATGTCTCACTCTTAATGTCTCACTCTTACTGTCTCACTCACTCTTAATCTCTCACTCTTAATGTCTCACTCTTACTGTCTCACTCTTAATGTCTCACTCTTACTGTCTCACTCTTAATGTCTCACTCACTCTTAATCTCTCACTCTTAATCTCTCACTCTTAATGTCTCACTCTTACTGTCTCACTCTTAATGTCTCACTCTTACTGTCTCACTCTTAATGTCTCACTCTTACTGTCTCACTCACTCTTAATCTCTCACTCTTAATCTCTCACTCTTAATGTATCACTCTTAATGTCTCACTCTTACTGTCTCACTCACTCTTAATCTCTCACTCTTAATATCTCACTCTTAATGTCTCACTCTTAATGTCTCACTCTTAATGTCTCACTCTTACTGTCTCTCTCACTCTTAATCTCTCACTCTTAATCTCTCACTCTTAATCTCTCACTCTTAATCTCTCACTCTTAATGTATCACTCTTAATGTCTCACTCTTAATGTCTCACTCTTAATGTCTCACTCTTACTGTCTCACTCACTCTTAATCTCTCACTCTTAATGTCTCACTCTTAATGTCTCACTCTTAATGTCTCACTCTTACTGTCTCACTCTTACTGTCTCACTCACTCTTAATCTCTCACTCTTAATCTCTCACTCTTAATATCTCACTCTTACTGTCTCACTCTTAATGTCTCACTCTTACTGTCTCACTCACTCTTAATCTCTCACTCTTAATGTCTCACTCTTAATCTCTCACTCTTAATGTCTCACTCTTACTGTCTCACTCTTACTGTCTCACTCTTAATGTCTCACTCTTACTGTCTCACTCACTCTTAATCTCTCACTCTTAATCTCTCACTCTTAATGTCTCACTCTTAATGTCTCACTCTTACTGTCTCACTCACTCTTAATGTCTCACTCTTAATGTCTCACTCTTAATGTCTCACTCTTACTGTCTCACTCACTCTTAATCTCTCACTCTTAATGTCTCACTCTTACTGTCTCACTCTTAATGTCTCACTCTTACTGTCTCACTCTTAATGTCTCACTCACTCTTAATCTCTCACTCTTAATCTCTCACTCTTAATGTCTCACTCTTACTGTCTCACTCTTAATGTCTCACTCTTACTGTCTCACTCTTAATGTCTCACTCTTACTGTCTCACTCACTCTTAATCTCTCACTCTTAATCTCTCACTCTTAATGTATCACTCTTAATGTCTCACTCTTACTGTCTCACTCACTCTTAATCTCTCACTCTTAATATCTCACTCTTAATGTCTCACTCTTAATGTCTCACTCTTAATGTCTCACTCTTACTGTCTCACTCACTCTTAATCTCTCACTCTTAATCTCTCACTCTTAATCTCTCACTCTTAATCTCTCACTCTTAATGTATCACTCTTAATGTCTCACTCTTAATGTCTCACTCTTAATGTCTCACTCTTACTGTCTCACTCACTCTTAATCTCTCACTCTTAATGTCTCACTCTTAATGTCTCACTCTTAATGTCTCACTCTTAATGTCTCACTCTTACTGTCTCACTCACTCTTAATCTCTCACTCTTAATCTCTCACTCTTAATATCTCACTCTTACTGTCTCACTCTTAATGTCTCACTCTTACTGTCTCACTCACTCTTAATCTCTCACTCTTAATGTCTCACTCTTAATCTCTCACTCTTAATGTCTCACTCTTACTGTCTCACTCTTAATGTCTCACTCTTACTGTCTCACTCACTCTTAATCTCTCACTCTTAATCTCTCACTCTTAATGTCTCACTCTTAATGTCTCACTCTTACTGTCTCACTCACTCTTAATGTCTCACTCTTAATGTCTCACTCTTAATGTCTCACTCTTAATGTCTCACTCTTACTGTCTCACTCACTCTTAATCTCTCACTCTTAATGTCTCACTCTTACTGTCTCACTCTTAATGTCTCACTCTTACTGTCTCACTCTTAATGTCTCACTCACTCTTAATCTCTCACTCTTAATCTCTCACTCTTAATGTCTCACTCTTACTGTCTCACTCTTAATGTCTCACTCTTACTGTCTCACTCTTACTGTCTCACTCTTAATGTCTCACTCACTCTTAATCTCTCACTCTTAATCTCTCACTCTTAATGTATCACTCTTAATGTCTCACTCTTACTGTCTCACTCACTCTTAATGTCTCACTCTTAATATATCACTCTTAATGTCTCACTCTTAATGTCTCACTCTTACTGTCTCACTCACTCTTAATCTCTCACTCTTAATCTCTCACTCTTAATATCTCACTCTTACTGTCTCACTCTTAATGTCTCACTCTTACTGTCTCACTCACTCTTAATCTCTCACTCTTAATGTCTCACTCTTAATCTCTCACTCTTAATGTCTCACTCTTACTGTCTCACTCTTAATGTCTCACTCTTACTGTCTCACTCACTCTTAATCTCTCACTCTTAATCTCTCACTCTTAATGTCTCACTCTTAATGTCTCACTCTTACTGTCTCACTCACTCTTAATGTCTCACTCTTAATGTCTCACTCTTAATGTCTCACTCTTAATGTCTCACTCTTACTGTCTCACTCACTCTTAATCTCTCACTCTTAATGTCTCACTCTTACTGTCTCACTCTTAATGTCTCACTCTTACTGTCTCACTCTTAATGTCTCACTCACTCTTAATCTCTCACTCTTAATCTCTCACTCTTAATGTCTCACTCTTACTGTCTCACTCTTAATGTCTCACTCTTACTGTCTCACTCTTAATGTCTCACTCTTACTGTCTCACTCACTCTTAATCTCTCACTCTTAATGTCTCACTCTTACTGTCTCACTCTTAATGTCTCACTCTTACTGTCTCACTCTTAATGTCTCACTCTTACTGTCTCACTCTTAATGTCTCACTCTTACTGTCTCACTCACTCTTAATCTCTCACTCTTAATCTCTCACTCTTAATGTCTCACTCTTACTGTCTCACTCTTAATGTCTCACTCTTACTGTCTCACTCACTCTTAATCTCTCACTCTTAATATCTCACTCTTAATATCTCACTCTTACTGTCTCACTCTTAATGTCTCACTCTTACTGTCTCACTCACTCTTAATCTCTCACTCTTAATGTCTCACTCTTAATGTCTCACTCTTACTGTCTCACTCTTACTGTCTCACTCTTAATGTCTCACTCTTACTGTCTCACTCACTCTTAATCTCTCACTCTTAATGTCTCACTCTTACTGTCTCACTCTTAATGTCTCACTCTTACTGTCTCACTCTTAATGTCTCACTCTTACTGTCTCACTCACTCTTAATCTCTCACTCTTAATGTCTCACTCTTAATGTCTCACTCTTACTGTCTCACTCACTCTTAATGTCTCACTCTTAATGTCTCACTCTTAATGTCTCACTCTTACTGTCTCACTCACTCTTAATCTCTCACTCTTAATCTCTCACTCTTAATGTATCACTCTTAATGTCTCACTCTTAATGTCTCACTCTTAATGTCTCACTCTTACTGTCTCACTCACTCTTAATCTCTCACTCTTAATGTCTCACTCTTAATGTCTCACTCTTAATGTCTCACTCTTACTGTCTCACTCTTACTGTCTCACTCACTCTTAATCTCTCACTCTTAATCTCTCACTCTTAATATCTCACTCTTACTGTCTCACTCTTAATGTCTCACTCTTACTGTCTCACTCACTCTTAATCTCTCACTCTTAATGTCTCACTCTTAATCTCTCACTCTTAATGTCTCACTCTTACTGTCTCACTCTTAATGTCTCACTCTTACTGTCTCACTCACTCTTAATCTCTCACTCTTAATCTCTCACTCTTAATGTCTCACTCTTAATGTCTCACTCTTACTGTCTCACTCACTCTTAATGTCTCACTCTTAATGTCTCACTCTTAATGTCTCACTCTTACTGTCTCACTCACTCTTAATCTCTCACTCTTAATGTCTCACTCTTACTGTCTCACTCTTAATGTCTCACTCTTACTGTCTCACTCTTAATGTCTCACTCACTCTTAATCTCTCACTCTTAATCTCTCACTCTTAATGTCTCACTCTTACTGTCTCACTCTTAATGTCTCACTCTTACTGTCTCACTCTTAATGTCTCACTCTTACTGTCTCACTCACTCTTAATCTCTCACTCTTAATCTCTCACTCTTAATGTATCACTCTTAATGTCTCACTCTTACTGTCTCACTCACTCTTAATCTCTCACTCTTAATATCTCACTCTTAATGTCTCACTCTTAATGTCTCACTCTTAATGTCTCACTCTTACTGTCTCACTCACTCTTAATCTCTCACTCTTAATCTCTCACTCTTAATCTCTCACTCTTAATCTCTCACTCTTAATGTATCACTCTTAATGTCTCACTCTTAATGTCTCACTCTTAATGTCTCACTCTTACTGTCTCACTCACTCTTAATCTCTCACTCTTAATGTCTCACTCTTAATGTCTCACTCTTAATGTCTCACTCTTAATGTCTCACTCTTACTGTCTCACTCACTCTTAATCTCTCACTCTTAATCTCTCACTCTTAATATCTCACTCTTACTGTCTCACTCTTAATGTCTCACTCTTACTGTCTCACTCACTCTTAATCTCTCACTCTTAATGTCTCACTCTTAATCTCTCACTCTTAATGTCTCACTCTTACTGTCTCACTCTTAATGTCTCACTCTTACTGTCTCACTCACTCTTAATCTCTCACTCTTAATCTCTCACTCTTAATGTCTCACTCTTAATGTCTCACTCTTACTGTCTCACTCACTCTTAATGTCTCACTCTTAATGTCTCACTCTTAATGTCTCACTCTTAATGTCTCACTCTTACTGTCTCACTCACTCTTAATCTCTCACTCTTAATGTCTCACTCTTACTGTCTCACTCTTAATGTCTCACTCTTACTGTCTCACTCTTAATGTCTCACTCACTCTTAATCTCTCACTCTTAATCTCTCACTCTTAATGTCTCACTCTTACTGTCTCACTCTTAATGTCTCACTCTTACTGTCTCACTCTTACTGTCTCACTCTTAATGTCTCACTCACTCTTAATCTCTCACTCTTAATCTCTCACTCTTAATGTATCACTCTTAATGTCTCACTCTTACTGTCTCACTCACTCTTAATGTCTCACTCTTAATATATCACTCTTAATGTCTCACTCTTAATGTCTCACTCTTACTGTCTCACTCACTCTTAATCTCTCACTCTTAATCTCTCACTCTTAATATCTCACTCTTACTGTCTCACTCTTAATGTCTCACTCTTACTGTCTCACTCACTCTTAATCTCTCACTCTTAATGTCTCACTCTTAATCTCTCACTCTTAATGTCTCACTCTTACTGTCTCACTCTTAATGTCTCACTCTTACTGTCTCACTCACTCTTAATCTCTCACTCTTAATCTCTCACTCTTAATGTCTCACTCTTAATGTCTCACTCTTACTGTCTCACTCACTCTTAATGTCTCACTCTTAATGTCTCACTCTTAATGTCTCACTCTTAATGTCTCACTCTTACTGTCTCACTCACTCTTAATCTCTCACTCTTAATGTCTCACTCTTACTGTCTCACTCTTAATGTCTCACTCTTACTGTCTCACTCTTAATGTCTCACTCACTCTTAATCTCTCACTCTTAATCTCTCACTCTTAATGTCTCACTCTTACTGTCTCACTCTTAATGTCTCACTCTTACTGTCTCACTCTTAATGTCTCACTCTTACTGTCTCACTCACTCTTAATCTCTCACTCTTAATGTCTCACTCTTACTGTCTCACTCTTAATGTCTCACTCTTACTGTCTCACTCTTAATGTCTCACTCTTACTGTCTCACTCTTAATGTCTCACTCTTACTGTCTCACTCACTCTTAATCTCTCACTCTTAATCTCTCACTCTTAATGTCTCACTCTTACTGTCTCACTCTTAATGTCTCACTCTTACTGTCTCACTCACTCTTAATCTCTCACTCTTAATATCTCACTCTTAATATCTCACTCTTACTGTCTCACTCTTAATGTCTCACTCTTACTGTCTCACTCACTCTTAATCTCTCACTCTTAATGTCTCACTCTTAATGTCTCACTCTTACTGTCTCACTCTTACTGTCTCACTCTTAATGTCTCACTCTTACTGTCTCACTCACTCTTAATCTCTCACTCTTAATGTCTCACTCTTACTGTCTCACTCTTAATGTCTCACTCTTACTGTCTCACTCTTAATGTCTCACTCTTACTGTCTCACTCACTCTTAATCTCTCACTCTTAATGTCTCACTCTTAATGTCTCACTCTTACTGTCTCACTCACTCTTAATGTCTCACTCTTAATGTCTCACTCTTAATGTCTCACTCTTACTGTCTCACTCACTCTTAATCTCTCACTCTTAATGTCTCACTCTTACTGTCTCACTCTTAATGTCTCACTCTTACTGTCTCACTCTTAATGTCTCACTCACTCTTAATCTCTCACTCTTAATCTCTCACTCTT
>NC_140170.1:4913721-4916221 GCF_963971535.1 Notolepis coatsorum | reverse complement strand
ATTATTATTTCTTATTTATTTAAGGAACTATTTATTTATTTATTTAACGAATTGGCTCAAGAGCGGGTTAGCTTGAGACTTCTTTCCTCCCCATGTGTGGTAATATGTGACCTTTTCCCCCAATGGTTGTCTCTCTGTTAGTTTGTTCTTCGCACGAACCTTTGAAACCGGCTATGGTTTCGAGGAGAGTGTCACATAGCATTGCCTTGACTTCTTCTTGGCACGGAGAGGTCTCCCCGCTTGCCCTGTACAGGCCCTGGGGCCCTCTTACTGGCCCCTGTATAGGACATGGGGCCCTCTTACTGGCCCCTGTATAGGACATGGGGCCCTCTTACTGGCCCCTGTATAGAACATGGGGCCCTCTTACTGGCCCCTGTATAGGACATGGGGCCCTCTTACTGGCCCCTGTATAGGACATGGGGCCCTCTTACTGGCCCCTGTATAGGACATGGGGCCCTCTTACTGGCCCCTGTATAGGACATGGGGCCCTCTTACTGGCCCCTGTATAGAACATGGGGCCCTCTTACTTGGGCATCGGTCCCCCATGTTAGCCCATATATATATATATATATATAGGGCAATCAAATCCATATTTTGGACTATTGCATATTCCTGTATATAAACTAACGAGGTAAGGGGATACGAGGACCCTGAATCTTTTTCATAAGAGGACTGTATTTAAGATTAGAAATTATTTTACTCCCACAAAGAGAACTTGAGACAGAGCCCCCGGGTACACAGGACAGTTGTATCGCTTTGTAAATACTGTACATACGAGAAAAAGAAAAAAAACGGATTCATGTGCATGACATTTAAAGACAAAGAAAACATGTTAGTGGCTACGGACTGTGAGAGGATTTTAACTACTTCACTTTAAGAGTATCTAATATAAGTGTTACTGAAAAGAGCATTTTCTTAAAGCATGCAATTGAAAAATCTAATGTTAGAAACTTACGTGGTGGGGCGAAAGGGAAGATATCTGAAACCCTTATCTTTCAAAAACGAAACATTTACACTTTGTGCTTTTTTCTTTTCTTCTTCTTCTTCTTCTTCTTCTTCTTCTTCTTCTTCTTCTTCTTCTTCTTCTTCTTCTTCTTCTTCTTCTTCTCTTCTCTTGGCTAGCAAAAATTAAACCCTTTTTGCCAGTGGTGCCAATTATCATGAACGCTACTTCTGCCTCCCAATAATGTCATGTTGGGGCATATCCCATAATATCTCAAAAGATCACAAGAAGACAGCCACACAGAGGCAACTTATACACAGCTTATACGGGATATAGAATCTAGTGATACTACTGTAGTTCATAAACCTCCTGCATCTTTAGAAGGTTTCCTTTGAGACGGGCTTCTATCGATGATGATGATGATGATGATGATGATGATGATGATGATGATGATGATGACAGGTGATCTGTTAAGAACAGAGGGGGCCACACGCCTCACAGTGAGGTTGTACTTCACGACCGAAAAAACGTACTAGATTAAAAAATAAATAAAAAAAACGATCCACTCTCACAGACCTGCAGTTGATCCAGCCTGGCGCCTCCTGCCTAAAAATGCGCTCTATTTCAAAAGAGAATGTCTCCCCCCAACTCAGCCCCACTTTCTACATATCTATAGGTCTTCAGTCTCTCTCCTCCAGTCGCGGTCGTGCGGGACGACCCGGATTCTAGACGGCTCCGTTTAGAAAGTGCCTGCCTCACCAAACAGAAAAAAAAGTGCAAGCTAATTATCAGGAACCATGCAATGTATGTCCTCCGCAAGGTGAACAGATCCCTATTTATTTTCCTAAACTGTGTGTTGTTGATGACTATGCTCCAGGAACAGTGTTTAAATAAAACCCCACCGGTCTGTCCGCGGGTGTGACCGAATGCCCACACGGCGGGACACGGCACGGAAGTTAGCAAAATTACGGTTATCGCTTTTCACCACATACCCACCACCGCGCGTCCGTCTTGCAGTATTTGTACGAGAGAGAGAAGAAAAACGACACTTAGAGCTCGACCGCTGTGTTACGATAAAGCCACCGTCAAACAAGACTCAAAGTTCCCGATAAGAAAGAAAGGTGTGTTTCTCTGCATGGACGTGTTCTTTTTAACTGTCGTGTCCCAGAAGTGTTGTTCCGGCATTTTAAACATAACACCTTTCCCAGCAGAAAAAAATATTAATTTAGTGACCCCCCCCCCCCCCCCCATCTTCCTATCTTCTTCTTTCTCTCTCTCTCTCTCTCTCTCTCTCTCTCTCTCTCTCTCTCTCTCTCTCTCTCTCTCTCTCTCTCTCTCTCTCTCTCTCTCTCTCTCTCTCTCTCTATCATTTACTCACTCAAACACACACACTCACCACATTAAGTCTGGATCTCTCTGAATCGTACATGTACACAGACACACAAACAAACAGGGACATACAAACACAGAGACACACAAACACAGAGACACAGACACAAAAACACACACAAACACAGATACACACACACACACAGACACACAGAGACACACAAACAC
>NC_140170.1:4763721-4911221 GCF_963971535.1 Notolepis coatsorum | reverse complement strand
TGCATCTTTCCACCTTCGCGGCTTGATCTTTCAGCGTCAGGGGTCTGTGCTTTGGAGGGGCCCCGCCCCCGTCGCTTCTTGATTCTACTGTGCAGGCGCACCAACCGATCTGTAGGAGTCGCTGTCCACAACGCTCGATCCCCACCCATCAGTTTCCCACCCCCTAATACGGCCAATGTGTATTAGTACGGCCGACCAGCTAAACTGAAAGCAATGTGGAGCGCTGGGCTCGAACACGCGAACCCAGCATCTCCAGTATTCGAGGTGAGCGCCTTGCCCACTGCACCACGTAGCCGCCCCCTGCCACTTACAGGTTCTGTACGACAAGTCAGCAGGAAGGGCACAACTCTTACAGCTGAGTAACCAAGGGTGTAATTTTGTTTTCAATGGTGGAGGGGACACATTTGGGGACGTGGTCAGTGGTGCCTTGATGATGTCATACCTAGTTGCACTGTGTTTTAATCACACAGACCATCGTTCACACCAAACCTTGAGGGGAGGGGGCAGGGAGCTCTGTGTGTTCCGTCCCATAGATATATATAGAACACTAGATAGCTTGCCCGCGCTGCCGGCCAATGGAGAGCGACGTCACTGAACCGCCGCCATCTTGTGAGGGTCAGCCTTGAGTGAGAGTGAGTGAGCTGCACAGACAAAAATACTCATAACTCGCTGAAATATTGACGGATTTACAAACGGTTTGGTTTATTACAAGCATTATTAACGTGGCTATGATTCAAGCGGTTTGTAAAAAAAAACATCTTAAATTTTTTTTTATAAGTATGCAGTATCATAACTACATCTTTGATGTTTCTAGCAAACCAACCCGTTTGTAAATCCTTCAATATTTCAGCGAGTTACGAGTATTTTTGTCTGTGCAGCTCACTCACTCTCACTCAAGGCTGACCCTCACAAGATGGCGGCGGTTCAGTGACGCTGGTGAGTCCGCCTTAAGCTATCTAGTGTTCTATAGATATCTATGTTCCGTCCTATGTATTTGAACACACCTGACGACCTGAGCTATTATGCAAAGACAAGTAGCCAGGTGGGTACTTGGTGCGTGCACACAAAAATGCGACTCGTCCCTCGCACCCACCTGGCTACTTGTCTTTGCATAACAATGGCTCAGGTCGTCAGAGACCTGAGCTCAGAGAGGGAACTAGCAGTTTTCCGTGTGGTCCTAGTGCTGCATCGCGTCACCGTTCATTATCACGTAACATTGTTTTGGACGGTAAAAAAGTGCAGGGGACAGTAACTGCCTTCTGAAAACATGCAGGGGACATGTCGTCCCCCCCCCCCCCCGTTAATTACGCCCCTGTGAGTAACAATGATCATCAAACAGTGTTGAAACGTGGGTGCTGCAGTGTTGAGTGCCTATAGAGACATATTAGTATAGTAGGACGAGTGCATGATAGTATAAGACAGTAGGAAGGTTAGTCGTTTTGTAAAAGGTTACAATTGTTTTTAAACTTCAATTAAAAACTTCAATTAAATGTAAATTGCTTTGGTTTGCAATTGTCAGGTCGACGTGGTACTTTTAGTAAACCCCTGTTTACCTTCATAGATCTCTTCCAACAGCTTGTAGGCCTGTTTACCTGCATAGAGCTCTTACAACAGCTCGGGGTGGAGGACGCCATCATCGACATGCTCCACAGAGCCTACACACACACCTGGAGAGACCATCATCGACATGCTCCACAATACACACACACCTGGAGAGACCATCATCGACATGCTCCACAATACACACACACCTGGAGAGACCATCATCGACATGCTCCACAGAGCCTACACACACACCTGGAGAGACCATCATCGACATGCTCCACAATACACACACACCTGGAGAGACCATCATCGACATGCTCCACAATACACACACACCTGGAGAGACCATCATCGACATGCTCCACAGAGCCTACACACACACCTGGAGAGACCATCATCGACATGCTCCACAGAGCCTACACACACACCTGGAGAGACCATCATCGACATGCTCCACAGAGCCTACACACACACCTGGAGAGACCATCATCGACATGCTCCACAGAGCCTACACACACACCTGGAGAGACCATCATCGACATGCTCCACAGAGCCTACACACACACCTGGAGAGACCATCATCGACATGCTCCACAGAGCCTACACACACACCTGGAGAGACCATCATCGACATGCTCCACAGAGCCTACACACACACCTGGAGAAACCATGCAGAATTGTAGATTATGTGTGCATTTACTGCCATGTTTTACTTAAGAGTTTTGGTATTATTATTATTATTATTATTATTATTATTATTATTATTATTATTATTATTATTATTATTATTATTATTATAATATTAAAATATTTTCCATATGGGCTAGTGGTGCGATTTTCCCCAAATGTATTATATCATCTTTTAGTCTGAGCTGCTCAGTTCTGCAGTGAGAGTCACGAGAGTCACGTCAGCTGAAAACAGACCCAAGCAATCTCTGCCTAATGAATCGTTCTATGACAAAGGATAATAGAATGTGGTCTCAGACACCCTGAAGAATCTCTCCAGGGCAGCGTTCACACTGCAACCTTTAGTGCTCGATTCGGATTTATTGCTCAGATCCAGATATATTATAGATATATTATGCTATATTATTTTCAAAATGTGGCCTGTATCAGATTCCAGTGTGAACTGGTCCCACTCCCGAACTGAACAATAACGATGATGATGGACGTAAACATGAATGAATGAATGAATGAATGAATGAATGAATGAATGAATGAATGAATTAATTAATTAATTAATTAATTAATGAATGAATTAATTAATTAATGAAAACGTTATTTAACAGATTGCAGAATGGGTACAATACAGTACGGCTCAATACACACAATTGTTAAGGGGATGCAGACCAGAGAAAGACGTTTGTATTGTTTACATCAGGGTCCCCCATTTTCAATTCATAGTGACATTTATGACATACACAACATACATGACATGGAGGACACTGAAGTCACGGTTTACGGTTTAATTTATAAATCGATGTGCAGTGGGGGCCAGCTGATTAAATCAAATGAGACCTGTATCTGATTTAGGACCACATTATGAAAGTGGCCCGAATCAAAAAAGAAAAGACCAGATTCCATGTAAGTTCACGCGGTTATGAAAAGAAAAACAGATCCGAGTCACATATGAGCAGTGGTGATTTCATAAGGGGTTGCACTGTGTTTTAATGACGTCACGTGCATAAAGGTTCCCTCACGAATAAAGACGATTCCTAATTGGCTCTAGGAATGGAATGTAACACATTTCATTCACAGGTTTTGTGGTGAATGGTCCAACTGTAGTATTTGAACACACCTGACGACCTGAGCTATTGTTATGCAAAGTAGCCAGGTGGGTACTTGGCGCAGTCGAGTGGAACGCATTCTTGTGTGCATGCGCGTGCACATCTGTGCATGTGCGTGCGCGTGCTCCTGCTCAAAGAGGTGGAACGGCGTGCAACCCCGTCCCATGACCACTGCATGTATCCCCTCCCTACTTCCCATTTCCCCATGTGGAATGCACCTGATTTGATAAATGACATGCTGGTGCTCTAGTGCGACATCTAGTGGCTGAATGTTATCTATATAGCACCTTTAATTTGTAAAATAAAGTTTGTTATTTTAAATAATTTATATTGTTATTCTCACTTGGGAATAGTTTGGCATATCATACTTTTCTCCCATACCATCCATTACAATTAAATTAGATCCTCCAAATCAATTGATCTTTTCTCTAGTCCAGAGATGCCCAAACCTTTAGACATGGAGCGGAGAGCCAAGGACCAAAATGTAACATTTGTAGTGGGCCAAATAATGTGACAGGACATTGATAATTGAACAAGTAAAAACAGTGTCTCAGGTTTAAGATCAGTGTGTATCCCTTGTAGTAATCAAACTAAGTAGTCAAATATAGTTAGATGTCATCAAAATGGAAGACCTCATCATTCTCTGGAAACCTTTGGAGGGCCAAAAATAATGTTGTGGATGGCTGAATTTGGGCTTCAATTGACTGCCCCTGTCAATCCAGGGTTGGCAGGTTTTAATAAGGAATTATAAAGTCAATCTTGGAATTGGTTCCTTTGTCAGTGAAATTACTCAATGTAAAGCCACAATCAGTGATATATATATAGTGTAACTGAGGGGTACAATTCCCTGACTGTATTACTAGATATGATACTTACTACCACTACCTTTGTACTTAATATTCGGCCACCCAGTACACGGCATAAATATATTATGATGAACACTGTCACGTAGATGAAACGGATCCAACACAAATGTACGAATTAGAAATAGGTCTTTATTTCTACACAGCGATGGTGTGTAGGGCAAGCACTTAATCAAATCAATCACATTTATGAATGGGAATTAGTATGCACTTTTATGGCAAGAGTATTCGTCGGCATATCAATAGAGAATGTCCAATCTCTGAAGGCGCAGGTGGCACACACACGACCTGGAATAGTTTAAGGAATAACAGCAATGATACTTTAATGATTATATACTGGATACACTAGGGGGGGTTAATCCGGTCGCTTGTAAGCCGACAGGAGTAGGAAGGGGGGGGGGGGTAGAATCCGGCTGCCTCATCCGGCCAAGGGTATCCCAGGTGAACCCACTGTAGTGCCGTTCAATGCGCCGGCGATCCTTGGACCACAGATGAAAGCAGGTGGACTCTTTGTGGGGCGGCATCCTCCGGTCCGCGGAGGAGAGACGTGAAGCGACCTCGTCTTGCAGAGCGTCTCCTCACCTTGCGTCCTCTCCAGGGGGGGGGGGTTCCAACACACGGCAGTGTCGGGGGTCTTTATCCATGGAATAATCAACGTATACAAAGCATAATCCGTGCCGGGGAAGGTGGGCTGTCGTCGGTAGAATAATCCGGTATACAGGTCCACTCGCTCGTCGGCTCTGGGGCTCCTCGGGTGCAGCTTCACGTGGGGTCAACCACCCTGGATAAGCAGCCAGTTCTCTGCCCGAAACGATGGGGTACTGACTACGGTAGTATTCTCACCGTACGAAGCACTATATATTAACAGACTATTATTAGCTTAATAGACTACGTCCAACTCGACGATATAGTGCCAAATATGACTATTCAAATATTAATATACACGATGTCTCAATACCGATGGTAGGCGAACTTGGCCTTACTCCCACACGTGGCGTCGCGGGGAGGCTTTACGTCTGTGACTCTATTGGAGGGTAAGAAACTGGACTGAAAAGGAAGTCCTACTTTAGTAGCGCAGTATATATACGCACTATGAACAAATAGTCCCATTAGTGGTGCGGTAGCCAGATTCCTACGCGGAACTAGGACTTGTTCGTACATGTTGAGCGGTACGTTTGAACTGGGTCTGGGGGTATGGCAGCCTGGCACCAAGGTCTCGACCAATAGTAGAATGGAGACTATTATGGGATGTTCAGTAGGCTAGAATGGATATTCAATGCATATTGTACAAGGAATATACAAGGGATATCAGGGAATATTAGAGAATATACAAATACAATTAAATATATATATATAAATATATATATTCGGTTTAATCTGGCCCTTCACAACATATAGTATTATATATTTTAGACAATCTCTGGCAAACAGTACTGTATATCTGTATGTCATAAATGTCATGATATATATCTGTATGTTGTGTATGTCATTATGAATTGAAAATGGGGGACCCTGATGTAAACCAGACGAAGGTCTTTCTCTGGTCTGCATCCCCTTAACAATTGTGTGTATTGAGCCGTACTGTATTGTACCCATTCTGCAATCTGTTAAATAAAGTTTTCAATCAATCAATCAAACCCTATTTAGCCAGAAAAGTGAGGACAACTGATGGCTAAAATGGCTAAAGTTTATTATTTAATCTATTTTACTTTTGCCATGCCATGGGACAGATGTAAGAGTATGAATATAAAAAAATAACTACAAACATTCTCTTAGCTTATTTTATTTTTAAATGTATGCACACAGAATAGACTATACATCTCAAAATGTGTAACTCATCCAACTATTACCACCTTACTTTCAGACAGACATTTCTAACCATTTTCATCCTGGACTCCACCCTTTCTTTCTTCCCCCATGTGAACCACATAACCAAAACGCCTTCTATCACCTCCGGAACATTGCTCGTCTCCGCCCCTCCCTATCACTCTCCGCTGCTGAAACACTGGTTCATGCATTCATATCATCAAGACTGGATTACTGCAACAGCATCCTCTATGGCTCACCAAACACTATCCTCAATCAACTCCAATATGTTTAAAACTCTGCTGCCCGCATGCTCACCTCCACCCGTCGCTCTGATCACATCACCCCTATCCTCCACGACCTCCACTGGCTTCCAATCAAATACAGGATACAATTTAAAATACTACTCATCACTTTTAAAGCCCTCAACAACCTTGCCCCTCCCTACCTGTCCGACCTCCTCCACCGTCACACGCCCACCCGTCGCCTTAAGTCTGCAGATGCCAACCTCCTAACACCTCCCACGACCAGGCTCCGGACCTGGGGCGACAGGGCCTTTGCTGCTGCTGCCCCCTCCCTCTGGAATGCCCTCCCCAGCCATATCCGTGATGCAAACACCCTGACATCTTTTAAATCAGCCCTCAAAACCCACCTTTTCAATCTTGCTTTTGACCTCTAATTCTGTTGGTTTTATTAAATTTTTTTTTATTATTTTTGTTCTGTTTTTTTGTTTTGCCAATAGTTTTGTTTTGTCATGTAAAGCGTCTTTGAGCACCTGGAAAAGCGCTATATAAAATAGATGTATTGTTATTATTATTATTATAACCGAGATGTGCAGCTAGTGCGAGACAGACACACAGTGGGTGGAACGAAGGTGAAAGGTCTCAGGTATCAAAGTCGATCGCCCCATCGGCTGGTACTGGAGACCAGTGCACACAGACAACTGAGGGATAAGAAGTAAGAAGCACTGGCGAGAGCCCTAACCTGGAATCTGGTAGCATTGTTTTGGATATACATAGTAAATAAGTTCACACATTGGTAATTGATTGCAGCCTACTTTTCTTTTAAGCAAGGCGATGCTAACACCTGGCTGTTTAATATCACGTTTAGGGTGATGTCCTTTAGCGATGCACAGCCACATTGACTGGAGGATTACAGTATAATGAACAAGGAAAACAATGAAATAATAGGGTATACATGTTATTGCAATAATATATCGAGTCAATAAGGTCTTGTTAATTGCCCTCAGATATAGAGTAAATCATGGTAAACATCGACAAACAGTCCAAGAACCTAGAGCATCCTGAAAGCAATGGGCTGAGCCCTCCATATTGTTCAAGTGGTGACTCGGCTTTTTAGATGCTCAAATGTCCCGATAGATTGATAGAAAATGATAGAAACATTGTCCTTTGTGTCATTACTTGGATTCTAAGATGAAAGGTTCAGACGTAACGCTTAAGGCAGAAATAAGATAAATCAAATCAAATGCAAGTAACTCTTTATTTTTTATTTATTCTGGAAGGTGACCCCTTGGGGACTCAGGGAACACAAAGAGGTGCTGCTGTGCCTTCTTTTGTCTTTATCCCACATAGCATGCGATATAAATATGTTCTGGTCAGAATAGAATAGAGTTATGATGATGATGATGATGATGATGATGATGATGGTTCTCAGATAACTGAAGCCACAGCAGCCCCTACTGTTCCACCAGCGGCGGCCACCGCAGCAGTGGCTGCCCCAGACAGGCCGAGCACGCCTACAATAAAACATACATGTATCAGTTACACAATCAATTTGTACATTCATTGCTGTTCCACAATATAATTTATACTTAATTTCACTAACAAAGGCTAAAATGATTGGGTCTCGTTCTCCAACGGACTTAAGACAAAAATAATTGCTCTTAGGGCCATTTAAGACATCTTAGATTTTTGGATTCCCCAACCGTCCCTAAGCTTGGATTTTATTTATTTTTCCGACATCAAATGCGTAATTTTGTTATCGTACAAATATTGTCATATTTATTTTAATTATGATTAATTAATTCCCAGGAGGCCTGTCGAGTTGACATGAAGGAATCACTATGATTCCTCCCAAATAAAGCCAAATCCAAGCTTAGGGACGGTTGGGGAATCCCAAATTCTAAGATGTCTTAAATGGCCGTTGGAGAATGAGACCCATTGATATTCAGAAAAAAGGTCAAACACATCATTTACCTGCTGACTGGCACGCCGCCACTATTCCTCCAGCAGCCACTCCTCCTGCATTTGCAATGGCAGTTGATGACATCAAACCTGCCCCAAAGGAGCCGGCGGCGATCCCTGCCGCAGTGAAGCCGGCAGCACCCAAGACAACAGGGGCCAGAACTACAGCAGCACCTTGAAATGGTGAAACAAAACAAATGTCAAAGGTTTGGTTGGTCAGGTGCAGGGGTGTAACGTACTTGAGTAATTGTACTTCGTTACAATACTTAAGTACTGTTTTGGGGGATTTGTACTTTACTCAAGTATTATTAGGAAAACCATACGTTTTACTCCTTACATTTAAAATGCAGACCTACAAAGTACAAAGTACAAATCTCGCAGGTCCAACCATTATAATTATTTGTTTCTCTGGCCGAACTATAACGTTAACGGTATTAATCCTGCGGCCGCTCTTTATTTTAAAACAGCCAATCAAATCCCCATCAATGGAAAATGAACCCGCCCATACCCCATGCTGATTGGTCCTTGTGCAAGACTAGAAAGCGGGGATCTTTGATTAAACACCTGCTATCAGAAGAATAGACAGTCAGAGTGACGAGCTACAGAAGATCGCCACAAACGATAGTACGAGTGATGAAGAGGACGAAACAGAACATTTCATTGCCCCGGAATAAATAAATAAAAACGTTTTACTTTTACTTTTTAGTACTTTTAAGTACATTTAAAAGTAGAAACTTTTTAACTTTTACTCAAGTGTGTTTTTAGCCAGATACAGAATGACTTTTACTTGAGTACGATTTTGAGACGGTACCCATACTTTCACTTAAGTATAATTTCTGGGTACTTTCTACACCCCTGGTCAGGTGGCATAGCCAAGACCCATCGTGCATTCAGCCGGAGGTTTTTACCAGAGTTTTACGAGTTGTGACGTATCACTGACCGTTAACCTTTTGTGGTGCAATTAAACATACATTGAATATTATGAACATGGAGTATCATGACATCTTCAGAAATATGATGTTGACATGTTGGGATTCCTAGAAATGGCTCAAACCACCTGCATCAAGAAAGAAAGGTTGAATAATCTGTCTGAATCTGCTGCCTTGCATCTGATTCATCCTGACTATCCTAACTAGCACACCCGAATGCTATGACCTGCATAATATACAACACATGGTCACATGATCATTTATGACTTTAAAAGTTGATGAGGACCTGTCAACCACACAATCATTTAAACTTGTGACCAAGCAAGTGAGGCAGCATTCCTTTCCTTCACACCAGAAGACATCAATCATGTGTGCCATCATTTTGTGTTTTCAATTAGACAAAAATAATATTTGTGCAAATGCTTTCAGCTGCTCGGCTCCCAGACTCTGGAACTCCCTGCCCCCACATGTCCGACAGTCTGACTTCATAACAACATTCAAAACCCACCTGTTCAAACTGGCATACTCACTGTAACTGTACCCTGTGTGTCACTGTTTTATACTTCCTATTGTTTGTTTTGTTTTTAACTTCACTTGCCAAGATCACTGTTTTTAACTTTGACTGTCTTGCTTTGCTTTTATGCCCTGTAAGGTGACCTTGGGTGTTCTGAAAGGCGCCTCCAAATAAAATGTATTATTATTATTATTATTACATTTACATTTAGTCATTTAGCTGCCGCTTTTATCCAAAGCTAAAGTTCTGTACGATGAAGTCATCAGGAAGGGCACAACTCTATCAGCTGAGTAACAATGTACAGTGTAGGTTAGTATATTAGGACAAATGCATGACAGTACGGTTAGTTAATTACTAACTACTTAATTACTACAGTAAGGTTAGTTAATATTATTAATTATAATTATTATGAAATGTCCATAAATAATTGAAACACAGTTTAGAGTTTAGTGTGTGGGATTTTATGAGCGATAGCGTAAATGCTGCTACATCATCAATTTGATTAGAACTATTAGAGGGTATTCTTTCACCTAAAGAAGAGCAAAACCAGTGATCGACAGGTGGCTGATCCAATCACCAGCCATGTTTTTTTAAGTGCCTATTCCAAACAGTTTCCAAGAGTATCCAAAATAACAACTTTCCAGATGGTTCTGTGCAATACGCATTATGCAGACTTTTCCATATAGCCTACCCACTAATACAATTGCAATGATAAGTTACCACTACTCAAAACTTTATAGAAATCTGAAAACCCTGTCTAGCACATTATACATTACTCATTGGTTTAATGTGAGTTGAAAGTAGTTTAAAGTAGCTGATATGAACTTGATATTAAGGTGTGTGGGTTTTTCTTCTGGTTAAGCATCACAGAACACATACTGTTAAGTATTCAAATATGTACAGCTTATATTAATTAAACAACTCAAAAAAATTACTTCCACAGTAAACTTTTTTGTCAGCTCGTAAAGTGGGGAAATGAAAGTGCACGGGTACAATGAAATTGCAGAATTTCCTTTGGTTGAAAGAACACTTTCAAGAATTCTTTTCTGTATCTATATTAATCTACATGTTTTTGTTCATGATTATTGTTGCATTACATGATGTCGCTTGCTTTGAGAGCTCATAAAACAACAGACATCTCATATTAATAATAATGTGTCGATTGCTGTGTCGTCCTTTCATAAAATGCCTAATGACAAACATTATTGAAAAGATAAATTAATCATTACAGTTGACTCTTGAAATACTACAAAATTCGTACCTGCCCCCGCTGATACCAACACGATTGTTACTGAAACAAGAAGAGGGAATAAAAAAACAGAGCTACAATTAATTGAGATCACAGTATGTTATATCAAAGAGACATTGTTATGATCATGTACATTGATTAATAAGGCAAATTATCTATACACCCCAGAAATGTTAACTATCGGTGATATAGCAATGGTAGTAGTGGTATACTCACACAGATCCATGATCGTCTACTGCCTGTAGAGCTGGTTTTGTGCAGCGGTTTTATATGGTGGCAGCCACTGGCAGCGCATCATTTCAAGGGAAACGAAACGTTCGTTTTCGAAAAGAGGAAAATCCGCCGGGCTCATTGATTCGACAATGCGGCACCTGATGATTGGTTTGGATGCTGGGCCACTTGTTCCAATAGTATGCAACTGGCACTGCAGAGCCGCAGAGCCAGCGGCGCTCTCAGGTCCGGCGCTCTCAGGCAGCGCGCGCCACCCACCCAATGGCTGAATTGGAGTATTGCACTGTGCGGGCACAGCTGTGAGATCCACGCGAGGCCAGATATCTTGAATGAATGCGTTTATTTAAACTTTAATTAACAGATTGCAGAATGGGTACAGTACAGTACAGCTCAATAAATACACACAGTTGTTAAGGGGATGCAGACCAGAGAAAGACGTTTGTCTTGTTTACATCAGGGTCCCCCATTTTCTATTCATAGTGACATTTATGACATACACATGACATAGATATAAAAATCTAATCTAATCATATAATCTAAACTAATCATGACATTTATGACATACATGATATATGCAGTACTGTTACATTTGTGACATACAAGATATGCAAATATACAGTACTGTTAAACAGAGATCCTAACAGTAAATATATACAAGGGGGAGGTAACTGTACATTTATGATGAATTGAAAATGGGGGACCCTGATGTAAACAAAACGAAAGTCTTTCTCTGGTCTGCATCCCCTGAACAATTGTGTGTATTGAGCCTACTGCAGATTTTGACAACAAAATTAATGGTCGCGGTTTTATGGTGGCAGCCACTGGCAGCGCATCATTTCAAGGGAAACGGAAACCTTAAAACGAAACGAAAACCTGATGATTGGTGTGGATGCTGGGCCACATACATCTGAGTCATGATCTGACACTGGACTGGTTACGATATATATATTGGTAGAATCTGAATTAGATTAGATTAGATTCAAATGTATTCATATCATATATGTCACAAATGTAACAGTACTGTATGTCCCTATGCCATAAATGTCATGTATGTGTCATAAATGTCAATATGAATTGAAAATGGGGGACCCTGATATAAACAAGACAAAAGTCTTTCTCTGGTCTGCATCCCCTTAACAATTGTATGTATTGAGCCGTACTGTATTGTACCCATTCTGCAATCTGTTAAATAAAGTTTTCATTCATTCATTCATTATGCAGCACGACAAATGACAGTGGATAAATAAATAAGAACTAAAGCTAATCGTGTGGATATATATCTATAGTGGAATATAGACTATTAGTATTTCATATTTATACCGTCTTGTTCGCTCCTGCCTGGCACACGCGCGCGCGTACTGTATAGTCTACCTACCTGCGTCTCTACCTACCTGCGTACTGAATGAACAGTAGGCTTATATTATTCTAATGACTTGTTTTATTAGGAGATCACAGATACTGCGCTGCCCTATAGTAGCTTGGGCGGCCGGATCTGCTGCCAGAACTATCACTGTCACAACTCGGGACTTAGAGACTCACATCACCGTATACTGACTATCTTGTATTTTGCACTAGAGACTAATATAACTGGACTCTCTTGTGTTTGTACTTTTTTTTTTATATTATATTGTATTTGTACATATCTATACTTTAAGTGTTCCGGTGTGTGTGTGCCGCTAACATTGAGTGCTGTTGCATGCCAATTAAAGACCTCTGCGACAGGTCCTGCATTATTATAATTATAACAAAAACAAAGATGTGAGCGCCTTGAGAAGTGTGTGATCATTTAGAAAACATGCACGGTTCTGGAGAAAAGCAGCTCCCAGACTGGGATTGCAACATTCTGCAATTCATTCCTATGGGACAAAATGTACCACTAAAAGTATTCAAATAAATACTGGTTGTTGACCGATTAAAAAAATATTCTAGAATTCAGGTCCTTGGCCTACAATCAGCGGCATGTGCTTTCATCCAAATCGGATCAGAACTGTAGAGGTTATAGCTGGTGTAGACAGACCGAATGACAAAACCACGGGGTGATTGCAATACTCCTTCGCAGTGCTCTGCCTTGGATGGTCCAAGACTGTGAGCAACCGCATGTGCTGGAATGTACCTGGTGAGGGAAAACAAAATTAGGTATTAATGTGGCCTACTGAAACAAGAACTGAAATAAAAGCATACTTTACAGAAATGACTGTACCTGATGGGGCGCCGTACTCCAAAGGCAATCCAGAGTTTGTCAAGCCTCTAGCCGAGGGCCACAAATGTGGCAATGGCCAGCACTACAACATCACTATCACTGCTGCGGACAATCACTCGACGATGTCCAGCAAGGGTAGCTGCAGCCACATGCAGAAATACAGTATCCATGTATTGGTTGCGACAGTGGCTCGAGAGGTACAGTAGAGCAGTCGTCTGGCAATCCGGAGGTTCCCAGTTCGATTCCCGCTCTTCCTGGGCAGCGTATCGATGTGTCCTTGAGCAAGACACTTAACCCCTAATTGCTCCCAATGAGCAGGTTGGCACCTTGCATGGTTGCCTCCGCCGTCGGTGTGTGAATGTGTGAGTGAATGTGTAAAATATGAGTAACAAATTGTAAAGTGCTTTGGATAAAAGCTGCTATATAAAAAAAAGCAGCCATTTACCATTTACCATTTTGGTACATTATTCCTCATGTGTGCAAGGGGCCAGTGCAACAATGTCAATGCCAGCTGGTGAATCCCCAAGCATAGTGGTGAAGAGCTCCTTGCCCGGGAACGAGAAAGATAGTATAATTGAGGATATGGATTGACTACAGCATGTACAGTAATAGAGCAATTCAAGAGATACATTATTAATTTCTTTGTCAATACCTGTGGAAGTGTCATGAGTTTCAAGCTTTTGGCCAGCTCTACGACCAACTCATGCTTGTTCAGATCCACTCGTAAGGAAGGAAGCCCAGTTACCAGAAACTTTGGTTGAGAGCAGGGGTGCAGTGGTAATATGGGAACTGGTAACACGCCGTGCGCGCGTGTACGCGCGTGCGCGCGGGTACGTGCATGCGCACAGAACAGATTTTTTTTTTCTTTTTATAAATAGCGAAGCTGAAAAAGGTAGCAGGATGTAGCCTTCAATATATAAAGAAATTATATTGTCAACAGATATGGTTAAAAGACAATGACACTGTCACTAATGGCCTCTATGGATGGAATGGCATTCCATGGCAATCACAGACACAGCCCATCGTTCACACCAAACTTGATGAGGGGGCAGGGAATCAGGGATTCAATGTGGAACGCTACCCAAAGCTGTAAAGGAATGTGAATCACTATCCACTTTCAAAAACACTCAAAAAACAACTACGGGAGACTGCAATTCGAAACTGGCCCCTACAAATGTCCTAACCCAGTTGTACAGTAAATTACCAAGTATGGCTTTGTCAGTATTCCAATGTACTGAATGATTGTATTATTATTCTTCCAATGTGATTGCGTGGCAAATACATTTCTTTGTAAGAATATATCTGCATTTTGTCAGTACAAGATTAATCAGTGATCTCATTGAATTAAAACATGATTATTTCCAGTGTCACGATTATTTATTTCAAGATAAACAAACAGGCAAATAGCCTACCTTAGTCAATCTGGACAAATACATTAGGGCCTATAGACTAGAAAAAAAGAAAAGCTGTTTTAAATGCGGTTACTTGCCTTGTTGTGGAGTGGCAGCACAGCTGTCTCTGTTGTGGGGGACAGTGGGATCATTGTCAAATGATCTGTTTGTATTTGCGGGCGGGGGCGTGGTTGAAGACGCGCTTTTGTTATGGGTGGCCGGGTACTTAGCGCACAACAAATGGATAGAGCGCATTTTTGTGTGCGCGTACACGCGAGTACACATCCGTGCGCGATCGCGCGTACTTCTGCCTCAGTGATCTAGTAACACGGCGTGTAACCGCGTGTGTGCACGACTGCACCCCTGGTTGAGAGAGTAACTCTCCTTCTCGCACCGCTGCCTCTTTGGTCCCGAGTTCCAGACTTCAGACTCGTCTTGGAGTACACATCCCAGACAAGTTTCAAGTTTCTTTATTAGTTGTCAATGTCATACAGAAATACAGGATACTTTTGTATGAAATGCTTCTTTCTGTTTTGCTCCTGAGAGTGTGCTAGGTAAAAGTAGATAATTATAAAAAGTATAATAAGTATAAAATAGAAAGTCAAGTACTTAAACAAGTGTAAACAAGACAAAAAATTTCAATATACATATTATGTACAATATACAATGCAGAGTAGTTACAATACAATATAAATGGGATGAGGTAAATGGGATGAGGTAGCTTGTGGTGCAATATACAATGCAGAGTGTTTACAATACAATGTAAATGGGATGAGGTAAATGGGATGAGGTAGCTTGTGGTGCAATATACAATGCAGAGTGTTTACAATACAATGTAAATGGGATGAGGTAAATGGGATGAGGTAGCTTGTGGTGCCACCTTGTGGTGGTAAGGTAAGGTGCGAGGCTTGGCTATGTGCAATGAGTTGCCAATAATATAATGTATAAATATAAAGTGTGTTAGTGTCTAAAGTGTGTAAAGTGGGTGCTACAGTGAGTTGTCCATTTAAAGTGGGTGTGTACGTGCAAGGCCAGATTAAGACTTCAGAGGCCCCTGGGCCAGATTCTTGTGGAGGCCCCCCCACACACACATACACGTGCACGCACGCACAGTGGCGTTTTTATATGTCACTTTAAAAAATATATAGAATATTTATAAGTGGTGGGCTCTGAGGGCCAAGCTAAAAGGACTTTGATCACCCCTGCCCACTTTGACAACCTAGGATGGCTTAGAGTAGACGACAGAGTACAGCAATGGGCCTGGTCTACAAGATACACTACACGACCAAGGTACCCATGTACATGTCAAAATACTTCCCAAAGGTCAGTGAATACTACGACCACAACACCAGAGGGAGCTCCACAAATCATGTTAAACCCAGATTCGGCTCAAACAAGGGACTAAACACGTTTCGCAATTATGCCATATCAATGTGGAACGCCCTACCCAAAGCTGTAAAGGAATGTGAATCACTACCCACTTTCAAAAACACTCTCAAAGAACACCTACGTGAGACTGCAATTCGAAACTGGCCCCTGTAAATGTCCTAACACAACCCCCTCCAATGTACAGTAAATTACCAAGTATGGTTTTGCCAATATTCCAATGTACAGTTTTGCTTGTACAGTTGTACAGTGTCCCCCACCCACCCACCCCTCCTACCCAACCCCCCACCCACCCTCTTCTCTGTCGCTAGCATCAATAATAATAACGTTAGCATTCTCGTCCTCTCTGCCCGCGGCGCCTGGCTCAGCCTCTTTAACGACGTTGCTGCTACTCCTAGTGCTATCCAGGGGGAGGGGGCTATCCTCCTCCAGGTCCTCCTTAGTCTTACCTGATGGGGTGAAAAAAGTAGAGATAGTTGGTATGCTTTGCCGAAGTAACGCGCTCTTTCTGTCCCTTTCCTGTTTAGATTTTAACTTAGCAGCTCCGCTTTCCCACCGTTTAACTTTTTTATCCATGTTTTTTGAGTGTCATATGATCATACAGTACTACTCGAGTCTTAGCCTACTTGATCAACTTGCAAGTGCAATTCTCGCGATCAGTGGTCACCTGACCTGACCTGACCTGACAGTGACCCCTGGACCTGGACGTCAGTGTCACGTAGACTCAACGTCTCTCACCCCTCATTATCAAACAATCAATCATATTTTTATTTGCAATACAACATTTTTTATAAAAATATATAGAGAAGAGATGAGATGATACTAGTAGTCACTATAGATGCTGTGAAAGTAAACGCTGGATGAGGATCTGATTATATATATATATATATATTTTTTCGTATCTTTTTTATTTTTTTTACTAGTGTGTAGTGGAGGCCCCTAGTCGCGTTATTTCTAAACCTAGCCGCATTTTTGGCAAGACGCTCTCTGATTGGCCGACGCCTGTTTCTCCACTGGTTAAGCTTAGGCACTCTTTCGAAGTTGGTTAAGGTTAGAGTTTGTCTTAGAGCGTGACGGCAAGATCTTTCGACGGTTAAGCTTAGGCACTCTTTCGAAGTTGGTTATGGTTAGAGTTTGTCTTAGAGCATGGCGATAGAACGCCAGGTAGTTTGCAGGCTGTTCGACGCGGAAATGGGCAAAGACACAGCTTGTCACGCGATTGGGCAAACATGTCAGTGGCCAATCAGAGAGCGTCAGTCAGTGCCAATCAGAGAGCGTCTGCCAGAAATGCGGCTAGGTTTAGAAATAACGCCTCCTAGTCACTAGGGGGAGCTCGATGATATCCGCTATCAGCACCGGCGGGTCTCTGCTGTCTGTCATGAATAATGATCCCAATCTGCCTTATTCGTGTCGGGGCTGTGTCTATTCTTTTACCAATGGATTTCCAGTTCCGCGTTCGCGTTCTGCGATCTGATTGGCCACTGACGTTTCTTAGGCGACTCTTTCGAAGTTGGTTAAGGTTAGAGTATGGAATCAGGGCTGGTGTTCTATCGCCCTGCTCTAAGACAAACTCTAACCTTAACCAACTTCGAAAGAGTGCCTAAGCTTAACCGGTGAAAGAAAGAGGCGTCACACGATTGGCGCTACCAGAAACGTCAGTGGCCAATCAGAGCGCAGAATGTGAACGCGGAACTGGAAATCCGTTGGTAAAAGTATTCAGGTGTCGGGGCTGGGATGTGGAGATGCAAGTTTTGACTTTTTATTGCTGTTTTTACCTCAAACGGAAAACCTCAACCTCTTATGAAGAGGAGAAAAAATACTCAAGATTAGCCACTTGCAGACGGCAGGGTGTGACATACTGTATATTTTAGTTGATGAAATATTTTTGTTGACTAAATATTTTAGTTGATGAGGGGCCTCCAAAAAAATAAAAAATAAAAGTTAAAAAGAAATAAACAAATATTTATGGCCTCTAGTGACGAGGGGCCTCCAAAAAAATTAAAAATAAAAGTAAAAAAAACAATAATAATAATTTGGGGCCTCTTGTGACGAGGGGCCTCCAAAAGGCCTCTAGTGACGAGGGGCCTCCAAAAAAATTAAAGATTTAAGTTTAAAAAAAATGTGGGGCCTCTATTGATGAGGGGCCTCCAAAAAAAATAAAAACATATATATTTTTTTTAATATATATATATATATATATTTTTTTTTGGCCCCTCGTCACTAGAGGCCCACGGGCCGCGGCCCGGACGGCCCGGTCGTTAATCCGGCCCTGTGTACGTGCAGTGGGTGTGTGTGCTGTGAGTGTGTTTGATGATTTGTTACATTGTGTTAATTGTCATTGAACAATGTCAACACAATCATTTGTTTCAAACCAGGAGAGGATGTATGGTGCAAACACACATGTCCAATGGTCATGGCACTTGCAGGATGAAGCATTTGAACAAGCACATCACCATCAAGCACAACTGCAGTTGTCACTGGTCTGTGGTTGTCGATATCTCGGGGGAACAATGCAATCTAGAATCTCACTCTTGGTTCCGTGATGCATTTGTCCCAAGTGAGTGAAGGTGGATGGGGAGAACGTTCATGTGAGAACACTCCCTCATCGATTGTGCGTGGAGCCTTGAACAACTTCAGCCTGGTGAGTGGTATTGGAGCTGTGAATGCTTCTTCCTGTGACCTGACTTGCTTGTCAACAAATGCTGTGTATCTTTTCATTCCAATGTCCTTGTCCAATGTAATTTATTGCCTTCTCCACGTACTGATCGTATATGAGCACATAGAGAGCAGCTGCAGACACATGCATGTATACACACACACCCTCAAGACCCCTCCGCTCTACATCCTCTGGCCGCCTCAGACCCAGTCTTATCCGAGCTCCGGGAGGGTCATCAAAGAGAAGCCGCCTATTCTCAGTCTTTGCTCCACAATGGTGGAACCAACTTCCCACCACAGTCATGACAGCCGAAACCCGACCAATCTTTTGCCGTCGACTAAAAACACACTTCTTCAATCGATGTCTGAAATGAAAAAAGGAAAATAACCTTCTTACTGTCTTATTACTATGATGCACTCTTTCTACTATACTAGACTAGTTGAGAGAGTGAACAGTTTCAAGTACCTCGGAGCCCACATATCCGAGGACTTGACATGGACCACACACATTGACAGTGTTGTGAAGAAGGCACGACAACGCCTCTACTTCCTCAGGCGCCTAAGGAAGTTCCAAGTCAGTCAGAAGATCCTTAGGAACTTCTACTCATGTACAATAGAGAGCATCCTGACTGGCAACATCACCTCCTGGTTTGGGAATAGCACTGCACAAGACCGTAGCAGACTACAAAGAGTGACACGTTCAGCCGAACGCACAATTGGAGGGGGGCTTCCCACCCTCCAGAACATTTACAACAAGCGGTGCAAGGAAGGACTCGAGCCACCCCAACAACTGCCTCTTTGAACTGCTGCGGTCAGGCAAGCGATACCGGAGTCTTAAGGCGAGCACAGAAAGACTCAGAAGAAGCTTCTATCCCCAGGCCATCAGGCTGCTAAACGAACAATAAACACTATGCAACAACCATCAAATGCACACAGCACACACACCCACACGCACACACTCACTTAAACAAACAACACACTGCAGCACTTTATATTTATTGATAAAGGATTTGCACTACAACTCGTACACCTACTGTAAATTGTACCTAAATTGCACCTCATCCCATTTCTGCCTTGCACTATATAGTATTGTATATTAGTACACTGCACAGTATTGTATATTATATGGTAACTCAGTTACGTCTATTCTGCATCGAACATTGTACATATGTCTATACTGAACACTGTGACCTCATTTTTTTTTACTTCTAATTTACATGCTATACTATGTTATTTTATTTCATACTTATCTTGTCTTGCACAGTCTCTGGAGCGTAACAGTAAGAAGCATTTTGTATAAAAGTATTCTGTACTTCTGTATGACAACTATTAAAGAAACTTGAACTTGAATATGTCTTTACCACTATGCACTCAGCACTGCAGCGCCCAAGTTTCAGCACTGTTTGATGAACATTGTTACTCAGCTGTAAGAGTTGTACCCTTCCTGCTATGTTTTGGATAAAAGTGTCAGCTAAAATGACCAAATGTAAATGTATCAGGTTCTGTAGATGTGGTGAACACGAATGAAGGCTTGAGCTTTGCCACTAGTCAAGATGCCACTATTGGTAAGAGCTGTGGTCAGTGGTGGAAGAAGTACACTGTTCCTTTACTTAAGTAAAAGTAGAAATACCCAGATAAATGAGTACTCTGGTAAAAGTCCTCCATTCAAGATTCTACTTAAGTAAAAGTAGAAAAGTATTTGCTATTGAATGTAGTACTTATGTAACTGAGGGGTACAATTCCCTGACTGTATTGAGAGTATGGTATATTAAACCACTACTTAGTTATGTACTTTAATTACTGGCCATACAGTACATGAATATATATGGTGAACACCCACACAAGAATACGGCAATGACACATAAAGTTCTATTTGGAGGGTATTTATTATTATCAGAGCAAGCAACGTTAGGTTACAGATTGAGAATTATACTCGCGCTTGTAAGGCGAAGAACACACGTAAAGTAGGTCAAGAGCGTAAGTCAATGAGAATAGTAAGATGGGTCTAAACTGACGCCACCTGTGGCATAGCAATTACATAAGGCACACTAGTACCAGCTGGAGACACTGGGGGGGTTCCCTCCGGGTGTAAGGCCGGCAGGGTAGAGGAATGTTCGGGTGCAAAGTCTGGGTCAACGAGGAATAAAGAGGCTCCAGCTACGGGAGTGGTCATGTACTCCCTTGATCGGCAGACAAAGCAGCAGTTGTAATCCAAGATGCTCGAATAGCATTGATGACAGCTAGCCAGCCTCTTCCTAGAGGCGGGCCCGAGTGATGATCCTCACGGGGGGTAAATCCCAAACGATAGTGGAATCCACGGTACTCTCCTCCAGCGGTAACGGTACCAAAGCAATATAATCCAACCAGAAATGGTTCTGTAGTCGCCGGTGTAGATTCTCCTGTGCACTATACTTCACATTAAACTAGGTTGAACTTGACGTTACTTCACTAAACTCTGACACTTTTACTATCCTATTCGCACATGTTCTAAGTGCTCTATTTAGACGCAAGGTTGCTCACTTCACTTGGTCGTTGACTCGTGGTGAAGGCTTTACTAGTAATGAACGAATTGCTGCTGTTTCCACCTGCGCCGTATTTATACGTAAGGTGAATTATCTAGTGCCAACCTCAGTTCTGTCTCGTATTACTGCGCAAACCTGGACATGTTGAGACATGCCTTGGCGTTGCCTTTGAACTTGCCGTTGGGGGTATGGTCGTTGGCGCCTAGGGGTCGCTGTCCAATAAGAGAGCGAATATTATGGTCTGGTTTGTACCCAGGTAAAGGGATATTCCGTGTATATATACAAAGAATATACAAGGGATATCAAACGATATACAAATATTATACAAGGGATATCAAGCAATAAATATATATATTCGGTTTAATCTGACCCTTTGTAACAGCCGCCTCCTAATTAGTCCGCACCTAATTAGATAAAGCAAAGACAGATTAATAGTCCTGTCAACTACTCAATGTCTGTTGTGGGGAGTAGGGCAATCTACAAAGTCAGTGGGTCATGATCGTCATCAAGGGAGTCAGGGAGCCTTGGCAATTCTATCAGCCTCGCTACGGGTCGGGTGTGGCGGTGAGGCAGGTCGGCCCTCCTGGGTATACTGGGCTGTGCTTGGCTGTGTCTCCACATCCTCCGTCTGTTCCTCTTGTTTGGTCTGTACCCCTTCTGAGGAGGGGCCGGTTCCGGCCGCCCCATCAAGAAGTCGTTTGGGGTGCTGGGTTCGAGGTCAGCTACGTCGCTTGGAGCGCAGCTGAGGGGGGTGGAGTTCGGAACTCCCTCTTCTTGGGCCCACAGTTCTCTCACAGGCCTCTCGTCTAATGTCAATAGCCTCTCAACGGGCTGTACGAGAGAGTGGCCGGTGTCGCTCACCTTTGTGTGCAGGCAGCGTGTAGACGTGGGTTGACTGTTAAGTCCGTAGAGGGGGCCCTGGAGCATCCACCCCAGTCGGGTCTGAACCGCGACTGGGCATCCTTTGGGTCCGATGTGGGCCGCCTCAATTGGGAGAATGAGGTCTGCGTGGTCGGAGCCTATGAGCAGGGTCGGTGTGGCGCCGTCGATAAGCGGTATAGGTAGTCGACGTAGGTGCACGTACTTCGCCATCAGCTGTGGGATGGGGTAGGTGTACTGTGACAGGCCTATGTCGTGGCTGGTGAAGACGTTGGTGATGCTATACTGCTTCTCGGGCTGCTCGACCGCTGCTATCGTGAAGGAGACATTTTCACCCTTTATGGTCTTCTGGTCTCTTCTAATGGTACGGATTGTCATTGTTCCTTTGGCACCCCGCAGGCCCAACTGGGCTGCGGCGGAAGCGAGGAGGAGAGTCTTTTCAGACCCATCGTCTAGGACGGCGTAAGTGTCCAGGACCTTGTCCTCGTAACTCAGGAGCACTCTGACCACTTTGATGAGCACTCGGGGGGTCCCGCTATGCTGGTCTATGTGGAGCACTCCTGTTGGTGGGTTGCCTTGGATCTTCTGTAGTGGTGCCGACTCGCGGTAGTCCGAGTAGCACCGTGACTCCCAGTGTCTGCTGTAACAGTCAGGACACCAGGGGGCGGTCCTATGGATCTTCGGTAGTAGTGCCACCGCCTCGGCCTGATACATCACCGTGACGGGCCCACTCTGGCCTCCTGGCGGACGCTTGTTGATGTCATGCAGGACCTCCAGGTGGGCGCCGTCGCACTTGCTGCATTTCTTCTTTAAACGGCACTCAGCTGCCATATGGCTGCGCGCGCAGCGGAAGCGGCGGCGGTTGGCTTTGATCCACTGACTCACCTCGTCAGTGGTCAGCTTCTTGAAAGTGTCACATTGATACAGCCGATGTTCCTGTTCACAGTACTGGCATTCAATCTTCCACTCCCCTTTGGTCGGGGGGTTGCTGTGGTTCTCGTGCTGCGGCACTGACTCGGCCTGGTGCATAACGGTCACTGACCGGCGGTTATCATTAGATCTCCGAGGTCCATCTCTTGGGCTTGGTCCACTCCACACGAACGTATCCAGTCGTAGGCTGCTGACTTCCCTCGCGAGGAAGGCGGCCAGGTCTAGGAGGGATGGCTCGGGACCGTCGGGATCACGGTGGTCTCTCTGCCGCCGAAAGCGCTCTTGGCGGGCTGGAGGTAGCTTCTCTAGTATTCGTTCCACATTAGAGTTAGCATATAGTTCATATCTCCCTTTCTCCTTTTGGGACCCCAGCATCCCTACCAGGGATTGTACCTTGATAGAGAGGTCATCCAATGCTCTATTGTCTTTGGCTGGGGGGAGGCGGTCGATATCTCTTATTTCTTGTATCACATAGTCCCATATGCGTCCATAACGCTGGTCGAGGGCCACTAGAGCCGCGGAGTATGGGGTACTTGAGTTGGAATATGCCAGCGCTATATTATGCGCTCTGGGCACCTTGAGGTGCTTGAGGAGGATGGCATATTTGTACGACTCATCGGGGACGTCGGACATCATAGTCTCCAAGCACATCCGTAATTCCGTGTACTGTGCTCTGTCCTCGTGCGTAAAGTCTGGGAACGTCGGTGTGCCAAGGTACGATACCATGGATGGCTGGCACATTGGTGAGCGTAGGGGAAGAGGCCTCCTGGGCGAGTCTCCCCGTACGTGTTGTCGTGGGTTGGTACTTGGTGGGTACCAGGGGCCGGGTACCCAGGTGCTGTTCCTCGGTGCTGACTGTACGTCAAACTCACCCGTGAGTTGGTTCGGGGGTTTGTAGTGCAGTGACTCGGGGCTGACGTCTGGGCTGTACTGGGCCTCCTGGTCCAGAGTACGTTGCTGCTGGTCGGGGCTGTACTGGGCCTCCTGGTCCAGAGTACGTTGCTGCTGGTCGGGGCTGTACTGGGCCTCCTGGTCCAGAGTACGTTGCTGCTGGTGGGCTTGACATTCCTCCTCTTCCTCTTCCTCTTCTAGGTCCTGGAGTCTTCTAGTCAGTCTCTCGGCGACGTAGGCCGGTTCTTCCCGGTGGCTGGGTCTCGTATGGACCGGTCGGGGAGGGGGTTCGGAGACGTAGACAGGATCCTCCTGTTGGCGGGGTCCCGGGTCGCTTGGTCGGGTAGGGGAATGTGCCCTAGACCCTTGTCGTGATGATCTCCGGGAGCTCCGTGTGGAGAGAGGGGGTGTCGCCATGGCAATCAATTGTTCTATCATCTGCGCCTGCAGCCGGTCGCGCTCTGCTTCGCGCTGGGCATGGGCGGCGTCGCGCTCTGCTTCGCGCTGGGCATTGGCGGCGTCGCGCTGTGCATTGGCGGCGTCGCGCTGTGCTTCGCGCTGGGTATTGGCGGCGTCGCGCTGTGCATTGGCGGCGTCGCGCTGTGCATTGGCGCTGGCATGGGCGGCGTCGCGCTGTGCATTGGCGCTGGCATGGGCGGCGTCGCGCTGTGCATTGGCGGCGGCGCGCTGTGCATCGGCGCGGCCTCTTTCAATGTTCTCTTCCGTCTGAAGGCGTCTGGTCTCCAGTCTTATGCGGTCGTCTTCACTCCTTTGTTGCGCCTGGAAGCGCTCTCGCTCGGTTGCAGAGTGTTCGCGTTCACTAAGGGCTTGCGCTTGGAGTTGCTCGTGAAGGCGCTCTCGTTGGTCTGCAGATTGTTCGCGCTCGCTCGTCTGTTGAGCCTGGAGGCGTTCTCTTTCCATGGTAGAGTGTTCGCGCTCACTAAGCGTCTGTGCTTGAAGTCGATCGCGTTCAGTGGAGGCTGCCAGGGTGGCGATGAATGCCTGCGCCAGCATCTGGTCCGCTTCGCTGGGGGATGACGCCGACGGGGGTGATCGGCTTCTGACAGTGCTCGTTGGAGATCTGTGCTCCTGGCGCGCTCCGAGGTCCATCTCCTGGGCGCGCTTCTCTTCTCTTGGTTGTGTGTCGGGTTCTGTCCCCGGAGCGCTTTCTTTATCCTGGAGCTCTCCGGGGACTCTCCCGGTGACGTTGTCTGGAGGTATAGTCTGGTCATGTCCCACCTGGTCCCCCCCGTGAGCTGAGTCAGTTTGGTCTGAATCCACTGGGGTCTCTACTGGTCGGGTCGCTTGGTCGATAGGATTTGACATGCTTTGACTATCCGCTTTATCCGCATTTAACGTCTGTTTAAAGCTAGGTATTAGACCGACAGCGTATTCCTCCAGATAGGGAGGTGGCTGACGTTTGCGCTGCGGGCGTTCTAGCTTGGGAGAGCCGCTTGGGGAGTGTTCACCGCTGGCCATGGTTAATATCAATATTATATTAGATATTACACTGATACCCTCCGGCTCGAAGGACCAATTGTATCTGAGGGGTACAATTCCCTGACTGTATTGAGAGTATGGTATATTAAACCACTACTTAGTTATGTACTTTAATTACTGGCCATACAGTACATGAATATATATGGTGAACACCCACACAAGAATACGGCAATGACACATAAAGTTCTATTTGGAGGGTATTTATTATTATCAGAGCAAGCAACGTTAAGTTACAGATTGAGAATTATACTCGCGCTTGTAAGGCGAAGAACACACGTAAAGTAGGTCAAGAGCGTAAGTCAATGAGAATAGTAAGATGGGTCTAAACTGACGCCACCTGTGGCATAGCAATTACATAAGGCACACTAGTACCAGCTGGAGACACTGGGGGGGTTCCCTCCGGGTGTAAGGCCGGCAGGGTAGAGGAATGTTCGGGTGCAAAGTCTGGGTCAACGAGGAATAAAGAGGCTCCAGCTACGGGAGTGGTCATGTACTCCCTTGATCGGCAGACAAAGCAGCAGTTGTAATCCAAGATGCTCGAATAGCATTGACGACAGCTAGCCAGCCTCTTCCTAGAGGCGGGCCCGAGTGATGATCCTCACGGGGGGTAAATCCCAAACGATAGTGGAATCCACGGTACTCTCCTCCAGCGGTAACGGTACCAAAGCAATATAATCCAACCAGAAATGGTTCTGTAGTCGCCGGTGTAGATTCTCCTGTGCACTATACTTCACATTAAACTAGGTTGAACTTGACGTTACTTCACTAAACTCTGACACTTTTACTATCCTATTCGCACATGTTCTAAGTGCTCTATTTAGACGCAAGGTTGCTCACTTCACTTGGTCGTTGACTCGTGGTGAAGGCTTTACTAGTAATGAACGAATTGCTGCTGTTTCCACCTGCGCCGTATTTATACGTAAGGTGAATTATCTAGTGCCAACCTCAGTTCTGTCTCGTATTACTGCGCAAACCTGGACATGTTGAGACATGCCTTGGCGTTGCCTTTGAACTTGCCGTTGGGGGTATGGTCGTTGGCGCCTAGGGGTCGCTGTCCAATAGGAGAGCGAATATTATGGTCTGGTTTGTACCCAGGTAAAGGGATATTCCGTGTATATATACAAAGAATATACAAGGGATATCAAACGATATACAAATATTATACAAGGGATATCAAGCAATAAATATATATATTCGGTTTAATCTGACCCTTTGTAACAACTTATATATCTAAAGTAAAAGTATGCATTCTACACAACGCTTGTGTATTCCAATGTTTGAGAGCGCTCAATTATCGATCCATTGACCTCTACAGGTTATGTTAAAGTGTTATGTGGTCCAGTTATGCTGCCTCTGATTATGTCCTCTTGACGTTTGCAGGCTTCAAATGTGAAAGTATATTTAAGCATTACATCACGCGCAGGAGTGGTTTGTGAACAATAAACCATGCCTAGGGGTGGTCGTTAGACCCCCCTAGGCATGGTTTATTGTTCACAAATCATGACTGCAAGTGGTGTAATGCTTTTATACAACTGCCACATTCATCCAACATTATTGCTATACAATAAACACACATTAATCGAAGATTTATTGAGAAAACCATCCGCCAGAAAAAGCAGTTCCCACAACAACAAAAAAGACAATTTGCCTCCATGTGGAAGCAGCTCGGAAGTGCATCCAACCAACTAACACATCCAACTGTGTGTTATTGGAATGATTGAGAGAAGTTGCCTCATGTGGAAGCACCTCGGAAGTGCATCCAACCAACTAACACATCCAACTGTGTGTTATTGGAATGATTGAGAGAAGTTGCCTCATGTGGAAGCAGCTCGGAAGTGCATCCAACGGATCCAACAAACTAACACATCCAACTGTGTGTTATTGGAATGATTGAGAGAAGTTGCCTCATGTGGAAGCAGCTCGGAAGTGCATCCAACGGATACAACAAACTAACACATCCAACTGTGTATTATTGGAATGATTGATTGAACATTTTATTACCAGATGCAGAATGGGTACAATACAGTACGGCTCAATACACACAATTGTTAAGGGTATGCAGACCTACTTTCTATAGAACTTAATTCTTAGATGCTTCTATAGAAAGTAGGTAAAACAAATTAAAAAGTTTTCTTTGCCCTATAGGGAAAAAAAAGTTTTCTTCGCCCTATTTTTTTATTTATTTTTTTAAAAACCAGGCGTACAGTAATAAAATTAGCAATCAACCAATCAATTCAATAGACCATGCTCACTTAAAACAGCGCAGCACTCAGCTGCTTCTCTGTCAGTCTGACTCTCTCCCGCCGTTGCAGACAGGAGTGTGTGTGTGTGTGTGTGTGTGTGTGTGTGTATGAATGTGTATGTGTGTGTGTGTGTGTGTGTGTGTGTGTGTGTGTGTGTGTGTGTGTGTGTGTGTGTGTGTGTGTGTGTGTGTGTGTGTGTGTTTGTGTGGGGGTGGGTGGGTATGCCAGCGTCGGACAGTGTGAGAGTGAGCGCTGCAGTCAGGGGGAAGGAAGAAGACATTTTAAATTGCAAATAATCAATCAATCAATCAATCCGCGATTTTTCTTTTGTTCCACAATGATTCATGACCCATAGATTACACAATCCAACATTGTGTAAGAGACTAAGACATTCGCCGTGACAGAATCTGTTTATATTTAGTCGTTATGACGCTATCAACATATTCATTTGTAGAGATTATTGTCCCCTCTCGTCTCCTCCCCTCTCCGCTCTCCGCTCCCTCTTCAAAGTCGAACAGCGGAGTGATGTGATTCGGTTGTGGGCGGGTCCTGGGACCAGGAGCATGGAATTGTGAAGAATACATACGTGTAAAATGACTGTTTCAGCCAATCAGAATCGAGAAATTTGCATGCCGTTGTATAAATATATATATATACGTTAAACGTATATATATATATATATAGCTGAAAAAGAGCATATATATATATATATATTTTTTTTTTTAACGTTTTATTTACCCAGGGTAGGTTCGCTGAGCATGAATGCTCTTTTTCAGCTACACCCTGCTTCACATTCACACAGTTCCATTCACACCTGGGAGCTGCCCAGTACAACCACAGTCTGACACCGTTGGCCACTGAGCAACTCCACTGGAGCAGTTGGGGGTTTAGTGCCTTGCTCAAGGGCACTTCAGCGGTTGGTGTTAAGGGTATGGGAGAGAGAGTTATTCATTCACTTCCCCCAGCCCAGATTTTTCCTGCTGGCCAGGGGATCGAACCGGCGACCTTCCGGTCACAAAACCGCTTCTCTAACATTTAGGCCACGGCTGCCCCAAATAAATGTAGTGGGGTACATACATAAGTACATTATTTCCTTAGAAATGTAGTGAGTAAAAGTATAAAGGTCCCTAAAATGAAAACACTCAATTGATAAAGGAATTAACGTAAAGAAAACGTGTTGGGTCCAAAATGAATGTTGTCGGTTTACATATTGTGTGCCTGTGTATGAGCAAGAATAGATAACAGATTTGGGCCACTTTTGCCTGCAGTAGCCTAGATGTCCTATTAAACCCAATAATACACGAGACCCTCTTCTTGGGACCAAGTAAGGTTTAGTCGATAATCCAATGTACAGTTACCCCACCCCCCGGCCCCACCACATCCAATGTACAGTCCCCCCCCCCCCCCCCCCACCCCACCAACCAACCCCCCCCCCCCACCTCCACCCCACCCACCAACCTCCTACCTACCAACCTCCTCCAATGTACAGTTTCTACATCAAATGTATTTACTCTCTTTTTTAGACTATTTTTGTATCACAGAAACAGTACTGTATTTGCAAATCTGGTATGTCATAAATGTATAGATGTAGCAGTACTGTCTATCTGTATGTCATTGTTATGATGAATTGAAAATGGGGGACCCTGATGTAAACAAGACGAACGTATTTCTCTGGTCTGCAACATCCCCTTAACAATTGTGTGTATTGAGCCGTACTGTATTGTGCCATTCTGCAATCTGTTAATAAAGTTTTCAATCAATCAATCATTCATTCAACATCTACTGAGCGGTTACTAGCTGGTACCGCTTGACACCAAACCGCAGCTACAGTCAGTGCACCACTGCTAGCCAATAGGGGATACCTGCAGAGCCGCAAGACCCGCCTCAAACCAAGTACAGGCCCCGAAGCCCCGCCCAGACGTTGGGCTTGCGGCTCTGCAGATATACCCTACTCCTGCTAGCCGGCTAACAAGCTAACGCTAATTAGGAAATCAGACTCCATCGGAACTCACTTTAGGAAACCTTTCAAGAAACCATGTAAGTCTATCACACATCTACTAACTTACTCAACGGGCGATAAGATAATACGTTAGGGTAGTTTATTAACTTCACCCTTAGGCGTGTCTTGCCTGTCTCACTTAAATAGTTGTATGGAGAGAAAAGTCAACAACGCCCAAACTTTATGCTAGTAGCGCGTTAGCTTAGCATTCAACAAGTGGTAACGTTGACGTTATAGCCTTTGTGTTGTTTTTCGGGTTGATTTGTTACTTAAAACAAATCTGATAAGGACAGATTCATAGTTTGCATAAACGTTAACATAAATCAAACTTAACATTGCTGAGCAGTTTAGCTATTAAAGCTACGTTTTGCCAACTCGCCCTGTAACGTTAGCTAACGTGCTAGTGGCACTGATTGAAAAGAGAACCCAGAACAAGAGCAGGCCAAACATTTATATAGGCTATAATATTTAGTATTTCTTTTAAATACTCAAAACAGATATACTTGTAAGGTGCAGTAGGTGGCCTCTCATAAACAGTACTGTATATTTGTAGATCTGGTATGTCATAAATGTCTAGATGTAACAGTACTGCTGTCTATCTGTATGTCATTATCATTAATGTCACTATGAATTGAAAATGGGGGCCCCTGATGTAAACAAGACTAAAGTCTTTATCTGGTCTGCATCCCCTTAACAATTGTGTGTATTGAGCTGTACTGTACTGTACCCATTCTGCAATCTGTTAATAAAGATTTCAATCAATCAATCAATCACGTTTAGTTGAGTAACGTGATCAGCTGGATTATGTCAACAGATGATCGATGACAAATATTGTCAGAAATTCAAAAGTATTCCTGGTTTTATTAATAAGGCTGTCGTGCCATCATCTTTTTACGGTTAGTCTAGCGGAAAAAAAACTGTCTACAATGCATTACATAACATCTCTCTTTAGAAAACTAGACACTAGTAGTAACATCATGTTTGCATGGTGTTCGCTGTCTTTGAGAACGGAACCGGCGGGGTGGATTACGTGTGTGAATTGGGGATTGATGATTGATTGATTGATTGAAAATTGTATTAACAGATTGCAGAATGGGTACAATAATAGAGCCATATGAAATCCGTTTTATTTTTTTCCAAATTCCATTTAATTTTTTTCCAAATTCCGTTTTAATATTTCAGAATTCTGTATTTTGCTTTGTACGCTCATTTTACCATCAGAAATAGTGTCTGATAAGTGGGAATGAATAAATGTCCACAATTTAATAAGATATAACAGTCCATTTAATAGGGCTGTCTTAAATATTTTGAAGCTTCGAAGTTTCGTTCGATGGGCATGGGATTCAAATATGAAAATAAAATTCTATTATTAAAAAAAAATAAAAAGTATATATATTTTTGCAAAATCAACCCTGCCTCTCTTTGTTAACTACAACAAGCAATGCTGTTTGTTATTTAAGATGAGGTCGGACTCGGCACTGACAGATTTGTGTTCATTGTGCTGCTTTTATAAAGCCTCAAATGACTGCTTACAATATTTCATGAAAGCAAAGTGTTTTGTTTGTCTAAGATTTAAAAAGGTTTAAACTTTACAGCACTGACAAAGTTGAACAAAGTGCTGTACAAGTCCCACAACATAAAAAGAAAAAAAACGTAATTTTTTTTTTTTTTTTTTTTAATAGTTTATTCCATTTTTATTGCTCAATTCCGCGATTCCGTGATCGCGGATTCCGTGATCGCGGATTCCATATGGCTCTACAATACAGTACGGCTCAATACACACAATTGTTAAGGGGCTGCAGACCAGAGAAAGACTTTCGTCTTGTTTACATCAGGGTCCTCTATTTTCAATTCATCATATATATATACAGATATATATTAGATGCATATTGAAATAATAAAATAACTAGAATGTAGAATTCAAAAGCCCTATTAATTAAAAGCACATGCCTAAATAGACAGTTCTCTCTAGATGTATCAACATGAGCATCTCTGGCTGCATTTATTTAGCAGCTTTTATCCAAAGCGCTTTACAATTTGTTCCTCACATTTTACCCATTCACTCACACATTCACTGACCCATTCACTCAGACGTTCACACACCGATGGCGGAGCCCAACATGCAAGGTGCCAACCTGCACATCGGGAGCATTTAGGGGTTAAGTGTCTTGCTCAAGGACACTTCAACACTGTGCTCGGGAGGAGCGGGAATCGAACTGGGAACCTCTGGATTACCAGACGACTGCTCTACCTCCTGAGCCAATACTTTCTAGTTGAAATATCCAGAGCTGTTTTGATAGTCACAAAGTGAATGGGTGACTGCCTGGATTATAAAAATAATCTAGACTATGACAATACCCTAGGGAACGTAATGACCATATTGTATTGTCAGTGCATTCATTGTTTCCCATACATGTGTTCCACACAAATAGATTTATTTTCCCAAGCGAATACAATCAGCACATTTATAATATCTTGTCTCGCATCGTTCTCACGGTCCTTTCCCCTGCTTGAGTGTGTATATTGATCGGGCAGCTACAGTGTGTGTATATTGATCGGCCCAGCTTGCCACAACCATAAATTACCTCAGAATCTGTGGGGATTTTGGAAACCCTGCACTGTTACACCAATTAAATGAATCTGGCCTGTAAAAGCAAAACAAAACTGTGTGTGTGTCACCAGAATCAGTTTCCAATGCATTGTAGTTGAAGGAACTCCACGGCCTGTTTCTTCATGTTCTAAAACCACAAATCACTCTTATGATGACAATATGAATAACAGGGGAGTTATCTTTTGGGTGGGGGCTGGTAATTTTTCCAAGCTCAGACCAGCATTCTGTAGCACAGGTTGTTAGTTACATGTGTTGGTGTTGGTATACAATGTATACTAAAAGTACATTGTATGAATGAAATAAGCCGCACCCTACTTGAATGTGACACATTGTTTTTCATAGTTCAGGTTTATGTAGAATAAATTGCTCAATGCTTACTCAGTCATTTCCGTTTGGTGTTGTCAGTATTTGACATGTGAATGACTGGATGCTGTGTCATGCATTTCCTGCTGTACCCAATATGGCTCCGTTCCATCAACACGGCTCCGTCGTCACGTGATGATGACCTGTCACCAAGATGTGCACGATGATGATGTCATTGAATACTTTGAAATAGGCTAACTCGTGGATTGCTGTTTTTTTTATATTCCTTTTTATAATCTACATTAGGCAGGTCTTAACCTACTTATTGTACATCAGCCAGAGGATTCTATCTGGTTGACGGCTGTATGGTGAATGGTTTATCCAAAGCGCTTTACAATTTGTTCCTCACATTTTACCCATTAACTCACACATTCACACACCGACGGGCGGAGGCAAACCATGCAAAGTGACAACCAGTGTACTGACTGCTTCAAGGCTACAGAGTTAGCAAATCATGAGAAGACATACTCACTACTCTGCATTTTGTAGTTGTGCAATTTTAGACTTAAAGGCCCCCCCCAAAAACAATGTTGTTTGTTTTGCACATAATCTCACACACATCCCAAGGGCAGGCTCTAAACTGTTTTGCACACATTAATTTAGTTCGACAGTTATCAAGAATGAATGAGTTTGAGTATACTATCTCCTCTTGTGCCGAGTCATTGTGTTGTGTTAATTACAGTTCAATCAATGAAATTAAAACTCATTAACTCTTACTATCAAACTAAAGGCTTGTGTGCAAAACAGTTTAGAGCCTTGGGATGTGTGTGAGATTATGCGCAAAATAAATCGGCTTTGCTTTTCACTGCTCCTTTTCAAGGTGGGCTGTTTCTGTCGATCCCCTTCATTTGAAACCTGTATTTGGGTCATATTGCACTACTAGGGTATGTCCCCTTAGTGCTTAGTGCTCAGAAACACAGTTGTGTTTCCCAGATTTGACTTACGTAACGTCCAGACCAGAGCTTCAGACCAGAGCTTCAGACCGGCCACAACCTGAAGGCCCAAAGGGGAGTTCTTCCCACTCAGATAGTGGGCTCAGCTTCACTCAGATAGTGGGCTCAGCTTCACTCAGATAGTGGGCTCAGCTTCACTCAGATAGTGGCTCAGCTTCACTCAGATAGTGGGCTCAGCTTCACTCAGATAGTGGGCTCAGCTTCACTCAGATAGTGGCTCAGCTTCACTCAGATAGTGGGCTCAGCTTCACTCAGATAGTGGGCTCAGCATCACTCAGATAGTGGCTCAGCTTCACTCAGATAGTGGCTCAGCTTCTCTCAGATAGTGGGCTCAGCTTCTCTCAGATAGTGGGCTCAGCATCACTCAGATAGTGGGCTCAGCTTCACTCAGATAGTGGGCTCAGCTTCACTCAGATAGTGGCTCAGCTTCACTCAGATAGTGGCTCAGCTTCACTCAGATAGTGGCTCAGCTTCACTCAGATAGTGGGCTCAGCTTCTCTCAGATAGTGGCTCAGCTTCACTCAGATAGTGGCTCAGCTTCACTCAGATAGTGGCTCAGCTTCTCTCAGATAGTGGGCTCAGCTTCACTCAGATAGTGGCTCAGCTTCACTCAGATAGTGGCTCAGCATCACTCAGATAGTGGGCTCAGCTTCACTCAGATAGTGGCTCAGCTTCTCTCAGATAGTGGGCTCAGCTTCACTCAGATAGTGGGCTCAGCTTCACTCAGATAGTGGGCTCAGCTTCACTCAGATAGAGGCTCAGCTTCTATCAGATAGTGGCTCAGCATCACTCAGATAGTGGCTCAGCTTCACTCAGATAGTGGCTCAGCTTCACTCAGATAGTGGCTCAGCTTTACTCAGATAGTGGCTCAGCTTCACTCAGATAGTGGCTCAGCTTCTCTCAGATAGTGGGCTCAGCTTCACTCAGATAGTGGGCTCAGCTTCACTCAGATAGTGGGCTCAGCTTCTCTCAGATAGTGGCTCAGCTTCACTCAGATAGTGGCTCAGCTTCACTCAGATAGTGGGCTCAGCTTCACTCAGATAGTGGCTCAGCTTCACTCAGATAGTGGGCTCAGCTTCACTCAGATAGTGGGCTCAGCTTCACTCAGATAGTGGCTCAGCTTCACTCAGATAGTGGCTCAGCATCACTCAGATAGTGGGCTCAGCTTCACTCAGATAGTGGCTCAGCTTCTCTCAGATAGTGGGCTCAGCTTCACTCAGATAGTGGGCTCAGCTTCACTCAGATAGTGGGCTCAGCTTCACTCAGATAGAGGCTCAGCTTCTATCAGATAGTGGCTCAGCATCACTCAGATAGTGGCTCAGCTTCACTCAGATAGTGGCTCAGCTTCACTCAGATAGTGGCTCAGCTTTACTCAGATAGTGGCTCAGCTTCACTCAGATAGTGGCTCAGCTTCTCTCAGATAGTGGGCTCAGCTTCACTCAGATAGTGGGCTCAGCTTCACTCAGATAGTGGGCTCAGCATCACTCAGATAGTGGCTCAGCTTCTATCAGATAGTGGCTCAGCATCACTCAGATAGTGGCTCAGCTTCACTCAGATAGTGGGCTCAGCTTCACTCAGATAGTGGCTCAGCTTCACTCAGATAGTGGCTCAGCTTCACTCAGATAGTGGGCTCAGCTTCACTCAGATAGTGGGCTCAGCTTCACTCAGATAGTGGCTCAGCTTCACTCAGATAGTGGGCTCAGCTTCTCTCAGATAGTGGCTCAGCTTCACTCAGATAGTGGGCTCAGCTTCACTCAGATAGTGGGCTCAGCTTCACTCAGATAGTGGCTCAGCTTCACTCAGATAGTGGGCTCAGCTTCACTCAGATAGTGGGCTCAGCTTCACTCAGATAGTGGGCTCAGCTTCACTCAGATAGTGGGCTCAGCTTCACTCAGATAGTGGGCTCAGCTTCACTCAGATAGTGGGCTCAGCTTCTCTCAGATAGTGGGCTCAGCTTCACTCAGATAGTGGGCTCAGCTTCACTCAGATAGTGGCTCAGCTTCACTCAGATAGTGGGCTCAGCTTCTCTCAGATAGTGGGCTCAGCTTCACTCAGATAGTGGGCTCAGCTTTACTCAGATAGTGGGCTCAGCTTCACTCAGATAGCGGGCTCAGCTTCACTCGGATAGTGGGCTCAGCTTCACTCAGATAGTGGGCTCAGCTTGTGAGAATGAGAGGATTGTAAATAAATAGCAGAGAACGCGCCACTTTGGCCACATTGAATTCCTGACTGGTGACGGCGCACCCATCGCCCTTTGGTTAAAGACTCAAAAGTCCCAAACGGAAAGAATAATCCAATTTCACACGGTTGTGTAGTCGAGACTTGGGGCGACATCTGGATGCAAAAAGCTCGCTGTTGCCTCCTAATTAAGGCGAATTAGCCATTTGAATGCCATGCATTCCTCCAACAAATCATCAACCGACAGACTCCATTGTGTGGCACAGGGATCGGCTAGAGTTTGATTACATTAAACTGCCCTCGGAACAGCATTGTGGGCAGAGCTGCATTGTGGGCGGGGCTGCATTGTGGGCAGAGCTGCATTGTGGGCGGAGCTCCCATTCGATTACATTACGGCAGATTGTTTGACCTCCCTGCTGGATACTGTGACCTCAGGCTATATCATATTAAAATCCACCCTGAAACAGAATTGACATTAGGGCTGCACGATTCTTGCTAAAATGTGAATCACGATTTTTCTCTAAGAATTGAGATCACGATTCTCTCACACGATTCTTATTTTCGTCATAATTTAAAAAAGCAAAGTAAAAAGTAAAAAAAATTAAAGTACTTTTTTTATTTAGAAATTCATAGGTATTTTTATTTTTTTTTTATTAACACTTTGGGTGCCGGGAGCCGTCTTTAGACGTCTTTGCTGGCCATGCTAAAGTTGCCGGGGGACGCTGTACGTCGTCTTTATATCAATATTTCAAAAATCTGCGATCGGATTCATAATGTCCCTCCGCTGGCCTGAGATCCACCAGCAGGACCCACTGAGCTCTCTGGCGGTTCAGGAGCGCCATCTGGTGGCCGATCGGCGCAAGCGCTTAACAGGAAGCGCACTAGAGGTTTTGCTAGACGTCCGTATTGCTTCCGGCCACTTGGTACATGTCTCGTGACTCTAGCTCGTCACTCTACATAGCGATCGATTGCCAATAACTCGATAAACAACATGATTTGGACGTATATACCATTATACAAGCTGGAGATGGACCGGGTAATAATATATCCCATAATGATAAAATTTCTACTCGACGATGATCGCCCAACGGCGCGCGGAGACTGGGGTGAGTTTCAGCGTGTAACGTTACCGTCTTCGATAATAACTGATATTATCAACATTTGACCCACATTAGATGATTGGTATAACGCTGCCCACGGAATTATAAACGCCCCCTCGCCCATCCGGTCAACATCAGATGACGTGTAGTAACTTCTAGAAGTACGTCTAGTTGGAATTTTTTATATCGCGCTGATTGCCATCAAACTGTATTTCATCATCAATATAATGCATTTGGGGCTATATATCACGTTCTGGAGAAAGCTGCAGAAAGAGATGAAAACATACTTATACATTAGACCATACTTTACTATGAATATGTGAATGAAAAAGTTTAACGTTGCTACACAATGAACAATACATATAGGACTTTGAATGGGCCCTAATAATGGCAATGTAGCAATAGAATTTAAAAAGTTATAGCCCTGCAAAGAAGGGGACTTTCTCCATAGACAAATAGCGCTGGCAATCTATGGTATATCATTAATTTAACCTTAGGCAACCAAAGTGTTAATCATGCAGCCCTAATTGACATTATCACTGCAGTGAACTTTGAGTCAGCATCAGCATCTATATAAACACAGACTGTCTCCCTAAATCAGAGCCTCGAGACTTGAATCAATGATGCATAGCTGTCAACATTGGGATTTGAAAATTGAAGATTTCGCCCCGCCCCCTCCCAATGTAGTCTCCTCCCCCTCGTATCTATATATTTTCTGTTAGGATGTTTGTTGACAGCTGCTCTCTGCTGAGCTGCCTCGTCGCTGCCATCTGCTGGTCAAAACCTGTATGTACCCAAGGACTGGATGAACTACTAATTGCTACATTAAATTAATCAGATACCTGGTTGAAAGTGAAATGCTGTGTGTACATCCCTGCATTAAATGAATGGAAGTGTCAGTGTTTCTGTAGAGGAGATGGAACGCCTGCTCTTGTCGGCACTGCGCAGCCCAGGGTTTCCGTTAGAAAAAATTGTTGCCGGTCTCCGTGACCTGCAAGATTTCAACTACCGGACAAATGAGATTAATTCCGGTCATAGTTTATTGAGCTTTAAAACAATTGAGATAGGCAGGCTATATAAAGAATGTCATCCTCAAGGCATGTAGATTTATAATATTATTACTTAAAACTAGGCTACTTTTGCGTATACAGTCATTAATATATTCCAAATAAAATAAGTCCCTCGATACTCCGTCTCCGTGCTGCTGCTGACTTGAAATAAAATAGACCGCGTATGTGGCAGTCGGTCCAACACTAAACAGCAGTCTGTTATAATCACATTTTTATGAGCTAACGAATTCCGTTATATTGGACATTTGTATTAATTATATCAAGCGAAGAACTGAGAAAGCAGAGAGCCGGCAACATTATCGTGGTTTGCGTGACTACTCTCTCCACCTCAATGTCACGCGGTCGAAAAGGGCGCTTGTCTATTGGACAGTGGAAATGTGTGTGTGGCTGCGATCCTGTGTGTGCGCGCGCGCGTGTGTGTGTGTCTGTGTGTGTACTGCGGAGCCCAGATCAGCGGAGCCGAGTTTTGACATGGCATTGATCCATTGTTCTATTGAAGCACATTACTTTACCACCATCCTCTCGCTAAACAACTTGTAGACCACGGTGTTTTTATGAGTGCCCACAAGTAGCCGTTTTAATAATATAATAAGCCGCGCGCCTCGGTAATAATAATAAGCCGCGTTTTTTCTTCCTTCTTCCAAAGATGCACAGACATAGATAGATAGATAGATAGAGAGATAGATAGATAGATAGAGAGATTAGATGCAGTGTGCTTGTTTTGCAGTGAGTGCTGCGAGCAGTGGTAATAATAATCACTTCCTATATTTGGTTCGCGTTTGGTCCGATGAAGCGAACCGAGACCTACGTTTTTAAAGCTCTCGCTGACAACGTCGTTGTCATTATTAGAAGCAACGAGGAAACAAATGTAATGATCGTTTCGTTCATCGCATAGGCTATTTAATTTTAGCCTATTTTAATACAATTCAAATAATCAAATTGTGCTTAGACTCAGGGAATTATTTTCACCGGACATTAAGACCGGAGAAATTAAATATGTCGGACTTCAAGAGATTTTGCCGGACAAATACCGGTAATTACCGGCTAACGGAAACGCTGGCGCAGCCGTGGAATCGCAAGGCCATAGATTTAGAATAGATAGAAAGGGCACATTGTGGTGTATCATAATTAATTTGTTGAATACAATAGGATTTTTATAACGTTGACACAAATTAAGGAATATTTACACTACCGGTAAGTTCTCTTTTACCTCTTATTTAATCCATTAATTTAATTGTAGGTACTGTTTATATTGTACATAGTCCTGTGTGTTGTATATTGTGTCCTATGTTACTTTTGTGTTTATTGTCTTTCTATATACACCGTGGGAAGGTGGGCACGTAATTGAATTTTTCTGTATGTCTTGCACAAATTGGAAAATGACAAAGTTGACTTTGACTTTTAACATGTGTGTATAGTGTCAGTCAGACACTAATTGTAATGTTAAAAACGGATACTGCTGTAATATAAAGTGAAATTCTACCATGCCTCAATGTATCAACTTTAAACATACACTAAATGTTAATGTTAGAAATGTTAATTTCCATTATTTCCACCATGTGCAACATTTCCTAAGAACAGCAATGTCCATTCTATCAACTCCAAATCTGTGCTATGAGCTCAATTCTCCCGGTGCATGCAGAAGTAGAATTGCTGTCTTGTTTTGGATGAATGAGTAGAAATGAAAAACGGAAATCTTGTTTTATTAAAGTAGTTTTGACATGTGATATAGATAAAGATATTGTTTCATTGTGTATTGATTAACTTTACATTTGCGCTTCATTACTTTACAAAAGTTATACTGGCACATGGGTCTAATACGGATGCTCGATGTTGTTTTTTTTACCAATACCGATATTGTCCAACTCTTAATTTCCGATACCGATATCAACCGATACCGATATATGCAGGGTTCCCCCCCCCAAAAAACGGAATAATTTCAGGTAATTAACATTACATATCTCTTTTTGTGGAATTAACACAACATTATGCATACTTTTGACAATAAATAAAATCTGCATTTGTTCTTACTGGCTTGCCTGGGTAAATAAAGGTTATAGAAATTGAAAACCGATATCACATTTTAATTCCAATATCGGCCGATAATATCGGACATCCCTAATTATGGGTAAATGCAACGTTAAAGCAGTGCCAATGTAAGACTGACTTTACATTAAAAGAATGACAATAATATAGTATAAAGTAGGGTATTATTTGGACTAAAGAATGGTGTTGTCTCACCCTACTCGCATGTTGAGGGAGAGCACCATACAGTATACACTGAGAAACCACGGCCGAGAGTGAGCTCTCCGGGAACAACCCCACTTTGTCCGACAGTTTGTCGGAAACCGTCTTCCGGTCTGACTTTCTCTGCCAATGTTCTAATCTACACTGCTGCCACCTGTCATCACGGAGGGGAATTGCACCCATTTTGTATAAATAAATAAAAACAGGAAAATATTTTAACGGGAGGACGGCGGGAGAGAAGGCTGAAATACGGGAGAATCCCGGGAAAAACTGGAGGGTTGCATGTATGCAATGATGTCATCGACAGACGACTTGCTCTACTTGGTGCCGAGTCGGTGAGCAACGTTGTTGTGAGCTCATTCTGTTTGAGAATGTTACCTGCAAAGTAGTTTTATTCCGGGCTCACGGCTCCGAATCAGAGAACCTACCGTACCCGACACGCTGAGCAGCTGTACAGTGTCGTTAGCCTAATAGAGGCCTCTGTCCTTCCAACATGGCTGCCTGTAACATTCTAGGGCTGGTGCGTAGGGAGCAGGGTGTAGGGAGCAGGGTGTAGGGAGCAGGTTGTAGGGAGCAGTGCAGGGAGCAGGGTGTAGGGAGCAGGGTGTAGGGAGCAGGGTGTAGGGAGCAGGGTGTAGGGAGCAGGGTGTAGGGAGCAGGGTGTAGGGAGCAGGGTGTAGGGAGCAGGGTGTAGGGAGCAGGGTGTAGGGAGCAGGGTGTAGGGAGCAGGGTGTAGGGAGCAGGGTGTAGGGAGCAGGTTGTAGGGAGCAGGGTGTAGGGAGCAGGGTGTAGGGAGCAGGGTGTAGGGAGCAGGGTGTAGGGAGCAGGGTGTAGGGAGCAGGTTGTAGGGAGCAGTGCAGGGAGCAGGGTGTAGGGAGCAGGGTGTAGGGAGCAGGGTGTAGGGAGCAGGGTGTAGGGAGCAGTGCAGGGAGCAGGGTGTAGGGAGCAGGGTGTAGGGAGCAGGGTGTAGGGAGCAGGGTGTAGGGAGCAGGGTGTAGGGAGCAGGTTGTAGGGAGCAGTGCAGGGAGCAGGGTGTAGGGAGCAGGGTGTAGGGAGCAGGTTGTAGGGAGCAGTGCAGGGAGCAGGGTGTAGGGAGCAGGGTGTAGGGAGCAGGGTGTAGGGAGCAGGGTGTAGGGAGCAGGGTGTAGGGAGCAGGTTGTAGGGAGCAGTGCAGGGAGCAGGGTGTAGGGAGCAGGGTGTAGGGAGCAGGGTGTAGGGAGCAGGGCTGGTGGATAGGGAGCAGCGTAGGGAGCAGGGCTGGTGTTTAGGGAGCAGGGCTGGTGTTTAGGGAGCAGGGCTGGTGTTTAGGGAGCAGGGCTGGTGTTTAGGGAGCAGGGCTGGTGTTTAGGGAGCAGGGCTGGTGTTTAGGGAGCAGGGCTGGTGGTTAGGGAGCAGGGCTGGTGGTTAGGGAGCAGGGCTGGTGGTTAGGGAGCAGGGCTGGTGTTTAGGGAGCAGGGCTGGTGTTTAGGGAGCAGGGCTGGTGTTTAGGGAGCAGGGCTGGTGTTTAGGGAGCAGGGCTGGTGTTTAGGGAGCAGGGCTGGTGTTTAGGGAGCAGGGCTGGTGTTTAGGGAGCAGGGCTGGTGTTTAGGGAGCAGGGCTGGTGTTTAGGGAGCAGGGCTGGTGTTTAGGGAACAGGGCTGGTGGGTAGGGAGCAGAGCTGGTGTTTAGGGAGCAGGGCTGGTGTTTAGGGAGCAGGGCTGGTGTTTAGGGAGCAGGGCTGGTGTTTAGGGAGCAGGGCTGGTGTTTAGGGAGCAGGGCTGGTGTTTAGGGAGCAGGGCTGGTGTTTAGGGAACAGGGCTGGTGTTTAGGGAGCAGGGCTGGTGTTTAGGGAGCAGGGATGGTGTTTAGGGAGCAGAGCTGGTGTTTAGGGAGCAGGGCTGGTGTTTAGGGAGCAGGGCTGGTGTTTAGGGAGCAGGGCTGGTGTTTAGGGAGCAGGGCTGGTGTTTAGGGAGCAGGGCTGGTGTTTAGGGAGCAGGGCTGGTGTTTAGGGAGCAGGGCTGGTGTTTAGGGAACAGGGCTGGTGTTTAGGGAACAGGGCTGGTGTTTAGGGAGCAGGGCTGGTGTTTAGGGAGCAGGGCTGGTGTTTAGGGAGCAGGGCTGGTGTTTAGGGAGCAGGGCTGGTGTTTAGGGAGCAGGGCTGGTGTTTAGGGAGCAGGGCTGGTGTTTAGGGAGCAGGGCTGGTGGGTAGGGAGCAGGGTGTAGGGAGCAGGGCTGGTGTTTAGGGAGCAGTTTAGGGAGCAGGGCTGGTGTTTAGGGAGCAGTTTAGGGAGCAGGGCTGGTGTTTAGGGAGCAGGGCTGGTGTTTAGGGAGCAGGGCTGGTGTTTAGGGAACAGCGTAGGGAGCAGGGCTGGTGTTTAGGGAGCAGGGCTGGTGTTTAGGGAGCAGGGCTGGTGTTTAGGGAGCAGGGCTGGTGTTTAGGGAGCAGGGCTGGTGTTTAGGGAGCAGGGCTGGTGTTTAGGGAGCAGGGCTGGTGTTTAGGGAGCAGGGCTGGTGTTTAGGGAGCAGCGTAGGGACCATCATAGGGAGCAGTATGTGAGGATGCAGAAGCAGCACGAGGTCATAAACGGCAGCTTCCTTCTATTCTCTCCAAGTGAAGCTCCAGAGATTTGGCTGCTTTCCAAAAGCTCAGTGCAGAGGAATACAGAGTGGGCGTGGCCACTGTTCAGGACTACAGAGTGGGCGTGGCCACTGTTCAGGATTACAGAGTGGGCGTGGCCACTGTTCAGGAATACAGAGTGGGCGTGGCCACTGTTCAGGACTACAGAGTGGGCGTGGCCACTGTTCAGGATTACAGAGTGGGCGTGGCCACTGTTCAGGATTACAGAGTGGGCGTGGCCACTGTTCAGGAATACAGAGTGGGCGTGGACACTGTTCAGGACTACAGAGTGGGCGTGGCCACTCAGGGCTGTACGCTAAGCTTTTTCACTAGGGGCACACTTGCCCCTAAATGAGAAATTTAGGGGCAAAGAATATTTTTTAGGGGCAAATTTTTAAATAACTATTTTACCATTATAGTAGGGCTGGGCGATACGGCCTCTAAATGATATCGCGATATTTTGACATTTCCTCTAAAGCACTTAAAAATGCTTGATTTAACCCTTTGATGCATACAGTCACGCCAATATGATGATTATAATAAGTCCCTGCAACATATGTTTGCATTATTAAACCATGAAGATGCTTTAAAAAATAATTTAATGAAAATGTACTAAGAGTAGTCTACTGACACACTAATACATTTTTTTATTTACATCTAAGACAATTTATATAAAAACTCTTGGGTGCCTTTTAGACAGTACTGTGTTTTCTATCCACTTTAGCCAAACACACACACATATATATATATATATATATATACACACACACACACACACACACTACTGTGAGAAAATAATAATCACACAGACTTAATGATTTTAGAATATTTCAGATAATGAAATTAAATGTTTATATCATCAACTATCCAGTTAGTATTTATACTGTGTGTAACATTTGGCTACTTTAAATCATTGAATGTAGAGAGAGAGAGAGAGAGAGAGAGAGAGAGAGAGGGCGAGAACGAACAAGAGAGCCAGCCCCCCCCCCCTTCGGGTTTTGTTCTAGGTTCGCGTTTTGATCGTCTAAGCTGCCGTAGGTGATGACGTCACACTCGAATGTAAACAGGAAGAGATGGAGACGCACAGAGATGGGAATTGAATGATATACAGAAATGAATAATAACCAATAAATATGAAGTTATGTTTAAACTTCTGTTGTCAAGCGTTGTCAATATAACCCACCCCCTTTCCTCACGAATGGAACTAGTCTTGTGGAGTCCGCTTTGACCGTTTTCCAGGGTTAGCAGAGATCGCTAGTTAGCTTAGCATAATCCTAATGGATACCTTGGTTAGAAGCTGCATGTTATTAAAGGTCCGCGCTGGTCTGTCTAATGAAATTACAACCGCAACATTATATTGCACTGTACAGCCCTGGTTGTAGGCTAATGTTTTACTACAATTTGTATGGATTAATTTAGGAGTGAAATGCGAATGAAGGGTTGAAATCACCACTCGCAAGCTTGCCCCCAGATATTATTTTAAACTCGCACGGACCAAATTAGGGGGCAATTTGCGATCATATCATCGCAGTGTACAGGCCTGCCACTGTTCAGGATTACAGAGTGGGCGTGGCCACTGTTCAGGACTACAGAGTGGGCGTGGCCACTGTTCAGGATTACAGAGTAATAATGGATATTGGATATAGCTAATAAAAGAAATAACGATTAAAACCTGAGTTTTCTCGTGATTGGCGCAGAACGGTTGGCGAGTTAATCCGACTTTTCTCGTGGCTGGTGTTGAATGAGTTAATATATCTGTCTGAATATATACCTAAATATAATAATCCTTCTATATACCTACTTATACACCTGCATATAACCCATATAACACTATGATTATGATAGCAATCCTACCATCCCAAAGCAGGCAACTCCTTGGATCTCATATTCTCATAACACCACGAGCATCACGTATTATTATACAACGATGCGTCAGTTTCTAAGCTGCTCCCAAGCTTTCTCTGAAAAAGAATATTAAAATGTTTAAGTTAATCAAAAGATTTCCCATTGTATGTATAAAAAAAGTTAATGAAAAAATAAGCCACTTTTTCGGCACCATGACAACAGTATTATTGTATTATCAGGGCTCTACGCTAACCTTTTTCCCAAAGGAGCACATGTGCTCCTAAATGAAAAAATTTAGGAGCACACAAAGAAATTTAGGAGCACCCAAAAATATTTAGGAGCACAGTGAAAATATTTCAAGTAACAAGAGTTTTTTTTTTTTCAAAAATAAATGTATATTTGTACTGTGCGTGCATGTGTGTAAATTAGCTCTTGCTACAACCCTGCATGTTTACATTTTGTACGTGATGTTCATTAACGCTGTCCCTATCAAATAAACTATCAAATCAAACTACTGCTACAAAAGGTTCAGTCACTTAACTTTAGCTTTTGCCCCTTTTATGCATACAATGCTTATGTTTTGGCTGTGTTGCTCTTCTAGAAAAATAATCCTTTCAGGGTTGCCTATTGAAATACTGTACACCTCCAGTACAGAAACATTGTTTATGAGTTTGCGTGTCAGGTAGACCATTGATTGACAGTCGAGTCTGCCAATTACATCACACCGCTTGCACTCCGGCCGTCCGGCGCTGCAGCTGGACCCTATTGCCCATCTCTGCTGTTGATAACGCTAGCCAAGTTATTATACACACAGATACACAGTGGGCCAGTGACTTTGGTGTAGGGGTGTAACAATGCATCGATCCTAAGGGGGGAATTCAACTGCATCGATTTGAAAATGTTAGAATAGATCAGGGGTCTGCAATTAGGTTTGGCCACGGGCCAGATTTTCCCCAAGCCGTTGCTTGGCGGGCCAGGATCAAAAACAATGGCTAATTTAATATACTGATATTGAAAAAAGACAAATGTTTTTCTCTGGTCTGCATCCCCTTAACAATTGTGTGTATTGCGCCGTACTGTATTGTACCCATTCTGCAATCTGTTAAATAAAGTTTTCATTCATTCATTCATTCATTCATGAACCATTTCCAGATTGGCGTTGAATGCAGCTACTTTACACAGTTGTCATCATTGCCTCGTTGTTGTTGTTGTCGCCACATATTATGCAGAGAGGACGTCGGCTCGGCACGCAAGAATCACCGACCTGTTGTGATAAACCCGTATTTTAAGTATGGCTCCTGTTTATTAAAAGAAGCGTTATATTTCCCCGTTTTTTAACTCGCTCGCATCTCGAACGCGGAAGTGAAAGTGCTTTAGGGAAATATACACGGGGCCCGGTGGGACTATTCCATTGGTTCTCCCAGTCCACGTGACCATTTCTAGCATTTCAATTGGCTATAGTGACAGACATGCTTTTGATGACTACCGGTAGATAGATACAGCTTGACAATAAAAGACACCCTGGCGTCCCGAGTGAATATTTCCCGTGCGTCAAATAAATATATTCTCAAAATAATCTGACGGGCCAGAAATTATTGCTGGCGGGCCAATGTCGGCCCGCGGGCCGCCTATTGCCGATCCCTGGAATAGATTATCGCAATTTTAATGTGTACACGTTATGTTATTGTCATGTCTGTTACAGCCAACACACTGACATACGCTACTGCATCAACGTTATGATTAACAAAGCAAGGCATTCGTTTTGTTGCATTAACGTTATATTACTATTGCTATCGATAAATCTAGGTGTTCTAAAATCTATTGCTATTGGTAAGAGAGAGACTATAATAAGTTAGTGTCTCGGAAAACGAGAGCCCTGATCGCAATGGCGGAGTTTCAGGAAGTAAACAAGCAAAATGAGAGCTTCCGATTGGTCATTTGCTTTATTTCCCATGAAACCAGTCACTTCACTCTACTGTGATTGGACCGTTGGCTTGAGTGCAATGTTGGACTTGTAGTTTTTTAACGATTCTCAGCGGAGAAATAAAAAGTACGACTTAGGCTGTCATCAGCAGTTCGCACACCGTGCGCGTAATAGATTTTTGAGGTTCGCACACACATATTTTTAGGGGCATATGCGAGCAATATGGTCGCACTGTAGAGCCCTGATTATGTCAACAGTATGCCATGCAATATTTGAAAAACCGACTATTCCAAAGGGGTTCACACATACTTTCTAGCACCACTGTATACAGTACGTATTTCTTTACAATTATGTAGTCTCTCGTGTGTGACGGTATAAAATCCATCCCTTGAGTGAGTGGATCCGTGACGTTATATAGAGTACCTTATTGGGCATAGCATACCACCCAGCCCGGCTGCACGCGTGTGCTGTGTGTCATGTGACTGGGGGGTCAGGAGTTTCCTGCTAGCGGTGTTGCTGCTGGACCAGGAGCTGAGAGCAACAGGACGTTAAGGCATAATAAAAAATATTGTTGGTTTCCTGTTGGTTGTCAGTTTGGCCATGGGTAGGTAGGGAATTTATTTTATTTTATTTTTTTATTTTATTCTTTCCCACGGCGACTATGGATAGGGAATTTCTTTATTTAATTAAAATGTTCACAACAACATGGATGCATGTACTCTGCCAGCATGTTTAATATCCATAATACTAAATGTTTGACTAAGATTTCTATGAAACTTTATTCTAAAAAAAAAAAAAAAAAAAAAAAATCGATATTTTTTTATATATTGTTTTTTTTTTAAACTCATAAAATATATTGGGTCGCACCTAAATCGGCAGGGTCGGTCGGCAACCGGAAACCAACTATTATTTTTGTTAGGCCTAAGAGATCCCTGCAGCTTCTCTCTAGCCCGCTATACTTTCTTTTATTTTATTAAGGATTCCCATTAGCTGGTGCCATGGCAACCAGCTAGTCTTCCTGGGGTCCACACAAAAAAACATACAAAAACAATTATTGCAAAACAGAATTATTAAAAGCCAGTACTCAACATACAATACACAATGAAACTAACAATTAAGATGGCTAAAATTACATGCAAGCAAAGAAACGGAAAACAAAAAAACAAAACAAAACACAAAATACAGTGTTAAATACAATTTAAGATTGTTTTTAAAATTGAATATTTTTAAGAATTGCTTTTAGAATGCTCATCAATGTTACTAAAACATCAATTTCACCATACCTTTAAAAAGAAAAGAAAAAACACACAAATGGCTGCTTTTTTTTTTTCAGAAATCAGAAGAAGTTTTGGATAACATGGCTGCAGCTACACTCATGCATGACATATATTAGAAGATGACCGAAAGGCAGCCTTTGGTTGAGAAGAAAGGTCAAACTAATTGTCGTTGCCATGATGTTCTCGAATCAATGATTGGATTAGATTCAAATGTATTGTCATCATGCAGCACAAGTACAGTACAACGTAAAGACGGTTGGCATCCAACCAGAGTGCAAATGTAACAGTAAAGTGCAACAGTAATGTACAGGTGATTAAACTGGGTATAAAATATATTTAAAAATAAATCTGTACTCGATTACAATGAGTACTCGTGTTTACAGGGTTCGCACAAGGTCCTTGAAGTGCTTAAAGTGCTTGATTTTTTACCAAAAAAGTCTAGGCCTGAAATGCAAAGTTTTGTTCATCCATGATGAAATAGTTCTGAATCAAGAAATATTATAATTTTTTTTTAATCTAAACTAAAGTATAACTAATTGTCGGAAATTGGTTTTAAGCCATAAACATTGGGTCAACATTTTTAAATGCATTTAAAAGTGCTTTTAAAATGAAAAATAATGCTTGGAAAAGTACTTTAAAGTCCTTGAATTTCATTTTGCAATGTCTGTGTGAACCCTGTGTTTAATAATCAGTATCAATCAAAATAATGGTTATTACCGGTATGATGTTTTAGGCGTAAAGGAGCGTCCCTACTAAACACTGTCCCTTTCTTTGATCCTTGATACTTTTTATTAGCTGCGACCAGCAGCTCTATAACTGTCCTGTCAGTCGGTCGCTCCACAGAAATGTCCCCACCCTCCAGCAGCCACAGGTCGCGCCCCCAGGAGGCTGAGAGGAGTCAGATTTGACCCCACAGAGTCCACGCCTTGGCCTGCTGCATTCCTCTGTAGGCCTGGTGGCACCCAACCAGAGTGACAATGTCACAGTAAAGTGCGACAGTAATATACAATGTACAGTAGGGCTGGGCGATATGGCCTCTAAATGATATCACGATATTTTTTTGCTCTATCACGATACACGATATATATTGTGATATTTTGACATTTCCCCTAAAGCACTTAAAAATGCTTGATTTAACCCTTTGATGGATACAGTCACGCCAATATGATGATTATATAAACCTCTGTTGTCATCAAGTCTCGTCAATATAACCCCCCCCCCCCACTAATGGAACTGCTGTCGTGGACCACTCCCCTGTGGGTGTTTCCAGGCTTAGCGGCTAATGTTAGTTAGCTTAGCTTAGTTAGCTAACTTAGTTACCACCTCTGGGTGTGTGCACGTGTGTGATGTAAATTGGACGAGTGTGTCTGTGTGAGGGAGAGAGGAAAGTGCTGCGCTAAAGTAAGTCTCATCTCAGCCGCGGCGGCTTAGAAACTGACGTGAGGGTTTGTGCAAAACATCACGATGTCCACGATATGTTTAAAAAGTGTATCGTTAATGAACTGTACCCGATATTTATTTAATATCGTCATATTGCCCACCCCTAATGTACAGGTGATTTAAACTGAGTATAAAATATATAAATTAGTACTACTGAGTTTAATAGTGCTAATCAGGGGTGGGACGGTCACGGTACGCAACCGAACCGTGTACCGTTTGGCACGAGCTCCCCGGTTCGGGCGTCTTGTGTATTGTACGGTTCCGGGGATGCGCAAATAATAAAAAAAAACTTCATTTGGCACGGAGCCGGGAGAGGTGAGCGCTGGCTGCAGGCAGCAGCAGCAGCAGCAGCAGCAGCACTGCAGCCAGGTGCTAGTCAGTTTTTGTAAAAATGGCAAGCACAATATAAATCAATCTTCATTACGACTTTAAAAACATAGCCATTAACATTACATAGGCCTACACACATCTTGCCATAGCGTTAGCAGTTTGTACAACACAACGCACGTTTTAACTATGGTAGCCCCGCTAGCCCCAGCTAATACAGTCAACAAAATGTTACCGTAGCTAGTACTAGCTAGCAGAGGAGGAAATAAGAGTGAGAGGCGGGGTGTTTAAAGACAATGATGGGCGTTTATTCAACATCCAAGAAGGCTAACATACAACTGTGTTTTACTAACTCCAACCGGGACTATTGCTGCTTTCGTGCTGCTTGTTGATGTTATGAACTCCTCCTAAGCTGATGGTCCCACACGCTAAAATGTCTGTGGGGACCCGCGCCAACCCATAGATAGTTCCAACTCACCGAATTATGTAATCCACCACAGTTGCACTCAATATTTAAATAATGTTAGTCTAAATAAATGTAGACAGATAATGTACGTATTTTAAAAATAGAATGAACAGAGCAGTGTTTTTAAACAGTACAGTGTGTGTGTGTTAGTTTGATGTATGCTGTCAGTTCGGTCTTTGTGTGCCAAACATTATTTAAGGCTGTAAACACTTCCTCCTCGTGGTAAAATGATGTGCCTGATGTCAAACTGCCTCATTCTTTCAGTTTTTGCATGACTACGTCCTTGAGAATAATTGAAAAGTTGGATTATTTTTAGGCTATATATATTTTATGCTGATCCTGGTATTTTTGGAGTAATTTTTCTTTAATAAAAAACAATATATCGAACCGAACCGAAAACCGTGACTACAAAACCGAGGTACGTACCGAACCGTGGGTTTTGTGAACCGTCCCACCCCTAATCAGATGTATGTACAGAGTTGTACTATTAACACTTTGACTGCCGGGACACGTCTTTTCACGTCTTTGCTGGCCATGCTAAAGTTGCCGGGGGACGCTGTACAGCGTCCTTATATCAATATTTCAAAAATCTGCGATCGGATTCATATTCCCCCTCCGCTGGCCTGAGATCCACCAGCAGGACCCACTGAGCTCTCTGGCGGTTCAGGAGCGCCATCTGGTGGCCGATCGGCGCAATCGCCACACAGGATGTTGAATAGAGGTTGTCATGACGACCGTAGTACTTCCGGGCGCTCGCTATGGTTCATGGGACTCTGGCTCGTCACGCTACACGGTGATCGATTGGCAATAACTCGATAAACAACATGATTTGGACGTATATACCATTATACAAGCTGGAGATGGACCGGGTAAAAATATATCCCATAATGATAAAATTTCTACTCGACGATGATCGCCCAACGGCGCGCGGAGACTGGGGTGAGTTTTAGCGTGTAACGTTACCGTCTTAGATACTAACGGCTATTATCAACATTTGACCCACATTAGATGATTGGTATAACGCTGCCCACGGAATTATAAACGCCCCCTCGCCCATCCGGTCAACATCAGATGACGTGTAGTAACTTCTAGAAGTACGTCTAGTTGGAATTTTTTATATCGCGCTGATTGCCATCAAACTGTATTTCATCATCAATATAATGCATTTGGGGCTATATATCACGTTCTGGAGAAAGCTGCAGAAAGAGATGAAAACATACTTATACATTAGACCATACTTTACTATGAATATGTGAATGAAAAAGTTTAACGTTGCTACACAATGAACAATACATATAGGACTTTGAATGGGCCCTAATAATGGCAATGTAGCAATAGAATTTAAAAAGTTATAGCCCTGCAAAGAAGGGGACTTTCTCCATAGACAAATAGCGCTGGCAATCTATGGTATATCATTAATTTAACCCAAGGCAACCAAAGTGTTAATATGTACAGTGATTAGGGGTGTGGAGTGGACATGTCTCGATTCTATTGCGATGTGGCCAATTCTGCATCGATGGAACATAATCGATTTATTAAAAATTTTAAATCTTTTAAAAGTTGTGGGATTTGCTCCACAACTATAAAGCGCCCTACAAATCAAATATATTATTAAAGCGAGTGCTCTGGTCATGCATCCACTCAACTCATTGAAAATACAGCATCAGGCTATTCTAAAAGTATTGATACTGATACTAATAAAAAAAGAGTATTGAACCGTTTTTAACATCGAGATACCTTTCTAGTATATCATGCAAAACTAGTAAATACATTTATTTTGACATTCTGATTTAAGAACTTTCTAAATAAAAGTACATTTATCTTGTATTAATTGATGAAAAAGTAGCCATGTGCAGTAATATAGATTATAAAATTGAGGATGTAATATATTATTGAGCTGCATCGTAGAATCGAATCGTGGATAGCTTAATCGTAATAGAATCGTGAGGCCAGTGAAGATTCACAGCTCTAACAGTGATACAGGCACCTAAATCATATCGTGGCAGACTTTGTGATACGGGCAAATATCGTATTGTTGTCCAAAGAATCGATATCGTATCGTGATGAAACCGGTGATTCCCACCGCTAGTGGTCCTAGTTTTTCTAACTCGTCTGCAGCCGGGAGACTGACCTGAGGAGTCTTTAAGAGAGAGAGTGTGTGTGTGTGTGTGTGTGTGTGTGTGTGTGTGTGTGTGTGTGTGTGTGTGTGTGTGTGTGTGTGTGTGTGTGTGTGTGTGTGTGTGTGTGTGTGTGTGTGTGTGTGTGTGTGTGTGTGTGTGTGTGTGTGTGTGTGTGTGTGTGTGTGTGTGTGTGTGTGTGTGTGTGTGTGTGTGTGTGTGTGTGTGTGTGTGTGTGGGCTGTTCTCTAGTTTACCTGCTATGTGCTGCGGAGTCAACAGTAGAATCACCAGAGACCTCGTGATGTGATGGTATCACCATACAGTAGGGCTGGACGGTATGGTCTAAAATGTATATCACAGTATCATTTGAAGCATAGACGGTAACGGTATATATCACGATATATTCATTTATCTTAAAATGTCTATATAAATGCTTCTGAAGGGGTAAAACACTGGTATGGCAGCTATTACTGTACTCTTGCCTCTTCACCTCATTCAGAACGTAGCGGCCCGCCTGATCTCAAACCTACCGAAGTCGGCCCATGTCACCCCACTTCTTAGGGACCTGCACTGGCTCCCCATGGCCGCTCGAATCCGCTTCAAGGCCCTCGACCTGGCATACCGTGCGGCGAAGGGAACGGCTCCCGCCTACCTCCGGTCAATGGTCTCTAACTACACACCCTCAAGACCCCTACGCTCTGCATCTTCTGGCCGCCTCAGACCCACTCCTATCCGAGCTCCGGGAGGGTCATCAAAGAGAAGCAGGCTATTCTCAGTCCTTGCCCCACAATGGTGGAACGAACTGCCCACCCCAGTTAGGACAGCCGAAACCCGTCCAATTTTTCGCCGTCGACTAAAGACGCACATCTCCAATCATGATCTGAAATGAAAAAAATAAGCAAAAAAACCTAACCCTAACTAACCTTACTGTCATGCACTGTCATGTGCGTGCGATTAATCGATTACTCATGGCTATGAGAAAACTCTTAAATTATTAATAATTTTTATGAAATTTGTTTTTTATTCTTTTTATTTATTAATCTTTTTACATATTTGTTTCACAAATATTTATGTGTAAGATTATAACCGTTTGTTGGTTTCATTAAACATACACGTGAATGAACAAAATTAACTTTTAATAAATTAAAAAAAATATATATATATATTCAAATATATATATAATATATATATTCTTTTGTTTTTTTTCCCTCCATGAGTAATACACGATAACTAGCAATAGCATGCGATCAATTGATCTCGATTTTTCCTAAAAATGCCCATCCCTAGTTTATACCGTCCACCCCTACCATACAGGGAGTTCTAATGAGTATGATAGTATCACCATTAGGGGTGTAACGGTACACAAAAACCACGGTACGGTACGTACCTCGGTTTTGAAGTCAAGGTTCGGTACGGTTTTCCGTACAGTGGGGGAAAGTTTGGCTTTCCATGTTCGACTCAGGGGTGATGTAGTGTGCAGTAACTAATTGTACTTGTAGGGCTGTCAACGAATATTCTATATTGAAATTAATAATCGACTTGTAAAAAGATTTAAAAAAATGATATTAGATTGTGAAAAAAACAGCCCCCGGTGGGCGGTCGTTAGTGGTTAACATACCGTTGTATTCGTTCGGTACACTACACAGCCGTTCTGTACGGTACGGTACACACTGAAACTTGTTTGGTACGGATACATGTACCTTTAAATTACACCCCTAATCACCATACAGGGAGTTCTAATGAGAATGATAGTATCAGGGAGTTCTAATGATAATGATAGTCACCATACAGGGAGTCCTAATGAGAATGATAGTCACCATACAGGGAGTCCTAATGAGAATGATAGTATCAGGGAGTCCTAATGAGAATGATAGTCACCATACAGGGAGTCCTAATGAGAATGATAGTCACCATACAGGGAGTCCTAATGAGAATGATAGTATCAGGGAGTCCTAATGAGAATGATAGTATCAGGGAGTTCTAATGATAATGATAGTCACCATACAGGGAGTCCTAATGAGAATGATAGTCACCATACAGGGAGTCCTAATGAGAATGATAGTATCAGGGAGTCCTAATGAGAATGATAGCATCAGGGATAGGGATGGGTACCTTTCACATTTGAACCGATACCGGTACCTGTGAATCGATACCGGTACCCAACGGTACCTTTTTTCGGTACTTTAGTCTCAAGAAATTTAATTTACCTACCTCAGTCGTAAAAAAAATCCAAACTTCAAATGACTACAATTTCGACAGTTTTCGGCTCGTCATTGCTCCGACTGCTTTGTTGTTGAATCAAGTCAAATCCTAGGTAAGCATATATTGTGCGTGTGAACGTTGACATGAAAAAAAAGAAAGAAAAAAAAGAAAAAATTCTGTATCTCACTTGATTCGATACTCGGTAGTACCGACATGTTTCCGTTCGGTACCTCAAAAGTACCGAATTCGGTACCCATCCCTAATCAGGGAGTTCTAATGAGAATGATAGCATCAGGGAGTTCTAATGAGAATGATAGCATCAGGGAGTTCTAATGAGAATGATAGCATCAGGGAGTTCTAATGAGAATGATAGCACCAGGGAGTTCTAATGAGAATGATAGCATCAGGGAGTTCTAATGAGAATGATAGCATCAGGGAGTTCTAATGAGAATGATAGCATCAGGGAGTTCTAATGAGAATGATAGCATCACCATACAGGGAGTTCCAATGAGAATGATAGCATCACCATACAGGGAGTTCCAATGAGAATGATAGCATCACCATACAGGGAGTTCCAATGAGAATGATAGCATCACCATACAGGGAGTTCTGATGAGCAGGATAACGTTCACCTTAGACTGATCCCAAACCTGTCTGGTCCTAATGACATCCACATGATTAGCAGGTGTATTGATGATATCCTGGAAAGTGGTTTCCTGAGGAGTGGTACCCTGAAGCTACCCAGCACATGATCACCCCCACCCTCATCCACCTCCACTGGCCCCCCATCAAATCCCGCATCACCTACAAAACCCTCCTGCTCACTTACAAATCCCTCCACACTCTGGCACCTCAGTACCTCACTGACCTCCTCCACCCCTACACTCAGTCACGGTCCCTGCAATCCACAGACACTAGTCAGCTCTCCATTCCCCGAACCAGACTGCGGACCTTCGGGGACAGAGCTTTCAGTGTGGCAGCTCCCACCCTCTGGAACTCCCTCCCCGCAGAACTCTGCAGCGCCCCAACTCTGGACTCATTCAAAAAACTCCTCAAAACCCACCTCTTCAACTTGGCCTTTAAACCCCTAATTTCTCACTTTGTATGTTGTGTCTGTCCACTATGTTTGTTACTTTTGTTATTTTCCCCCCTATGTAAAGCTACCTTGGGCCTTCTGAAAGGCGCTATATAAAACTAAGTTATTATTATTATTATTGCTACCCTGAAGCTATCCTGAACCTACCCTGAAGCTACCCGTGTGACATTGTTTGATAAGATAACATATTCCTTTATTGACCCCCTGGGGAAAATGTGGGCGTCTTAGCAGCATGGTACAGGTATGGGCAGGCAGGTAATAGCATTAATAATAGTTATGTCCTTTTATTACCCTTTTATTACCTGTACCTCCCCTCCCCTTCCCCATGCTGCTTTGACGCCCGATTTTCCCCAAGGGGATCAATAAAATAACATCTTGTCTTATGGAGCCGTCTCTGTCCAGTAGGTGTCAGCAATGAGCCACTGTCTGAAAGGGGAAATGTTCAGGAGGTGCTCCTGTGTGCGTTCACATACAGGCCAGGCTGTAGCTCACGGTATGATGTCATCCCCTCAGGTCCGCCCCGGATGGAGCCCCGCAAGGCAGCCGCCGCCTGCAGCAGACCCAGGCCCAGGTGGACGAGGTACCGACCGCTCTCTTAAAGGAACACGTACACATTAGGCTTCTTAACCCTTTCACTGCCACACTACCAAACGGTTAACCCTTTCACCTGATTAACCCTTTACTATCACACTACCGACGGTAACGGTAGTGTGATAGTAAAGGGTTAACCTTCTGTAGTGTGGCAGTGAAATGGTTAAAGGAACACGCACATATTATGTTTCTTAAACCCATTTAGACCTAAAAACGCCTGCTAAAAACGCCTATTAAAACCTATGCAATTATTCTACACAATCTCAACCTGAGGGTTTTTTGGAAAGATTTTCAGAATTGTCAATCTTCACTAAAACCTTTTATATCTCAGGCTCTGGAGCAGGTAGAAACATGAAATGAAAACCATTTGATAGATTACAACTTGGGCTTTTATTTGAACATCATTAATTTACTATAATGTTCATTGACATTTATAAAAAAGAATCTATAAACAACAACAAATATAAAATACTAAATATAAGATACTGCCACCTAGCATGATTCAGCCGACATTGCAATCTTTTTTTTTATTTATTTTTTTTTATTATCTTTCTTCCCCTCCTTTTTCCCGATTTTTCTCCCATCCCACCCTTCCTGGTTGTTGCGTACTGTCCCCTACTGTTGGTCCGGGAGACCGGAGACTGTCGCATGCTTTCCTCCGACGCATGTGCAGCCTGGGGCAGGCCAACCTGGCCGCGCAGGTTCTCACCGGGGAGAGTGTAGCGTGTGGGAGGCCACACTATCTCTCCTCAGATCCAACCCTCGCTGAGCAGGCGCCCCGACCGAACTGTAGGGGTCGCTGTCCACAACGCCCAGGACCCACCCTTCAGCTTCCCACCCCCTGATACAGCCAATTGTATCAGCGTGAGAGGACAGCCAAGCTGATAGCAACGCCGGGAGCTGGATTCGAACAGGCGAATCCTAGTGTCGACATTGCAATCTTGATGTCTCAGAATGAGTCCCAATGATACACTGAGGTCTGTGAGACTGTATAGAATATTAAAATCAAATAAAAGAAAAAATTATGAAAACGATCGAACCGCTGGCGAGATAACCCGAGAAATGTCGGATCTGGCGCTGAAAGTGTTAATAAAAAAATAAAAATAATTAAAATCCCAAAGCATTCCCCCACATGTATTTCAGCGAATCACAGCACTTTTCATTACTCACATACCTTGAAAATGGCGACACTGTCTGAAATGACCTAAACGTTGCATCAGGTCTTAAAGCTAACTACACGCACATGTAGCATCCAGCCTTAAAGGTATAAACACACGCATGCAGCATCAGGTCTAAATGGGTTAAAGGAACATGCACACATTAGCTTCTTAAAGGAACACGCACACATTATGCTTTTAAAGGAACATGCACACATTATGGGAAAGTTCATTTTCATTTCAAACCATTATTTCAACTCGTGAGACACTGAGGTTCCCCTCATTTACAGCGACGACGAGCTCACAAAACAAGCAATTTATTGTTTATTTGTTTATCAGCAATTCCAGACATAGGCAGAGCAAGAGAAGGAAGAACCTTCAGCTTCAGTGTGTAAACAAATACCAATGATGGTTACGCCTTTCAACCAGAGAAGGCCATCCAACCTTTTCATAAAGGACACAGTGGTGGGCATCATATCTGTCAACAGTAATTAGATAGCAAGCTAGCCTAGCTTAGCACAAATTAATGAGTATCCACTTCTATTAATTTGTGCTAAGCTAGGCTAGCTTGCAGCCGGATAGCTTTCTACTGAACGCACAGAGAGGAAACTGGTATCTATCTTCTTGTCTCTCTCTGGAGAAGACGGTAAGCGTATTTCCCATAATGTCGGCGTGTTCCTTTTAACACTACTTTGGAACTTTGCTGAGTTTCTTAGTCAAGGCACTATGCATACTCTAGGCTATGGATTTGAAGTGAGTTCATCTTTGCCTTGTGAATCAAAATCAGAAAGGTCTTTATTGCCAAGTATACTTTCACATACAAGGAATTAGCTTTGGACGTTACTGGTGTGACATTAGCGGACAGACATTAACGGATGGATAATACAATAAAGTGGTGGAGTAGAGTAAAATGAAATATGAGCTAAGTTAAGCACAATAGAAGAATATATTTATGAAATAAAATATAGGCCAGGGCTGTACGACTGTATAAGAGGTTGAATATAATTATGTGGGATATAAACTAAATTAAATATAGCTCAATAGATGGATATAGTACAATTATAAGTAAAAAATAAAGTAGGCATGTGACCTTGTGAACGGACAGATGATCATATTAAACTGGAAAGCTGTCAGAAATACGTGTGTGTGTGTGCGTGCGTGCGTGCGTGTGCAGGTGGTGGACATCATGCGTGTGAATGTGGACAAGGTGCTGGAGAGAGACCAGAAGTTGTCTGAGCTGGACGACCGAGCAGACGCTCTGCAGGCGGGAGCCTCCCAGTTTGAGACCAGCGCCGCCAAACTGAAGAGGAAGTACTGGTGGAAAAACTGCAAGGTGAAGAGACCTTCTGTTTCTGTCCCGTTGATACCTTTAAACTACTGTTTCTGTCCCGTTGATACCTTTAAACTACCGTTTCTGTCCTGTTGATACCTTTACACTACTGTTTCTGTCCTGTTGATACCTTTAAACTACTGTTTCTGTCCTGTTGATACCTTTACACTACTGTTTCTGTCCTGTTGATACCTTTACACTACTGTTTCTGTCCTGTTGATACCTTTAAACTACTGTTTCTGTCCTGTTGATACCTTTAAACTACTGTTTCTGTCCCGTTGATACCTTTAAACTACCGTTTCTGTCCTGTTGATACCTTTAAACTACTGTTTCTGTCCCGTTGATACCTTTACACTACTGTTTCTGTCCCGTTGATACCTTTACACTACTGTTTCTGTCCCGTTGATACCTTTAAACTACCGTTTCTGTCCTGTTGATACCTTTACACTACTGTTTCTGTCCTGTTGATACCTTTAAACTACTGTTTCTGTCCTGTTGATACCTTTAAACTACTGTTTCTGTCCTGTTGATACCTTTAAACTACTGTTTATGTCCTGTTGATATCTTTAAACTACTGTTTCTGTCCTGTTGATACCTCTAAACTACTGTTTCTGTCCTGTTGATACTTTTAAACTACTGTTTCTGTTCTGTTGATACCTTTAAACTACTGTTTCTGTCCTGTTGATACCTTTAAACTACTGTTTATGTCCTGTTGATACCTTTAAACTACTGTTTATGTCCTGTTGATACCTCTAAACTACTGTTTATGTCCTGTTGATACCTTTAAACTACTGTTTCTGTCCTGTTGATACCTCTAAACTACTGTTTCTGTCCTGTTGATACCTCTAAACTACTGTTTCTGTCCTGTTGATACCTCTAAACTACTGTTTATGTCCTGTTGATACCTCTAAACTACTGTTTATGTCCTGTTGATACCTCTAAACTACTGTTTCTGTCCTGTTGATACCTCTAAACTACTGTTTATGTCCTGTTGATACCTCTAAACTACTGTTTCTGTTCTGTTGATACCTCTAAACTACTGTTTCTGTCCTGTTGATACCTCTAAACTACTGTTTATGTCCTGTTGATACCTCTAAACTACTGTTTATGTCCTGTTGATACCTCTAAACTACTGTTTCTGTCCTGTTGATACCTCTAAACTACTGTTTATGTCCTGTTGATACCTTTAAACTACTGTTTATGTCCTGTTGATACCTCTAAACTACTGTTTATGTCCTGTTGATACCTTTAAACTACTGTTTATGTCCTGTTGATACCTCTAAACTACTGTTTCTGTCCTGTTGATACCTTTAACTACTGTTTATGTTCTGTTGATACCTCTAAACTACTGTTTCTGTCCTGTTGATACCTTTACACTACTGTTTCTGTCCTGTTGATACCTTTAAACTACTGTTTATGTCCTGTTGATACCTTTAAACTACTGTTTCTGTCCTGTTGATACCTTTAAACTACTGTTTCTGTTCTGTTGATACCTCTAAACTACTGTTTATGTTCTGTTGATACCTCTAAACTACTGTTTCTGTCCTGTTGATACCTTTAACTACTGTTTATGTTCTGTTGATACCTCTAAACTACTGTTTATGTTCTGTTGATACCTTTACACTACTGTTTCTGTCCTGTTGATACCTTTAAACTACTGTTTATGTCCTGTTGATACCTTTAAACTACTGTTTCTGTCCTGTTGATACCTTTACACTACTGTTTCTGTCCTGTTGATACCTTTACACTACTGTTTCTGTCCTGTTGATACCTTTAAACTACTGTTTCTGTCCTGTTGATACTTTTAAACTACTGTTTCTGTTCTGTTGATACCTTTACACTACTGTTTCTGTTCTGTTGATACCTTTACACTACTGTTTCTGTCCTGTTGATACCTTTAAACTACTGTTTCTGTCCTGTTGATACCTTTAAACTACTGTTTCTGTCCCGTTGATATCTTTAAACTACTGTTTCTGTCCTGTTGATACCTTTAGTTTAAACTAGGGATGCTCGATATTGGCTTTTTTTACCGATACACCGATATTGTCCAACTCTTAATTTCCGATACCGATATTAACCGATATCAACCGATACCGATATATGCAGGGTTTCGCCCCCCAAAAAACGGAATAATTTCAGGTAATTAACATTACATATCTCTTGTTGTGTAATTAACACAACATTATGCATACTTTGACAATAAATAAAATAATAATTTGTTCTTACTTGCCTGGGTAAATAAAGGTTAAATAAATGTAAAAAAAAAAATGAAAACGGATACCGATATTTTCCAATATCATATTTTTATGCCGATATCGGTAGGACGATAATATCGGACATCCCTAGTTTAAACTACTGTTTCTGTTCTGTTGATACCTTTAAACTACTGTTTATGTCTTGTTGATACCTTTAGTTTAAACTACTGTTTCTGTCCTGTTGATACATCTAAACTACTGTTTCTGTTCTGTTGATACCTTTAAACTACTGTTTATGTCCTGTTGATACCTTTAAACTACTGTTTATGTCCTGTTGATACCTCTAAACTACTGTTTCTGTTCTGTTGATACCTTTAAACTACTGTTTCTGTCCTGTTGATACCTTTAAACTACTGTTTATGTCCTGTTGATACCTTTAAACTACTGTTTATGTCCTGTTGATACCTCTAAACTACTGTTTCTGTTCTGTTGATACCTTTAAACTACTGTTTATGTCCTGTTGATACCTTTAAACTACTGTTTCTGTTCTGTTGATACCTCTAAACTACTGTTTCTGTCCTGTTGATACCTTTAAACTACTGTTTCTGTCCTGTTGATACCTTTAAACTACTGTTTCTGTCCTGTTGATACCTCTAAACTACTGTTTATGTCCTGTTGATACCTTTACACTACTGTTTATGTCCTGTTGATACCTCTAAACTACTGTTTCTGTTCTGTTGATACCTTTACACTACTGTTTATGTCCTGTTGATACCTCTAAACTACTGTTTCTGTCCTGTTGATACCTTTAAACTACTGTTTCTGTCCTGTTGATACCTTTAAACTACTGTTTCTGTCCTGTTGATACCTTTAAACTACTGTTTATGTCCTGTTGATACCTCTAAACTACTGTTTCTGTTCTGTTGATACCTTTACACTACTGTTTCTGTTCTGTTGATACCTCTAAACTACTGTTTCTGTCCTGTTGATACCTCTAAACTACTGTTTATGTCCTGTTGATACCTTTAAACTACTGTTTATGTCCTGTTGATACCTTTAAACTACTGTTTATGTCCTGTTGATACCTCTAAACTACTGTTTCTGTCCTGTTGATACTTTTAAACTACTGTTTCTGTTCTGTTGATACCTTTAAACTACTGTTTCTGTCCTGTTGATACTTTTAAACTACTGTTTCTGTTCTGTTGATACCTTTAAACTACTGTTTATGTCCTGTTGATACCTTTACACTAACTACTGTTACCATAATGTCTTATTGATTCACAAGAATAATGTAGATGGTAAATGGTGCATGTATATAACAGCTTTTATCCAAAGCGCTTTACAATTCTGTTCCTCACATTCACCCATTCACTCACACATTCACACACACCGACGGTGGAGGCGACCATGCAAGGTGCCAACCTCCTGCTCACCAGGAGCAGTTAGGGGTTAAGTGTCTTGGTCACAGTGGTGCCTGGCTCTGAATGGACTGTGTCTCTGTCCCTTGCAGATGTGGGCCATCCTGATCGCTGTCATCGTCATCATCATTGTCATCATCATTAGTAAGTAACACCCTAGGATTTATTAGAAAATTTGGTGCCCTAATGATGAGCACTCAATGAAGAAACCCACTTCCATTGCCAAGAGAAAGTCTAACATGCCTTTACATGTTATTCTATGGAAATCCACACAACAAATGTATTGTTTTATTTTTTATTTAACCAGGCAGGTCGATTAAGAAAAAATTATCATTTACAATGACGGCCCGGCGAGAGGACAAAAGGAACTCTCGAAGGCTAACAGGGAAAGGGGTCAAAAGGTTATATAGAATTAAATAGAATAGAGACAGACAATGCATACATCAGAGGTAAGGGAAATAATTAAAACGCACATCAAACGAACAACCAAATAAAATTACTAGTATGTATTACATGGCTTATAACAGCCCTCAAACAGCATTGCTAACTTCAACAGATCGGTGCCCTGTTATGTCAGCTCCAGGTATTGACAATGTGATGCTACATACCCTACCACATGACCCCTAATGATGCCACAACCTAACGTGTAGATAGATAGATGCTACATATCCTACCACATGACCCCTAATGACCACAACCCAACATGTAGATAGATAGATGCTACATACCCTACCACAGTGGTTCCCAAACTGTGGTGCGCGAGCGCCCTCTAGGTGGTGCGTGACATGAAAAGGCTAATGGCGGTGCTATGGTGTTATTTTACTAATAAATATAACTAATATACATTATTTCAAATGGGGATATTCACTGTGTAAATCCTGAAATTCAAGAAACGTTTGAACCTGTTCCACCCCCCAGGTACCGACCCCTAAATGACATTATGATCATAGATCCATATTTTTCAGTGATGCAAAAAAATTAGCGATTTTAAAATCAAACGTTTTCAAGTATTAACACCACTAACATGTAACAAAAGCATGTAGAATGTATATTATCATCAATACGTTAGTTTAGCTAAAGGTTAAAAGTGCCAAAAGATAGTTTTAAGTTTTCGATTTGCGATCGTCTGGCCAAGCCGAAACCGGAAATGGACATTTTGAACCATGGGAATTGTAGTCTTTTTGCAGCCATTTTGTAGAGGACATACATAGCTGTCGACCAGCGTTGGAATTTTTCCTAACTACACTTCCTGTCACATACTGTAGTGGTTCAAAGTTCAGCGTTCTGAATGAATCATATCAATAATTGTTATGATTCGCGATAATAAGCCACAAAAGGTAACGTTTTTGACAAATATTGAAACGCAGTTAGTTTCTCCTCCCTATTGTTAGCATGTAGGAACAATTAGATCTGAAATTAGTTTCAAAACGGTTGCACTGTGGGGAAAATAAAAAAGTACAGTAGATTACAGTAGATATCATTATCTGTTCTTATGCATGCCTGGTGATACTAAATCCAAATTGAACTCGGCATTTGAAAGATAATATATGTATATATATATAAATGTGCGAATTGGCTATAATAAGGTAATGTATAAGCATCTATTCTATATTCTATAATAATATTTCAAATAGCATCGGTCCGGATGGGAGAATTCAGTACTGTATCTACAGAACCTTCGGTTTTATCATCTTCCCTTTATTAATTTCCTTCGATTTTTTTGTACACATGATCTCAAGAAGGTACTGAACGAGATCAGTGGCAGTTTTTTAAGTGTGGTCATTATTATCATGGTGTTATTCACTGTCAAAGATGCAAAGAAAAATCATAATTCATATTCTCCTTTGTTTCATCACAATTTAAGCAAGCCTAGTAATAGATACAATATTTCTGACACTGCAGTGTGAATACATTCCCTGAGGTCCATAGATGTACCTAGATACCAAGAATATGCAAATAGCCCTTGTAGAAGTGGAGCAATATTCCATTTACCTAGGTATATATTTTATGCGGATTTTCACATCGTGTGGAACAGGTTAATAAAAAACGTACGTTTTAATAATAATAATTAGGGATGCTCGATATTGGCTTTTTTACCGATATACCGATATTGTCCAACTCTTAATTTCCGATACCGATATCTACCGATATATGCCAAAACTTAATAATTTCAGGTAATTAACATTACATATCTCTTGTTGTGGAATTAACACAACATTATGCACACTTTTGACTATAAATAAAATCAGAATTTGTTCTTACTTGCTAGCCTGGGTAAATAAAGGTTCTAGAAATGTAAAAAAAAGAAGAAAATGTTTTTTTGAAAACCGATACAGATATTTCCGATATCACATTTTAATGCCGATATCGGCCGATAATATCGGTAGGCCGATAATATCGGACATCCCTATTAATAATAAACAATAATGTCTCGGGCGTGTCTGACACAGGTGTGCTTCATCTGTGCACGGAGACCGGCAACAATTTTTTCTAACGGAAACCCATTGGGTTAGCTAGGTCGGGAGGTGACGGGGTGCACGGTCAAAAAAGTTTGGGAACCGCTGCCCTACCACATGACCCCTAATGGCCACCACAACCCAACATGTAGATAAACAGGCAGTGAGAGCAGCACATCACCAGTCAAGTGGGCGCCTCTCTTCACGGGTGTTTCCTCAAGTTAGGCCCACAACACCTTGAGATTTAGTTCTAGCTTCCCAGAACCACCTCCGGGACCCACACGCAGAACTTCCTTGTGTTTTCCTATTACAAAAATAGAAGAATTCCTCGTAACAATATCACACGTGAAACAAACGACGGAGAAGAGAAGGAATACTCCCGTGTTTACTTTGGCCTCCAGCCAGGCGACAGAATGAACCCCCGCCAAGCGCCAGTTTCCTCCTTGGTCGGTAACACAGAGGCTACTCGGCCACTTTGGCGTGTACAAAAATGTGTAGCCAACTTTATGAATCGGGGAAGATCTATTTTTAGAACGTATCTTTGAGCACGGCAGCAGCGATAACGATGCACAGCAATATACCCAATGCTTAATGCTTCGCTCTATCTGGGTGCCCTCGCTCTGTCTGGCTGCCCTCTCTATCTGGGTGCCCTCGCTTTGTCTGGGTGCCCTCGCTCTGTCTGGCTGCCCTCTCTCTGTCTGGGTGCCCTCGCTCTATCTGGGTGCCCTCGCTCTATCTGGGTGCCCTCGCTCTATCTGGGTGCCGCACCTAAACCAAGTGCAGTATTTCCATATGAACACGTCTGACGCGGAGAACACGTACCCAAAAGACACACCTCCAACCAGATTCTTGTCCCTAGTGCACGTCTTTAGGGCTTCAGGTGGCGCTAAGCGCGCTGTATCCCTGCGCACCTTTCAGGGTAACGTTAGCATAATATCCACAAGATCCTTCCTCTCTGACGCTCCACCGCTTCTAGCGCCGTCTTCCGGGAACAACTCGCACCGCGCAGGATTTCAGAGCCAGATTTCAAATCATCTGCATTTGAACCCTTTCACTACCACACTACCAAAGGGTTAACCCTTTCACTGTGACAATACAGAAGGTTAAGAACAAAGCGGTGAGGAAGACCGGTAAGGTCGAAACGTCGCATCTACTGCCTTTTTTTGTCTCTTAAATCACCTTGGAACTACAAGTGAGTTGCGAGCCCCGCTTTGTTCTTATGTTATTACTGTTTTTACAGTTTGGCTCAGCACCAACAAACGGAGGATGTGCGTTATTTTTTTTTTTTCTGAATTTCTTCACAATACAGAAGGTTAACACGTCAGGCGGCTGGGTGGCGCAGCGGACATTGCGCTCGTCACCAACGCAAGAGTCACCGGGTTCGAATCCGGCTGTCGCCGTTGCCTCCGGCTTGGGCCGGCCGTCATACTAACTCAATTGGCAGAGTCAGCGGGAGGGAAGTCGAAGGGTGGTAGTCTGGTCGTTGTGAACAGCGACTCCTACAGGTCGGTTGGGGGACGCCTGCACAGCAAAGTCAGGAAAATGGCGGGGGTAGTGTGAGCCTCCCACACGTTACACCTCGCCAAATGAGAGTCCGCGCTGGGCAGGTGAAAAGATGTGACAGGCTGCCTCCACATGTATCGGAGGGGACATGTGATGCAAGGCTTCTATCCTCCCTACAACCGGCCAGTGGGGGGCATATGCGAGCAACGATCAGGACAGGGGAGGGAGAATTGGCACGAGAGGTAAATTGGGATGGGGAGATAAAGGAGGAGAAAAAAGTAGATACAAAAAAAGGTTAACACGTTCACTGCCACATGGCAAAGTGTTAACCCTTTCACAACCACACTACATGAGGTTAACCCTTTCACAACCACACTAGAAGGTTAACCGTCTGTAGTGTGGTAGTGAAAGGTTAACCGTCTGTAGTGTGGTAGTGAAAGGTTAACCGTCTGTAGTGTGGTAGTGAAAGGTTAACCTTCTGTAGTGTGGTAGTGAAAGGGTTAACCTTCTGTAGTGTGGTAGTGAAAGGGTTCAACTAATTAATGTCGACTCATTCCCTCAGTCCACCCAGAACGATGCTAATATTCCTTATGTTTTATGATATTCAATGTCTAAATCACATTGCATGCGTGCACGACAAAGGATAATAGTGATGATCTAGCGTTGATTTCAGGAAGATCCGATAATCAGGCGAAAAATGACAACGTGTTTATTGAATTACACAAAAACGCTGTTTTCGTGTCTTTTCCCTGGAATTGCTCAGAAGCGGCCGGACTATGTTCATATTCAAAACTGTATAAACGGAAATGTACGGATGAAAAAATAATCAGTTTTTTGCACATTGACCAGAAGCAGCTCAATCAGACTCGACAGCGTTATTAGACCCATAGCTATACTATAAAATATAGGTTTAGGTCCACAAAGTACAACTACGTTTACATGGGTTTAATGGACGGCAAGGCCAGGTCACTTCCCAGAAGGGGCGTGGCACTCAATGTGCAGCGGTTCCCAAACTTTTTTGGCCGTGCACCCCCTGTCACCTCCCGACCTAGCTTGCGCACCCCCCAATGGGTTTCTGTTAGAAATTTTTTTTGCTGGTCTCCGTGCACAGATTAAATTTTTTATTTTATCTCTTCCCACGGCGACTATGGAATATGGGAATTTCTTTATTTAATTAAAATGTTCACGACAATACTCTGCCAGCATGTTTAATATCCATAATACTAAAGGTTTGACTAAGATTTGTATGACATTTTATTGTAAAAAAAAAAAAAAAAAAAAATAGAATTTTTACCACCATTAGCCTTTTCATGTCACGCACCACCTAGAGGGCGCTCGCGCACCACAAGGGGTGCGCGCACCACAGTTTGGGAACCACTGTGTTAAAGTAATGGCTTAAGTCACTTTTTGAGGGAAATTATGTGTTTTGTTCTTCATGGCGCTTCATGGTGTGTCTCCAGAGCCACCTCTGAGAAAACTGCCTTCATAAGGGCCCGCGTCCACTTGGCGCATATTTCTGACCGCACGCATCTGTTTTCAATGTATTCCAATGGGGAGGGAGCGCATGCGGCCGCATGCGGCCGCCTCTAGGAAGTGCGCTGCCGTCGGCTTCTTTTCTCAGCTTTTTTGTGCGGTCGAAAGTTGAAACTTTCTCAACTTTCAGAGCGATGCGCTGGGCTCATTTTCAGACAACAAATCACAGCCATTCATCTACCACTCTGTTTGTAACCTGACACCGGAGCTGCCTGCCTGTCTGGCTGTCTCCCACAGACCATTGAGATTCGCGACAAAACTAATAATAATAACTACACGAATACACTACTAAAAAGCTAATAAAAAGCAAAGGGCGAACTGTGGTGTCAGGCAATAACTATATATATAATTAATATACAATAAAGTTATTCAAATATGCTATAATATGTGCAAAACCGCGGCATGGCTGTAGATTTATTTCTGTCATCTACAAGATGCGCTGCATGCCAGCGCTGCCGGCGCACTCCCAGCATGTTTCACGGAGAAATATGCGCTAGGTGGACGCGGCCCTAAGGCTGTCCTGAAGCCTCTTTTTGGGATTCGAATTTCGTCAGGGTTTTTCGAACGGACGTTTGAACCTTTGTTTTTAATTAAAAATACATTTCAAATTCTTTTATTTTATAGTTTTTTTTATATAAATATCCTCAAAACTAAATCCTCAATTTGAATAAAGTGATTAATCTGATTAAATTAGTTTTATTTAATTTTTTATTAAATCAACTTTCTTTAAGGAATATAACTCATCAGTTTCTTTTAATACTATAATATTAGTGTAGCCTAATCTTTATCTGCAACTGTGAAGAAAAACCTCATTGGTTTAAAAATAATGAATAGACACATATATATATATTTTATTAAAAATTCAAATGTTGATTTAGAATTCGAAGGTTCGAACGTTTGGGCTCAGCCCTACTGCTTCATGATGCTTCATGACGCTTCTCTAGAGGCCACCTCTGGGGAAAACTGCCCTCATCCATGAGAAGATCGTGCTGTGTTCCTTCCAACCCAGTTGTGAAATCATTAATGCATACCATATATTCTACATTTGGTTCAGTTTATTCAGATTTTTTTCAAAACTTGGAAAAGACGACACACAAGCCGTTATTTTAAGAAGGTGACGTTTATATTCTGCGTAGAATCTTCCGCACTGACCTCCCCCCTTCTTCTGTCCCTCAGTCTGGTCCCAGTCATAGAGGAGGAGAAGGAAGAGGAGGGAATCATGGAGGAGGAGGAGGAGGAAGAGGAGGAGGAGCAGCGAGAGCAGAATGAATGTCTCGGAGGAAGAGGACGTTGTTTAACTTCTACTGAGCTCCACCGCTACTTGCCCCCCCGCTGAGGCTCTTCATGCCTGGTCCTGGTTACTGTGTGTGTGTCTGTCAGTGTGCGTGTGTGTGTGTGTGTCTGTGCGTGTGTGTGTGTGTGTTCCTATGAGGTCACAATACAGTCTCACCCCTCGTTCCGTTTTTCTTGAACCAGTTCAGTCTCGTCATTGTTACCATTTCATTTCACTTGAAATATCCAGATGCAACCGTTTCCTGTTCCTGCTGCTGCCGTCTCGTCCGCTCTGGGTCCTTCCGTCTGTGGACAGTAGGGCTGACCCCGAATAGTCGACTAATCGATCAAAAGGAGCCGTAGTCGACTGCAAAAAATATTACAAATTATAATACTTTTTTTTTTAAAGCAAAGAAGCCTAGACACTAAAAGTCCACCCTGAAACAGTCTTCCCAGCTGTTTAGAAAAGGCAAATGGTGATGTACATAAAAAGGATGGTTTCACCTTTTTCTTTTAAAGGTGCTGTAAGTAGTATTAGTTCAAATACGTGTTGAGTAGCTCTACACTCTTGACAGCCATCACTGATACAGAGTGTCTGGTCAGTAACATGGGTCTGACAGCCATCACTGATACAGAGTGTCTGGTCAGTAACATGGGTCTGACAGCCATCACTGATATAGAGTGTCTGGTCAGTAACATGGGTCTGACAGCCATCACTGATACAGAGTGTCTGGTCAGTAACATGGGTCTGACAGCCATCACTGATACAGAGTGTCTGGTCAGTAACATGGGTCTGACAGCCATCACTGATACAGAGTGTCTGGTCAATAACATGTGTCTCTCAGTCCCTCCACTCTGCAGTAAACAGCCATCACTGATATAGAGTGTCTGGTCAGTAACATGGGTCTCCCAGTCCCTCCACTCTGCAGTAAACACTAAATACATTTCCTGGTATCCCTTCCCACTTTATCCAATCAGGAGAGAGAACCCTAGATATTTTTTTACTTACTTCAAGAAAGCTTGCCAAGCCAGATGTGCTTACTGCACTGGTAGCTTAGTTTACTTGTTTCAATTACATATTTGCTTAAAACTATTTGAGTTTGAATTTTTTTGCAGTGAGAGTTCTCTCTCCTGATTGGATAAAGTGGGAACAGGATACCAGAAAATGTATTTAGTGTTTACGGCAGAGTGGAGGGACTGGGAGACCCATGTTACTGACCAGACACTCAGTGATGGCTGTCGGAATGTAGAGCTACTATTTTAACATGTACACGCTAAGAAAATACCATTTGCAGCAGCTTTAACCCCGGTTATGTTTAACCCAGGTCATGTTTAACCCAGGTCATGTAACCCAGGTCATGTAACCCAGGTCATGTTTAACCCAGTGTCTGCCATGATGCACCAGTACAGGCAAGTAATATTACCCATTGCTTTAGCACTGAGAATATTTTCTCAAGTTTTCTCACCAGACTCTCAATTCAATCCAACGGGGGAGGAATTGTGAGCTTCCCATTTTGGAAAATGACATGTATCGTAGTTCTGAGTGGCCTGAAGCGCTGGTGAGAGGGTGCAGCGCAGTGAGATGGTGCAGCGCAGTGGTTTGGTGAAATGATGGCTTTGCACTGGTCAACGTGCCCAGCGATGGTTAAAAATGAACCGGGCCTTCACCATTTTTAAGATGAGATATCTTTATTGATCTCCTCGGGGACATGTGGGCGTCATAGCAGCATGGGGGGGGGGGGGGGGGGGGGGGGGGTACAGGTAAACAATATAATTAACTGAATATAAAATATGAGAAAACGAAACAAGGGTGCAGAGGGTCTGTGTGCCCCATGTCTGGGTGTTGGTGCCGCTTCATCAAAGAGCAGCTGGTTCTAAACCAACTGTTTCACACCTGAACTGTCGGTGAAACACCCCCCCCCCCCCCACTCCGTAACGCAGCGCAGGAAGCACGTCCACAACCGCATCTGAGAACGACCTGAATGAAGCAGACGATTTGTAACCCTGTTTGTGTCGAGCCAGAGCCCACTAGAGAGATTGGGGGGGGGTTCTGGTGGGTTCTGGCTGTCGAGTCATTCTGGGGGAAATGAAGGAAGTCCATGAACTAGAGGTCGACTCTGCAGGATCTGAGAAAAGTCCAGTTCATCAAACGGATGCAACATTTAAAACGGAAAATGATTCTTGTAATTTATTGGAACATCACAACATTTGACGATTTCTAACAGTATCAGAAAGTGGATTCTTCCTGAATCTCCAGTGTCACAGGAATCGTAAGGGTTTGATGTTGCGACACTGATTATTCCTTTTTTTTTTTTTTTTTTTTTTTTTTTTGTATGGCATCGAACCCTAGCACCAGCCGAGCCATAACGACTGAATTCATAAACCAATCGGCTGCCTCTGTATGAGAGAACAAACACGCACTCTGGCCTCTGGACTAGAAATGAAGAAGACTGCTTTAAACTGTCCTTAGCAGCAATATATCTTTGTGTAATAGCCTTTGATTCTGTGTGTTGAGAGACGAGCACCTTTTTGTGAAATGCTTTTTTAATGTTAGTCCTCACTGTAATTGGAATCTGATGTGTGGAGTAAATAATCCCCCTTTCCACACATACAATCACATACAACACACACTCTTTGGTTTCCCCCCCGCAGTCTTGACGAAAACAATTAACAATTCCCGAATGCCAATGATCTCTGCCATTCTAACCCCCTAAGTGTGTCTGTGTATATATACGCTGGTGAGAGATGATCTTTGTCTTGTTTTTAAAATGTCTGCCTTTACAATACGACTAGCTCTGTTACAGTCTGTCCGGACCGGAGAGAAACTGCCTTGTAGCACATGTTTGTGACCAGATCTCAAAGCACAACACCATACCTGTGGCCTTGGACGGTAGCCTTATTCATGTTCCTCCTTTGGAGAACAGCCAAAACACAGCCAACCTGCAGGGAGCTTTTAGACCAGCCAGCCAACCTGTAGGGAGCTTTTAGACCAGCCAGCCAACCTGTAGGGAGCTTTTAGACCAGCCAGCCAACCTGTAGGGAGCTTTTAGACCAGCCAGCCAACCTGCAGGGAGCTTTTAGACCAGCCAGCCAACCTGCAGGGAGCTTTTAGACCAGCCAGCCAACATGTAGGGAGCTTTTAGACCAGCCAACCTGCAGGGAGCTTTTAGACCAGCCAGCCAACATGTAGGGAGCTTTTAGACCAGCCAACCTGCAGGGAGCTTTTAGACCAGCCAACCTGCAGGGAGCTTTTAGACCAGCCAGCCAACCTGCAGGGAGCTTTTAGACCAGCCAGCCAACATGTAGGGAGCTTTTAGACCAGCCAACCTGCAGGGAGCTTTTAGACCAGCCAACCTGCAGGGAGCTTTTAGACCAGCCAGCCAACCTGCAGGGAGCTTTTAGACCAGCCAGCCAACCTGTAGGGAGCTTTTAGACCAGCCAACCTGCAGGGAGCTTCTAGACCAGCCAGCCAACCTGCAGGGAGCTTTTAGACCAGCCAGCCAACCTGTAGGGAGCTTTTAGACCAGCCAGCCAACCTGTAGGGAGCTTTTAGACCAGCCAGCCAACCTGCAGGGAGCTTTTAGACCAGCCAGCCAACCTGTAGGGAGCTTTTAGACCAGCCAGCCAACCTGCAGGGAGCTTTTAGACCAGCCAGCCAACCTGCAGGGAGCTTTTAGACCAGCCAACCTGCAGGGAGCTTCTAGACCAGCCAGCCAACCTGCAGGGAGCTTTTAGACCAGCCAGCCAACCTGTAGGGAGCTTTTAGACCAGCCAGCCAACCTGTAGGGAGCTTTTAGACCAGCCAGCCAACCTGCAGGGAGCTTTTAGACCAGCCAACCTGCAGGGAGCTTTTAGACCAGCCAGCCAACCTGTAGGGAGCTTTTAGACCAGCCAACCTGCCATTAGAGCCTCCGAATGCTCTTTCTATGCAACCTGCATACTATTGTACAGCCTGCTTTGGTCTGCTGAGCTCTCTGCTGAGCTTGTTCCATCTCCTGGCTCTCTGCTGCTTGTTCCATCTCCTGGCTCTCTGCTGAGCTTGTCCCATCCTCTGGCTCTCTGCTGAGCTTGTCCCATCCTCTGGGTGTCTGCTGAGCTTGTCCCATCCTCTGGGTGTCTGCTGAGCTTATCCCATCCTCTGGGTGTCTGCACACTGGCCCTCGTCTCAGCAGACTCTGACCAAGACACTCACGCAGCAGTGAGAAGCGGTTTTAATTTAATGCCAACATTTACAGTTATTTCTTTTTGTCCCTTTTTTTTTTATTATTATTAACGGCTTTGCTGTATTGACTAGTATTAGTTAGTACTAACCTTAGAAGAGATTTGTTTATTTTTATTTTTTTGGGAGATGTAGCTCTTTTTTAAGAGAAGAAGTTACGGCAATGGTGCTGCTTAACGTTATGGGTGATCGGTCGTGAGAACACACGGAGTAACCGTCAGAGTGCCTGAACAACACGCCTGCCAGCCGCCAGCCGGTTCACCTCGTCACACTGGTGTTCTGTCTGGAAGAAATGCATTGAAAAGGTTTTGGAATTCATCTTTCTATAGATCTAAATACAGTCCCTCCAGAAATGTGCTGATATTTTTTCTGCGATTGTGACCAAAAGCACTTAATGTTGCCGTGGCTTTGGAAAAATGCTCTGTTTTGTGTTTACTTAGCTTAAAGGAAGGTGCTGGGGCCGAGGGAGATGGGTTGTTAACAAGCACTTTCTTGTAATAAAATTGCAATGATTTAAGGCCATATTTAATGAAAATAAGGCCCTGTATTTATTTAGGTTTAATGATGATTTTTTGATATGAACAAAAATCATTAAAAAAAATTATAATTTAAGTGGGGATTCATCACAATTGCCTACTGGCCCTTGTAGTTTTTGCAAGGAACTGTTGATTGAGGTTATGAAAAATTACTTTTCTGGAGGGATTGTTTTTATTGTTGACCTTGACCTAAGAGGTTCTTAATTAAAAGAAAATACATATAGATCCATTCCAACTAGATGCTTTTTGTATAGAACACGGATGTAATTGTGGCTAACAAGGAAATATTTGAGAATATTTTAATATTCTAGGATGTTTCCAAAGAGGTCTTGTACAGGTAGCAGGCGGCGCCGAGAGCCTTACTTTGAATATCATTGATGTATTGAATAGTCATTATTATCCTTCTCTTTATACGCCTGAATTGTTTTGACCGGTTCATGCCTTGCCTTTGTCCAAATTCTTTAAAGAGTCTATATTGGAAATAAGTGCAATTCTACTCTTTGGTCATGAATGCCTTGTGTCTCGCTTGAATAAAAACTGATTTACCTTTTATCACCAAACCTTGTTTTCATGTTCGTTTTTGGGTCTGTGACTGTCTGACTATGTACTACATCCTCCAGTTTTGCATTATAAGATGAGATGAGATATTCCTGTATTGATCCTCTTGGGGAAATTCAGGCATCATAGCATGGGGGTGGGGAGGTACAGGTATGGGCAGGGTAATGGTAGAAAGTCATACATATAGGCAATAGAATTAGATCTGAATATAGAAATATGAGAAACGGCGTAAACAATATAATTAACTCTGAATACGAAGATATTGTCGTGATGCAGTCTAGAGCACCTGTAGCTACAGACCTTGTAGGGACTAGAGCAGACCACGTCTGATGAGGGATTTGATACATTACATGCCACCTAGAAGACCCTAAATACAAAAGATATCCCTTAACCCAAAACCCCCTATAAAGTGGTATTGCAAGATGGCTTATGTCAATAATGAACCCTTGCGCTGAACAACCATATAAGTCAGTTTTGTACAGCCTATGTATTTGCAATTGTGAATTTTATCTAAATCACTTTTGGGTGTGAAATTCATGATGTTCACAAGGGCTCGCTCACAGCCATGGATAATGCCGTTACGCTAAAGGGAGCAGCCATAGAAAATTTTTCATCTTACAAGTATCTTGGACTATGGCTGGATGAAAAGCTATCTTTTAACGTGCATATTGGAAACCTCAAAGAAACTTAAACTTGTTTTTTTTCTTTCGCAACAAATATTGCTTTTCTTTTGAGGCCAGAAAGAAACTTGTTCAACCACATTCCTGTCTGTAATTGACTATGGTGTCATAATATAAATTATATGCATGCTGCCTCTTCACTGCTAAAAAAGCTAGACAGTGTATTCCATGCTTCTCTGCGCTTCATCACTAGTGCCAAAGGGCTTACTCACCAATGTGTGCTTTATCAAATGGTAGGATGGATCTCTGTACGTACAGAGGAAATCACACATGTATGTTTTTATATATAAGGCTGTCCTAGGGAAGCTTCCCCTATATCTTTCTAGTCTCATTTGCTTTGCCTCTAGCAGCTACCATACCAGGACCACAAGATGGTTTTTAAAAACTCAGAATACACACTACATGACCATATCCATTTAAATACCCTGGTCTCTGCAAATTAAAATCTGTTACATAACTTTCTTACAAGAAGAATGTCGCTGCTTTCTGTAGTCGGGTCCCAACTGCAAAATTACTGTATTACCCTAAATCATAGACTTTTACTATCATGTAGGTGTAGGCTATTCTGTTTGCGTTTTGTTTTTGTGTTTTATGTGATGTATTGTATGCACTTTTATTGTGTGATGTACAGTATCGGACATGTTAATGCTGTTATCTTGGCCAGGTCTTCCTTGCAAGAGAGATATTGTATCTCAATGGGACTTCCTGGTTAAATAAAAGTTAAAAAATAAAAATAAAAAAAAAGTGTGATACAACTATTAAACTTCTCAACCTCTGTCTTTAACTATGAATGAACACAACACGAACTTACCATCTTTAGATAATAAAGTACTCAACTTCTGTCTTTAACTATGAATGAACACTAATTTACCATCTTTCCTCTGAAAACCCGAAACTGACTTTTATGGTCCGTAGTCTGAAGACCAATAGTTTAGCACTTTTTGGGGGCACCTGTGTGCGGCTTTGAGACCCAGAAAACGACCGGTTTAGGGGGGAAATAACCCTTATTTTATAGGTTCCCTTCCCACAATCTATAGGTGTGAGAGAGGGAGAGAGCTGTTTTCTAGCCTCCTCTGTGTGCTGACTGAGGCCTGGTTACATAACAGACACCATTCCTCCCACCGTTTGCTTTGGCCACTAGCCAGATATAGCAGCAGGTCTGACCAGCTATTCCTCGCCGACCTCCAGTGAGATCCCTCCAAGGTACCCATGTACATGTCAAAATACTTCCCAAAGGTCAGTGAATACCACGACCACAACACCAGAGGGAGCTCCACAAATCATGTTAAACCCAGATTCGGCTCAAACAAGGGACTAAACACGTTTAGCAATTATGCCACATCAATGTGGAACGCCCTACCCACAGCTGTAAAGGAATGTGAATCACTACCCACTTTCAAAAACACTCTCAAAGAACACCTTTACACTGGCCCCTGTAAATGTCCTAGCCCAACCCCCTCCAATGTACAGTAAATGACCAAGTATGGTTGTCAATATTCCAATGTACAGTTTTGCTTGTTTGTACAGTGCCCCCCCCCCCCAATGTACAGTAAATTACCTAGTATGGTTGTCAATATTCCAATGTACAGTTTTGCTTGTACAGTTGTACAGTGTTTCCCCCCCCCCCCAACCCCTCCTACCCACCCAACCCCACCCAACCTCCTCCAATGAACAGTTTCTAACTCAAATGTATATACTCCCTTCTTCTGGACTCTTTTTGTATCACAAACAGTACTGTATTTGCAAATCTGGTATGTCATAAATGTATAGATGTAGCAGTACCGTCTATCTGTATGTCATGCATGTCTGTCGTATATTCCTATATGAATATCTATTAATTACAGCACAGTGAGGTTGCTAACTAGAGGAAGGGGAAGATCACAGTGTGATAGAAAACATGGTCCTCGTCTGACTCCCAAAAATAGCCAGTAGAGAATAAGTGTGTACAGCCAGACAACCGGTAGCTATGGTCCAATATTCATTTAATTGCAGCGTGGGCCGAGAGTGGAATAATGCATTGGTTACATACAGGAAACTTCAAGCATAATACATGATTGTACAAAAGGATTTGATGAGGTAAATCACAATAGCCCTCACACGTTGGCTCTTTACATCAAAGACAGTATTGTACATAAATATTAGTCATGTTATTGTGATGTGAATGGGCCGAAGTGATGACGTCACGAGCAGGGACTCAAGTGGCTCATTATTGAACACAGGTGCTTGCGGATTGTGTGCGGGATGAGACGCTGAGACTGTTTGATAATAAGCCAGTGGGACTCAGAGATCGAGGTTGGAGCACGCACGCAGTAACCAGACTCTGTTAGGGCCCGGGGGGTGGGGTCGATCGTGGAGAGTTATCCGCCGGCGATGAAGACAAGCTAGATAGCCGTCCATAGTTCCCGGTAGCAAGAGGAGGGGAGGCTTACCCTCCTGGAGATAGGTAGGGACGGGACATAGAGGGTCTGCGTTACATCGCTCCCAAAAGACTTTATACTTGGCTCGTCCTCGCGGACACCGAGTACGTTACCAGGTGACAAATCCAACTGTATCCTGGAGGACCACCGTGTGCCGGAACATTCGTCCGGAGAGTTGGACGGGGTCCAACGCATCGACCCTCGGAGGGGGTCGCGCCGTGCGGCGAGTTAAGTCCACTGTTACCCACACTTGCACTTAATATAGGATTTTGTATTACAGTCTATTTTTATAACTGTGTAGGCCTACTGTATATATATATTGTATATGGGATATTGTGTAATTTCTATTTACCTTATCTGTATGATACCGTGCCCTTAATTAACCTGCATATTCGACTAGTCCTTTTATATGCCCTATTTATTATATAGCCCAGGCTGGTATATGTTGTATAGATATTGTGTGACCCATTGAAGGGGAACAGGGGAACCAAGAGGGAGGGGTAATTCGGACCTGGGGGGTCTGCTATATTAGTGTGTACAATTGATCCATTATCTCTACCTGTGCCTACTTGGGAGTGTGATTAGCGGGCCGTGTGTGATTAGGCATCTTCTTTGTATAACGTGCGTGCCTCTTAAAGAGGGTGTTTTGACGTGGGTTACTGTAATACGACGTATGCATGTTTATAATTGCGTGCCTCATATAAGAGGGTGACTGAGTTACGGTTGCAGACGACCTTTACGGGGTCCGATTAGTCCCCCCAATTAGAGACCCCTAGTACCTGTATGAATTATTTAGGTGTTGTAATAAAGTGTCTTATTAGACGTGAGGCCGTACCAAGCGCGAGAGGTGGCGGAGGGTACAGCGAGAGTGTGGGCTGATAGCGGTAGGCGATGCCCTAGATATTTCACATGGACCAGAGCTGGTCTGATAAAGTGTGTGTGTGTGACTATTGTTGTTGTGCATTGTGTATGTACCGTACCTCGTTCAAACTAAGGGTTGTTGCCCATATATAAAGTGTGCTGTGAGATGTGCTCCCCCTAGAGGTGAAGGGTTTACCTATAGATGTGATAGTGCTGTAGTGCTGTAATGTATAGAGTGATTAACTTAGAGGGGATATAAATTTACCTGGGGGACGTCCGTCTATACCTGCTGCATTCTTTGGTTCTGTTAAACCCTGCATGTCACAGAAGGGAAAGGTGTATCGGCTTCATGGCTCATAGGTTTTAATTAATAGCTCAGATCATTGTTTAGCATAGGACTTAAATAAAATAAAGTTGGTATTCCTTGTAAACCCGGTTGTGAAGTTGGTTATTTCCGGCATCTGGATAAATAGCAGTTTCCCTGCTAAGTAGCAGTTTCTCCTGCTACTGGTATAACTCACGTATTTATTACATTGGTGACAGCGGTGGGATATAGAAAAATATGCCTGGAGATAACCAACCGCCGGCTGAGGCCGGCTCAAGTCGATCAGACGCGTCTCCTTCCCCTAGTAGTAATCTGGCTATGTCCCGACCCATTTTTATGCCTGAGACTTTCACTGGTGCCGGCCGGGAATGGTCTGATTGGGCTGAACAGTTTGAAATGGCCGCGGGGGTTAATAATTGGAGCGAAACATTGAGACTAAAATTTATGAGTCTTCTCTTGTCAGGTCGAGCCCGAGAGGTATATGGTGGGTTATCGGCCGCCGCTAAAGCTAATTATGCCTTACTCAAAGAAGCCATGGGTAGATGCTTAGAACCATGTGATAGTGATGATTGGAGCAGGGCCACCTTCTCTTCTCGTAAAAGGTTACATAAGGAGAATATCCGAGAATTTGGTATTGCGCTTCGGAGGCTGGTTGTTAAAGCGTACCCCTCAGCGGACGCCCACACCCAAGATTTATTGGCTAAAGATCATTTTATTTCTAATGTTGGGAATGGGGAATTGCGAGTTAGCCTTCGCAGTGCCAAACCTACAACCTTAGAGGATGCCATTAATCTTGCTGCAGAATTGGAGCTGATTAGGGAGTTGGAGGGCAGTAAATTGGCCTCTGATGCACAGGTGCGTGGAGTCACTGAGCAATCTGGGCGTGACAAACAAATGGATACGCTGCTGGGGGTCGTAGAGGGCCTGCGGCAGGAAGTTAAGTCTCTGAAAACCACTGTACAGACTATAGCCAATTCAAGCCAATCTGTTCCTAAACCTACACCTACCGTGTCTGCTCCCCTTCCATACTCTGTTAGTGCCCCCACTCCCCAGACTAGATGTGAGGGAGAAAGAGAGAGGGGTTGCTGGGAATGTGGGTGTAATCGTCACTTCAGACGCGACTGTCCTTATTTAAAGGGAAACTAGAGGGGGTGTGCACAGAGGGTCCAATGCCCGCCCCCATTTCTGAGTCTACTGTGGCCCCTGACAGCTTGAAGGGTGGTTCGGGATATCTCCAAGCTAAGATAGGTGGGTTAGACTGTCATGTACTTGTAGATACTGGAGCTTCTAGCTCTGTCATTCCTAAACAACTGTGGCTCTCTGCTACAAAAGGGGGATGTGATCTGTTAGATTATGTTGGCCAGGCTACAGCAGCTAATGGGGGGGGGATGAGCATTCTGGGATGCTGGCAGACGGTATGTCAACTGGAGTCACTCGCGCTGGTAGCAACATTTTTGGTTGCTGATATTCCCTCTGATGAGATTTTGCTTGGATTTGATTTTCTTTCAACATATGGTGCGGTGGTTGATTTGGGAAAGAAACAATGTCAGATAATGGGCAGGAAATTTCCCCTGGTTGACCCTAACCCCTCATTAGAGCCTCAGGCTGTGACAGTGTTGTCTGACACCCTGGTGCCCCCACGCAGTGAAATAATTATTTTGGGTCAAGTCCAGAGCAGATGGGGAGATTATGCAGCAGCAATGCTGGAACCCTCCACTTCCATTTCCAAACGGTGTGATGTTTTGGTAGCTCGGGTGGTATGCAGAGTCCAGCAGGGCACATTACCAGTGAGGGTTATTAATGTCACAAATGAGGAGATTATGCTAAAACGTGGCATGAAAGTAGGCACCCTATTCACTGATATTGAAATAGAGGAAGGGGGGGCGGAGCTGCATGACGAGAGGGAGGGGGAAAAAACCTTGCAGCCTTGGACAGTTGATACACTCATGCGTCAGTTTGGCGTGGAGGAGAGGGGTCTTGCCTCTGACGAGTTAAAAGCAGTCAGGGAGATACTGCACAAGAACCTCACTGTGTTTAGTCAGGGGGAGACTGACTTAGGCAGGACTCCTCTGACCCCGCATGAGATTGATACAGGGGATGCAAAGCCAATAAAAATGCACCCCAGAAGGGTTCCCCTCCATTTACAGCAAGAGGTGACGAGCCACTTGAAGCAAATGCTCGATAGTGGGATAGTTCGGCCATCTTGTAGCCCCTGGGCGTCTCCCATTGTACTGGTAAAAAAGAAAGGGGGTGGGCTCCGGTTCTGTGTTGATTATAGGAAACTCAATGAGGTTACTAGAAAGGACGCATACCCCCTCCCTAGGATTGATGATGCCCTGGACAGCCTTTGTCATGCTTGTTGGTTTTCCACCCTGGATTTAGCGAGCGGCTATTGGCAGGTGGAAGTAGACCCGAAAGACCGCCATAAAACTGCATTCACCACCCGTCAGGGGCTATTTGAGTTCAATGTGATGAGTTTTGGCCTTTGCAATGCACCCAGCACTTTTCAGAGGTTGATGGACCTAATTCTGGCTGATCTGCAGTGGACTACCTGCTTAGTGTATTTGGATGATATAATTGTGTTTGGGCGCACTTTCCATGAACATCTAACACGTCTGAGTGGTGTGCTGGAAAAACTTCAGCAGGCCAACCTTAAGGTTAAACCATCCAAGTGTGACTTGTTTTCAACGAGAGTCCAGTACCTCGGACATGTAATCTCTAGTGAGGGAGTGGAGCCAGATGCTGCTAAAGTGGAGGCAGTCAGAGAGTGGCCTGTTCCTACCAGCCAGACTGAGGTTAAGAGTTTTTTGGGATTAGCCTCCTATTATAGGCGCTTTGTGAAAGGGTTTGCTGACATTGCCCGGCCTCTGCACCAGTTGACAGAAAAGGGGAGGCACTTTCGCTGGAGTGAGGACTGTCAGGGAGCCTTTGAGCAGCTCAAGTGTAGTTTGATTACCACCCCTGTTTTGGCTTATCCCGACCCCAGTAAACCATTTATCCTGGATACGGATGCAAGTGACGTGGGGATTGGGGCAGTATTGTCTCAAGAGGAGGGAGGACTCGAGAGAGTAATAGCATATGCTAGCAGGGCTCTTACAAAACAGGAACGTAAATATGCCACCACTAAGAAAGAACTTCTGAGTATGGTAGCGTTTACCAAATACTTCAAGCACTATTTGTTGGGTAGGGAGTTTGTGTTGCGAACTGACCACAATTCTCTCCGTTGGCTTCATAACTTTCAGGACTTGGAGGGGCAGTTGGCTCGTTGGCTTGAACAATTGGCCAATTTCCAGTATAAAATTGTGCATCGTCCAGGCAAGCTACACAGCAATGCTGATGCCCTTTCTAGGCTGCCGGCTTTTTTGGAAAAAGAAAAATCTGACCAGAAGGCCTCTCAGGCAATAACAGACAGGGCTGCTGTAAGGATGTGCGCAGTACAGGAAGCTCTGCCTTCTGTAGAGTCCAGTGGGGAAAAAGAGACTGATGAGTTAACCGATGCACAGATGGCCGATAGTGAGTTAAGACAAATAATTCACTTTAAAAATCAGGTTGGTTCTGGTGCAATACCGGTAGACGCTGGCCTGCAGAATTATGCTACTGTGTGGAGTCAGCTCCAGGTGCAGGGGGATAGGCTGGTGCGGATTCCTCCTGCAAATTCCGATGCAGCCTCTCGGGTACAGGTGGTGCTCCCGCAGTCAATGGTGCCTGGGGTTTTAGAGCAGCTGCACAATGTCTCCACCGGGGGGCACTTGGGGGTGCAGAAGCTGCAAGGGAAAGTTAAAGACCGGTTCTATTGGCCAGGCTGGTTTGGCGATGTCAAGAGATGGGTTAGAGAATGTGTCGATTGTGGTTCAAGGAAGAGTCAGGGGAAGCGGCCATGTGCACCCTTACAGACCTCCAGGGTATCTAGGCCTTTTGAACGGGTGGCACTCGACATTCTTGGCCCCCTCCCCGAGACCCCTGGGAAAAATAAGTATATTTTGGTTGTGGGGGACTATTTTTCCAAATGGACAGAGTCTTTTCCATTGCCTAATCAGGAAGCACGGACAATTGCCAAAGTCTTGACCGAGGAGTGGGTGTGTCGTTTTGGGGCGCCAAGGAGTATCCACTCCGACCAAGGTTGTAACTTCGAGTCAAACCTATTCAGGGAGTTATGTAGGCTTCTGCACATGCAGAAAACAAGGACATCCCCCTACCACCCCCAGTCAGATGGCCTGGTGGAGCGCTTTAATCGAACCCTTTTGTCCATGTTGGCTCTCTTTGTGGAGGACAATCAGTTAAACTGGGACACACTGTTGCCTTATGTTATGTTGGCCTATCGTAGTAGTGTGCATGCTAGCACCTCCTTCACTCCATATAAAGTACTGTTTGGACAGGAAATTGTTCTGCCAGTAGATATTATGCTGAAGGTGGGCAATCAGGAGTCCTGTGACTCGGTGGACAATTATGTGTCTAGGTTGCGGGATACATTGTCCACGGTGGTGGAAGCAGTTAAAAGGCACCAGGCCAGGGCCTCGGAACAGCAGAAAAAGTCCTATGACTTTAGGGCCAATTTTCAATATTATTCCGAGGGGGAATTGGTTTGGGTTCAGAATAAGGCCAGGAAGCGTGGGGTGTGTCCCAAGCTCCAGAGGCGGTACAAAGGTCCCTTTAGAGTGGTGGAGAGGGTGACCGATGTGCTTTATAGGCTAGTGCTAGTGGAGGGAGGGCCAGAGAGTGTGGTTCACTTCAACCGACTCAAACCTTTCACCTCTTCTTTGACAGCCCCGTTAAATCCAGTACCAGCATCCAGGAGATCTAATCCGAGGAGTGGGCCAAACCTGGCCAGCCGGCGTCAGTCCTCGGGGTTCCCGTTTGGTGCCAGTTGGGTCGGCCATCGATCGTCCAGCCGGGATGGCTCTGCGGGGGGGAGGCCACCACCGGAGGACCAGACAGGCGTTGATCGGGGGCCGGAGAACGCAGACGGAGCACAGGAGGAGCCAGTGGATCGGATCGGCGGCGAGGGTGGACCGGAGGACGCAGAAGGAGCACAGGAGGCCCCAGGAGACCAGACCGCCAGTGATCGGGGGCCGGAGGAAGCCGAGGGGACACAGGGGGCTCCTGCGGCGACTGAAGCTGCGCCCCAGTCGGAGGTGGTGGTGTCCAGTCCGGGCCTGCAGGGTCTGTCGAGGAGAGACGTCCAGTACGCCAGCGGAGGGTACCCCGTTGGTCTTTAGACTACGACATGTCGGCATAGGACTCGAGGACGAGTCCTTTCTTTAAGGGGGGGGGAAGTGTGATGTGAATGGGCCGAAGTGATGACGTCACGAGCAGGGACTCAAGTGGCTCATTATTGAACGCAGGTGCTTGCGGATTGTGTGCGGGATGAGACGCTGAGACTGTGTGATAAGCGAGTGGGACTCAGAGATCGAGGTTGGAGAACGCACGCACGCAGTAACCAGACTCTGTTAGGGCCCGGGGGGTGGGGTCGATCGTGGAGAGTTATCCGCCGGCGATGAAGACAAGCTAGATAGCCGTCCATAGTTCCCGGTAGCAAGAGGAGGGGAGGCTTACCCTCCTGGAGATAGGTAGGGACGGGACATAGAGGGTCTGCGTTACATCGCTCCCAAAAGACTTTATACTTGGCTCGTCCTCGCGGACACCGAGTACGTTACCAGGTTACAAATCCAACTGTATCCTGGAGGACCACCGTGTGCCGGAACATTCGTCCGGAGAGTGGACGGGGTCCAACGCATCGACCCTCGGAGGGGGTCGCGCCGTGCGGCGAGTTAAGTCCACTGTTACCCACATTTGCACTTAGTATAGGATTTTGTATTACAGTCTATTTTTATAACTGTGTAGGCCTACTGTATATATATATTGTATATGGGATATTGTGTAATTTCTATTTACCTTATCTGTATGATACCGTGCCCTTAATTAACCTGCATATTCGACTAGTCCTTTTATATGCCCTATTTATTATATAGCCCAGGCTGGTATATGTTGTATAGATATTGTGTGACCCATTGAAGGGGAACAGGGGAACCAAGAGGGAGGGGTAATTCGGACCTGGGGGGTCTGCTATATTAGTGTGTACAATTGATCCATTATCTCTACCTGTGCCTACTTGGGAGTGTGATTAGCGGGCCGTGTGTGATTAGGCATCTTCTTTGTATAACGTGCGTGCCTCTTAAAGAGGGTGTTTTGACGTGGGTTACTGTAATACGACGTATGCATGTTTATAATTGCGTGCCTCATATAAGAGGGTGACTGAGTTACGGTTGCAGATGACCTTTACGGGGTCCGATTAGTCCCCCCAATTAGAGACCCCTAGTACCTGTATGAATTATTTAGGTGTTGTAATAAAGTGTCTTATTAGACGTGAGGCCGTACCAAGCGCGAGAGGTGGCGGAGGGTACAGCGAGAGTGTGGGCTGATAGCGGTAGGCGATGCCCTAGATATTTCACATGGACCAGAGCTGGTCTGATAAAGTGTGTGTGTGTGACTATTGTTGTTGTGCATTGTGTATGTACCGTACCTCGTTCAAACTAAGGGTTGTTGCCCATATATAAAGTGTGCTGTGAGATGTGCTCCCCCTAGAGGTGAAGGGTTTACCTATAGATGTGATAGTGCTGTAGTGCTGTAATGTATAGAGTGATTAACTTAGAGGGGATATAAATTTACCTGGGGGACGTCCGTCTATACCTGCTGCATTCTTTGGTTCTGTTAAACCCTGCATGTCACAGAAGGGAAAGGTGTATCGGCTTCATGGCTCATAGGTTTTAATTAATAGCTCAGATCATTGTTTAGCATAGGACTTAAATAAAATAAAGTTGGTATTCCTTGTAAACCCGGTTGTGAAGTTGGTTATTTCCGGCATCTGGATAAATAGCAGTTTCCCTGCTAAGTAGCAGTTTCTCCTGCTACTGGTATAACTCACGTATTTATTACATTATGTTAACAAATAAGACCATAGTACTCCTTGTCACCTACATGATTAAACCTGGGTCTAAGATAGGCATCTTACTCTAGTTATCACAAACAGTGATTATTCCATATCCAGTTTTACTCACATAGGGACAACGTAGAAACCATGGTCGGTGGTGGGCGATGGAGGCGCAGACTCAGACCCCCTGGGGACGGGATGGTGTGTCCTGAGCTGGCCTCTCTACTAACTGCACTCCTCCAATACTTATAGTTTATCTGACTTCCCTACTCTTAACCTAGTTCCACCAATCACAAGTATCTTAAAAACAGGCAGTCCTCATTTGGTGTCTTCTGGTCGTGTGGGTGCCTGTAGCAGCCAGGTGGCCCCCTCCTTTTTGGACAGAGGGGGGGTTGGACTGTGGCCCCCTTGGAATGAATCAATCGTTTTAACATTCCTTCTATATGGTTTTTCTTTATAAGTTACTTTCTAATAGGTTTCTATACTCTTGTTTTATTATTCCAACATTGTTTTCATTCTAAACTAATATAATGCAATTATATTTCCTGTGACCTTATCTTGATTAGGCAACTGTCCTTACTGTTATACTGAGTCACCGTTTTTCTGTGGTGTGTGACTGAGTAAACAATGTCGTCATTAGAGAGGTGTCGCCTGGTGGTTTTTCAACATGATGAGGTCTGATTACTTCAGCCTTAATAGTGCTTGTGTTGATATAACATTAACCCAGTATAGTCAGTGCTCCTTAGGTTAATACTATTCAATTCACAAGAGCCATCCCAAAACCCCATCTACCAAACTGACACTTTGTATTTTCTGAATCTATTATTGTAAAGATTCAACCACATTGCTCTGGTCTCACAGAGGCATTTCCGCTTTTGGTCTCTTGCTGTGCTCAACTGTCACATGTCTAGGTGTTTGGTTTCTTGGGGGACTGGAATGGCCTTCTCTCCAACTGTGTAAACAACCCTATAGGCTTGGCCTGCAGGTTTTCTCCAAAATGTGCTCTGAGAGTCTATGTAATGCCTAAATTACCATCACTACAGATATTTTCAGTTTTCAGGGTTAATCTAACATTTTGATTATGAAATTATGAAATTATGAAGTCAAGGTTACCACATGTCATATATGTCCTGGGGGGGGGAAATGGGGGACACTGATGTAAACAAGACGAAAGTCTTTCTCTGGTCTGCATCCCCTTAACAATTGTGTGTATTGAGCTGTACTGTATTGTACCCATTCTGAAATCTGTTAATAAAGTTTTCAATCAATCAACCCTGCTTGGTAGTGCCGTTTCTGTCCAGTAGGTGGCGGCAATAAACCGCTGTAGAAAACGAGCAGCTAACCTTGAAGCAACTAAGCAAGAGTCACACAAATCATGCCTGGTTCACGGAATCATTCATAGCAAGCTCCAGTCTACCTGAGGAATTACTTTCTATGTGTAAGAGAGATGATCACGATCACAACACCAGGGTCAGCATAGTCTACAGATGTAAAAACCTATAGCAGGAAAATGTACATTTGCATATCAGGGCACCTGGGAACGGAACAAGTTGGACTTTTCTTGTTCTTTGACACCCGAATTTACCCAAGGGGATCAATAAAGGATAATCTTATCTGGAATTTATTTTTGGTATATGAACAAATACCAGTGTTTGTTGCGCCTCACTGTCTCTCATAAAGGACACAGTGATGAGTGTCATATCTATCATGGTGAATCAGTGAGGACACGGCTTGCTCACAAAAATGTAAAATGCTGTCCAAATGAATGATCGGGAGGAGACAATTTCTAACGTTCAATATGATATTTATTACAGTATGGATCCATACAAGATTACTTAAAACAACAATAGTCAAAAGATTATAGAATCTAGGCCTGGAGCTTAAAGAGCACCTACGGGAGGCTGCAATTCGAAACTGGCCACCGTAAATGTCCAAACCCCCCACCCCCACCCCCTCCTAATAGACAGTCTCCTCACCGCATATATATTCTCTCCCCGCCGTATGTATATTTTCTCTCCCACCCACCCACCCCCTCCTAAATAATGTACAGTCCCCTCCCCATCATATGTATATACTCTGTCAGGATCTATGGGTAACAGTACTGTATATTTGAATATTGTATATGTCCCAAATGTAACAGTACTAAATACCTGTATGTCCCTATGCCATAAATGTCATGTATGTTGAGTATGTCATAAATGTCAATATGAATTGAAAATGGGGGACCCTGATGTAAACAAGACAAAGTCTTTCTCTGGTCTGCATCCCCTTAACAATTGTGTGTATTGAGCCGTACTGTATTGTACCCATTCTGCAATCTGTTAAATAAAGTTTTCATTCATTCATTCATTCATTCATTCATTCATTCATTCATTCATTCATTCATTCATTCATTCATTCATTCATTCATTCATTCATTCATGCTGGATACAAGTTGAAAGTCAATGGCTTCAGGTTCTCAGTCGATTTTTTCAGCAGGGCATCAGCGGTAGAATACAGCAAATTCACAGGATACAAATAATCTCTCAGAATGACACAGACAACTTGGTTCTGTCCAGTGTTCCGTGGTGTCGAGACTGCTCAGTATTTAAACACTTTCTCGACCCCTGTGTACTGGAGTCAACTAGTCCACATAGCATAATGACAATACGTTTATTTGATCACAAAGGCTGACTTTCGTTCTAGACATTAACATGGTAATTCACTCATTCTGGCTCCTGTGTGGAGTGTAATCTTGTTCCACCGGTATGTGGGTGTTTCATGTGTGTGTGTCTAAGTGGGTGTCACCTGTGTCTAGTGTGTGTGTGTGTGTGTGTGTGTGTGTGTGTGTGTGTTCCTCACTCAATTGTTAATTACATTATAACTGGTTTGTGATCTGCCTGATGACGCCAGGGCCCCGTTCCCCGTACCTGGATAACTGAGTTAGCCGGATAACTTTCGGTCAAGCCTGACTTAAGCCGGACCTTCCCATTCCCCGAAGCTGGATTGTCTAAATCACCATGACAACAGATCAAAAAGTTTGAGCCTGGTCGGGAGCAGGGTTAAGTTCAGTTAGCCGGATGAACCATGGCCACGCCCCCGCAAAGAAGTGACAGCTCGTTTCCTGAAATTATTCTCACAGTCTAGGATCTGCATTATACCATTCTGAATTACGTTTTTGTGCTCCATTCTTCCAGAGGGGGCTTTTGAAATGTATAATAATAGAACTAAATGCTGATAATAAATCATATTGAGCCTATAGATTTACTTTGTCCTAAATAAAATAATGCACGTCATATACGGCGCTCGGAGTCGCGATACATGCTGCATGTGGTTATTTTAATAACGGCGCATTGCAAATGTGAATCCCGCGGGGATATTTTTAATGAATGAAACCTATCGGCCGTTTGGCTCTGATTAGTTTCATATATTCTCGGCTGTAGATTTGCTTAACGGAGCGCCGGATTGTGTTTCATTCAAGCATAAAATTGAAGTGTCTATGCGGGGATTGTGGTTTTTGTGTGATATTGTAACTGGGATTAAAATGTCTGATGAGATGCGCTGTTTGACGGATTTGAGAAATTGAATGAGCCGTTGACGTCACATTAATGCATTTGAGAATAAAGAGATAAAACTTCATTTTTTGGTAAGAAAAATATTCTAAACACGGGTCTCTCGTCCATTAATGCATAAACAATGAGTATATCCCATCTGGCACAGTGGCGCAGCGGCTAGTGCTGAATCCTGGCAACCGGGCGACCGGTGTTCGAAACCCTGTGTTTCCAATATAATTTTTTTGGAATATAATATTAATGATTATACGCAAAAGTAGCCTAGTTTTAAGTTAAAATATTATAAATCTACATGCATTGAGGATGTCATTCTTTATATAGCTCTCAACGTGCACCAAATTGAATTATTCCTACATTGCAAAAAGAAGGAAAAGACTAGGAGAAGTGGGATTCGAACCCGGGCCGCCTGTGTGAAAGTCAAAAGAAGAAACCGTTACACCACAGTGGAGATAAGTAAAAGATCCACCATACATCAATCAATGGGTTAGAGAGCCGTATCCTTATTCTGCATAACAGTTTAACTAATTATTTTCGCTAGCAAGATCTCATTTGATTATCCATTCCATAAACCTACTGCCAGCAGGCAAGTTTAAAGAAATATAATCTGATTGATTGGGGTAATGAGGGACTTAAAATTAGCCTATAGATAACGCATTTAACTTGTCGGCGAGGCGATTGAGCCGTACTGCAACCTGTTAATAAAGTTTTAAATCAATTAATCAATCAATGCCGTTAGAAAATCAGGATCTCTGCTATCGATACGTGATGGCTTTTCAACTGAAGCGGCCGCGCGCACTTATCCTGGGTCTCAAGTCTGGTTTGAGTTAACGAGACTGAATCCACCTTCGAGGAACAGGAAAATCCCGGCTTCAAACATCGGGTTAACTGAATCTGGATAATGGGACTCTTGATCGACTTAGTTGAACCAGGTACGGGGAATAGGGCCCAGGTTCCTTCTTGCAGTCAGTATTGATTGGGGTGAATGCTTCTCAGAGCTCCTTTAATCGACATCTTTGTCTGGCATTCTGTCCATATTGTTTCTTAATAACAATTTGTGCTGTTTACTGTTTAATAACCAAAAATACACTACACCAGGTATTAACTATATAATGTCTTTATCTATAGACTCATAACATATAAGCCAGGTATTGACTATATAATGTATTTATCTATAGACCCTACTAAGTGTGTCTGACTCTTACCACCACAGACTACAATGTATAACAGCGTATATCATGCCAGTCATGGTACCTTGTGTATACTGCACCTGTGTATACTGTTTACTATACTTTACTCATAGTATATATTCAGATTCTAATTCTTTATTGCCCAATTCATTAATTAAGATTATGCATCTTGGTCATAATTCAAACAAACATACACACGTCTAATGACTGCATTGTTGATAGAAATAGCTTTGAAATTGACACAACAAACTAGAATGAATGAAAGAGCTTGGATCCAAGCTCTCAATACTGAATTGACTCAGTTTGGTGTGTCTGTCTGTACTTCTTTTCTCAGGTGTGTAGGCCGGCCCAGGCAGGCGGCGTGATGATGAGGCGGGAACAGGAAGAGGCCGTGGAGACCTGCTGACAGACAACGGAGAGAGAAAGGCCCTGGCTGTGGCCGTAACAGAATCTAATCGAATCTAAATTTGATCAGTCGCAAATTGCTTTTGCGTTGCCTGTGGATTCTGTCTGCACACGGTCCTGTGGTTGCATGCTCTTATAAGGAGCTGGCGGGGTGTTAGTATATGCAAATTCAGGTGTACGAGAATGTGCGTTCAATTTAAGAATATCATCCTCATTCGGGGGAACGTTCAGGAATCCGGTGGGGATCTTCCTTAACGTTAGGTTATGACTATAACCAAGTTCTGTTAGTTAGGGGCGATGCTTGGCATCACTACTGCACTATCTCGCGTACGTGCACGCGTACTGAATAAACCACAAATGTACCTCTAATACCAGTATTAGTCTGACCACACCCCTCATCAGCTTACCTTCATAAGCAGGTGTGTGGTCACCTGCTCTCCTCCTTCCCAAGCTTTCACCACAAGGTGAGGACAAGGGCTGCAGCGGCCGTCTGATGCCAAGCATCGCCCCTAACTAACAGAACTTGGTTATAGTCATAACCTAACGTTCTGTATCGTTAGTGGCTTAGCTTGGCATCACTACTGCACAAGGGAGGCCAAGCGGAGCCACTTGGCTGACAAATACACCCCGCTGACAGCCCCCCAAAACCATCAGAACAGGGAGGGCCGAGCCCCCCCGACCCCCCCTAATGGAGGGTAGCCCCCCTATTAGGGACGTCACGGGAGGGCGACGGACCCGACCGTGCGAAGAGGCATTCAAGCAACTCAACGCACAGGGTGAGCAGACCGTGGCTTGACCCCACGACTACACACACGCACAACCCGCATGCCACCCGGGAACGAACGGAGGAACAACCTCGTTACTGCCCCCAGAATCACGGGGTCAAGGGCAAACCCAACCCCGTGGCAAGGCCGTAGCAGCGGAGCACGAAGGAAGACCCAGACCCACCAAAAGGACTGGACTCCCCAGAATGGGGGCCCGGAGAAGTCCACGATGCCAGCATCAAGACCCCACCAGGTGGGCACGTAGTGCCCCGCCCCCCACATCGCCAGCGTATTCGGACAAAGGCCCCTCAGTTACTGCACCTGGTATTCCCAGGCGGAACCAACCAGGCCAGAACCTGCCCAGCTTCCGAGATCGGACGAGATCGGGCGTGTTCAGGTCGGTATGGCCGTAAGCCGAGCGGGCCCCGTCCCCCCAATAGTACACCGCCTGGCACACTGACCCTGCAGAACAGGCAGTCAGCATGGCCGTAAGCACACAAAAAAGGTTAACCAACGGAAGCAGGCAGCGCACCGGGGAAAAACCAGGCAACAGGCTGTTAACCCTAGCCTGGAGACTGCGGACGAGACAGGCGCCAGAGGGGACAGCTGAACACAGCCGCCCCGGCGGAAGGAGCGTAAGCTGGCGGTGTTGCATGACCAAGCCTCCATTTAACAACCCCCACCCAGAGGGGTCGAGGCAGAGAAGGCTGACACGATTGGCAGACGTCATGAACGTGCAGGGGCACCCTCAAACGGTGAACCCGGGAGTTGACACTGCTCCAACACACCAGGGAATCAACCACCTCGGTGTTACCCAATGCGGTGGTTGTTCCTATAACCCCTCAAGAAAAAACTCCAAAACACACCTGCGGGTATACACCGGCTATACCGCAGTACAAGTGTTTCAGTTTCCAAAAAGGGTTAACCCAGGCCTACGGGTCGCAAACATCACTTCGGACCGGGCCTGGCGGTACGGGAAGCACAGGGTCACCAGAGGAGGTCAAAAAACCACCCCCACAGGCCCCTCTTCGCCATGCGTGAGAGAGGAGCGAAAAATAATGGAGAACCAGCCCCTAAGCACACCGTACCTGGTATTCCCCGGCGGTCTCCCAACCAAGTACTAACCAGGACCAACCTGTGTAGCGGCCGAGATCCGACGAGATCGAGCGCGTACAGAATGGCATGGCTGTAAGCCATGACGACAGTGCTGAGTAAAAACATACCCAACCAGGGTCTCCATAGCGCTTAACCCTGTGACACCCAGACCGACCTGGCATTTTTCCCCCTGAAAAAAGCCCAAGTCCCTCAGGGTACCAGAACAGCAGATCTGCATCCCCGGCGGACAACGGGTTCAACTGATCTGGACCAGCGTGACCAGAACCAGTCCCGTGCCCTAACCACGCCGACATGCCTACTCCAGGAGAAGGGCAGATATGCGTGTTGATCTTAACATGAAAAGAAGGCGCCACCCAGACGTTCGGACGAACCGCGCCTGGTGGCCCACCCCAAGGGCGTGAGACCCCACTACATATGTTCAGATCCATCCCGTCATCATCCCCCAGACATGAACGAGAATCCGTCGACAACCCACCCAGGTCATGGGATGTGGTCGTCGGAAGAGGAAAAACCCCCATCTCAGTTGCTTTATAAAAACGCTGTTTCAACCACAAGCAACCAAGGCGTGCCAGTCAATCGCCTGTTTACAGCGAGCTAGCACTATACGTGCGTCGGGACACACCCCCATCAATGAACAGGCTATTTAGACCTGTCATTGAATCCCCAAGGCGCCCAGGGGAACGACAAGAGGGGTGTGACACTCCCTAACTCCAACACTTCTGGAATAGAAAGAAGGAAGCATCAACAGTATGTATCCCAGTCTACACAGCCGGGGTAAAAAATGTTCACATTTTTACATCCCACCACCCTCCCATAGGAAAGAGACGGGGATCCCCAGAGAGACTTCCCACGCGAGCTGTACAGATTGAAAAGAATATATTGCACCTTGAGCCATGTAAAAAACTGGGTTTAGGGCCTCTGGGGAAGAGGCACTGAACCCATACACACTCAATAAACGAATTGAATCGAATATACATACAATAGAAAAGGACCCTTCTAGAGGGTCCACTCACTTTGACAATCTGAGGAGGAAGGCTCTGTACTCTGATGGAGGCTTCCTCACATGGAAGAAGGAGTCCGAACTCACAGAAGGCCTGAATAGGCGCTTGGTGAGGAGGAGCCCTGACCACCCCCCCTGAAAACAGATCCATCACATGGACCTGAACAGCACACGGAAGTCCTACCAACAGAGACGCGCACGGTGACGTACTCTATGGCGGGGGAATTCCTGCGGTGCACACGCCCAATATACCAGGCCGTGGGACCAGGAACTCCCCCCCCCCCCCCCGTAACGTGCCGAACCGCCACGTGACGGGAACCTTGAAGGACAGGGGGTGTACCCCTGACCGACAGAACAATGGGGAGAGGAAAGGTTACCAGTTCACCCCTTTACGACCCCACACCCATGATACGACGTAACGACAAAAAGAGAATATGACACAGTCATAGTCAGCTCTATGAAGCGTTTCACAGCTCCACACAGCGCATGAGCTAACCTGCTATCTGATTTTTACTAAGGAAAAACACAGAATAGAGAGGGCTCTAAGAACCCCGGTCCAACATACACATGTGCTTCTGTGGCCAGTACAACCCAGTTGTAGGTCACATGACACACACAACCCATCATCACCTACAAAAAATGGCAAAAACACTCAACAGAGGAACGCCGTTTTTTTCCACAATGAGAGAATACATCATTCTTGATTAGTATCGACCACAGGCCTTGCTAAGCACACATGACAGCAACCAAACCAATTTCCCTTTAGGAAATAAGTTTCTCCAGCAGATTTAGCACAACCTCAGCAATCAAGCTAAGAGTTACATCGTATCCCTACCACACAAAAGACACAATTAATGCACAACATGTCTGATAGGAGGTGATAAAGTCCCCAGGGAACCGGGGGGGAAAACACAATCCTCCTATTTTACCCTCAATACGGCCAGTTAAAACAGGAAAACCTGTTAATGTGTGAACTCACTGTTCATTGTCATTACAGTCTGAGAAAGAACATTCTTTTACTCACTTGTCACCAAGCATAGCTTCATAGGTTAGTTGCCTTAGTAGTGAGTACACGGTACACATAAACACCATGATGTTTCTCACACAACAACCAGATCAATACATCACGATCTGCACGGAGAAGCTAACTGCCAGTGACAAAAACAGCTCACACATAACCCGCAACGTATCCCAAATGCATTGCAACAACACACGTTTTGGGAAAAAACACCGTTATTCACAATGCATTTAGCAAAGTAAAACCAGAAGATGTGTTATGAGGTCTGGCCAACCCCGTACCTACCCGGAACGCAGATCAGCGAAGTGCAGTCACAAGACACCGTAGAACACAGCCGTCCTGTGTTGTTCGATCCGGGCAGCGTCGCCGCTCCAACCAGTCGCTACAGTCCTCTTTGTTGACGCAATCCCCGTCCAGGCTCAGGGCAGGGTCGACGAACATCCCCTGTCAAGGATGACGTCGTGGTCAAGAGTGTAAAACATGTTAAAATCAAAGCACGTTCAACAGAATAGCATCAAGCTAACGGCTGCTCCAACCGTTCGGGTGCTATTGCTTCCGCTCGCGAGACGCCGATCTAACGACGCACGCGATCAGAAGCGAGCTCCCGGCGGCGCGCGAGAAGCTAAGCTACCCCGCGCCAGGCCACTGACCGGCTAACCGTAAGCTATGAACATGTAAACAATGACATAACACTCACCCAGACAGGCCGCCGTTCTGAACCTCTCCTCACTTTTTAAGAGAAAAGAGAAAACAAGACGTCAACACCGCTTCACAACGGTGACATTACCACGTCCGGCGGAATCAGCACAGTACCAACTGGCCTGTATAGCTGACTTTGAACATGAATCTGCCGCTATCGCACATTACATGCACATATCCCCTCGTGAAGGAATACTCTCATTTGGATATGAAAGATGGGGTCTTAACACGGTGACAGAGAGAATCCACTCGTCCAGAACACACAGGGATCACCAGTGTCAATGGTCGCGGCCCACTAGTTAAAACTATAATGGTCTCCAGACCAAGGCCTTCTGTCGCCTAGGCGGCTAAACAAAGGACCCTAGCCTGGGGCCGGTTTCCATAAACTTTGTCAAGTAGCCCCCATAGCACTAACAGACAAGTGGAGCCCGCCAGCAAACACTACTCACCCAACCTGGAACGCACCGCTCCTCACAACAGCGGCATGTCCGACAGTTCAGCTGTGGCCTGACAGGTTTCACCCCAACAAACACAGCAAGGAACTGCAGTTGAGAAGCATGCAGCGGCGTGCTCCCAATACGAAAAACCGGTGGAGGGTTTTTAGAATGATCATCATCTTCTAGACACTCCAGTACGAAGACAATATCGCCGTATTTTCTCGAAAATAGTGAGAGAGAAAATAAAGACATGATGTCAACGTATCCTTGTTTCCCAAGTTGTTCCTAATCCAATTTCTTCCATCATGGTGTCAAGTGTGGGGATCTACCGAGGCACTTCTTCCTTGTGGTGAAAGCGAGAAGGAGGAGAGCAGGTGACCACACACCTGCTTATGAAGGTAAGCTGATGAGGGGTGTGGTCAGACTAATACTGGTATTAGAGGTACATTTGTGGTTTATTCAGTACGCGTGCACGTACGCGAGATAGTGCAGTAGTGATGCCAAGCTAAGCCACTAACGATACAGAACCCCTTGTGCACCCCTTCAGAAAATCATGTTGTTTTATCCTTTGTGCAAAAAATGCTCAGTTCCTAAAAAACGTATATAAAAATATGATATATATATTAAATATGATATATTATATATAATAATTATTATTATATTATTATTTATACATTATTATTATTAATAATACACTTTATTGCCATTTCAAAATTTATTTATTGACAAGGACAGGCTTCTATCAGCGTTGTTGCACCAGTAATGTTGTTTAGCCAGGTCTCGACTAGGAACATGCATTGCAAGTTATTAGATCCTTGATTTAAAAAGATTTGTTGCCCAAAAATCAGATTGATTGAATTGATTGATTGAAAATTGTATTAACAGATTTCAGAATGGGTACAATACAGTACGGCTCAATACACACAATTGTTAAGGGGATGCAGACCAGAGAAAGACTTTCGTCTTGTTTACATCAGGGTCCCCCATTTTCAATTCATCATGACATTTATGACATACACGACATACAGATATAGAGATATATATCATGACATACACGATATACAGTACTGTTACATTTATGACATACAAGATATACAAATATACAGTACTGTTTAACAGAGATTCTAAAAGAAAATATATACATTTGAGGGGGAAGAAACTGTACATTAGGAGGGGGTTGGGTGGGTGGGGGTGGGGGGCAGACATTAAGAAGGGTCATTTTCAATGATTTTGCGATGGGGAGTGACGCCGGCCTTGGCTGAGCGATGATATGTCTGAGGTTACTAGATGTTACAGAACGTGTTGAATATTTCTTGTTGAGTCTTATAGTAGTGAAAACAGGAACAGCATGGTTTGTTATTGGAACAGACTGATAGCTATAGGCTGCTATCTGCGACCGCCAAGAACCTTGGTGTGGTCCTCGACGACCAGTTGAACTTCTCTGCTCATATCGCAACGACAACCAGAACCTGCAGATTCCTCCTGAGCAACGTCAGAAGGATCCGCCCCTTCCTGACAAAATAAGCTACTGCAACACACTGCTTGCTGGCCTCCCGGGCACTGCCACCAAGCCTCTTCAACTCATTCAGAACGCAGCAGCCCGCCTGATCTCAAACCTACCGAAGTCGGCCCATGTCACCCCACTTCTTAGGGACCTGCACTGGCTCCCCATTGCACGAATCCGCTTCAAGGCCCTCGACCTGGCATACCGTGCGGCAAAGGGAACCGCTCCCGCCTACCTCCGGTCAATGGTCTCTACACACCCTCAAGACCCCTACGCTCTGCATCTTCTGGCCATCTCAGACCCACTCCTATCCGAGGGTCATCAAGGAGAAGCTGCCTTTTCTCAGTCCTTGCCCCAAAATGGTGGAACGAACTGCCCACCACAGTTAGGACAGCCGAAACCAGTCCAATCTTTCACCGTCGACTAAAGACGCACTTCTTCAACCACTATCTGAAAAAAATATATATAAATAAAAATACTAATACAAATAATAATAATAATAATAATAATAATAATAATAATAATAATAATAATAATAATAATAATAATAATAATAATAATAATAATAACAATAAACTTTATTTGTATAGCACCTTTCATACAGAAACTGCAGCTCAAAGTGCTTCACAACAGAAATAGACAAAAAAAGAAAATGAGCACATAAAGTGCAGACACATAAAATCACAGTTTTTCACATTAGGATCTAACATCCCAACAGGCCACCTTGTTTATGGTTTGATTCAGTTTTAAATAGACAATAATAAAAAGAGTAAGATAAAATAGACAGAGTAAAATAGTGCAATAGTGCAGTGCAATACAATAGTAGAATAGAATAGATAAAATATATTTTTTTACAGTGAAAATAAAGATTTTCTGGATTACTGTTCAACAGTTCAAAATCCTCTTTACCTTCTCTGTTTGGTATCCACAGTTTAAAACTTGACAGTCTTCCCTCCTGTTTTATACCCACTTTGACCCTTCGAACCTCCCACTCAGGGCAAACCTCCCTCTCAGAGCGCAGTTCCCTCTCTCAGGGTGCAGTTCTAGGCCTGGGTCCTACACAGTTTTAAAGCCTGACAGTCTCTTGTTTGATACCCACACAGTTCTGTTTCGTTATGGCTCTGCTCAGCATCATACTGCACTGTACTTCACTTCGTGCACAAGCACTGAATAAAAAATTCCACCATGTACTTTTACATCCCAACATTCGTCTGGCCACACCCCCATCCGCTTACCTTCATAAGCAGGTGTGTGGTCACCTACTCGCCTCCTTCTTCACTTTCACCACAAGGAAGTGCCTTCGGTAGATCCCCACTTGACGAGGTTGTTAGCTGAAGAAAGTTGAGACGTGTTTACATTGTCCTTATTTTTTTCTTCTCTCATATATTTCGATAGAAAAATCTAAGTCATAATGTCTACTCCGGAGAGTCGTGTTCGCAACGCCACTCTTCACCAGCGACTCTCCATCTCCGCCTCTGTCGTACGTCTTGGAGCGGGGTTGAGGCCTCTCTCGTGGTCGGCAGCCACGCCCGGTAGGCGTCCGATGGGTAGTTTGCCTCTCCAAGGAGCTGGTGCACCGGTGTTGTCGCCTGTGCGATGGCCTGGTTCCGGCTCTGGTTCCTCTGTTTCCGAGGAATCGTCCGCTGTTGGGCGGCCGGTTCCCTTGGTTCCAGGGGATTTGAGACGCAAACTTTTTGCGTCGGCTAGCTCCCGTCGCAAGATGGTGGCTTGCAGACGCGAACGGCCCGGTTTTGGTGAGTTGCTGGAGCCAAGTGAGGATGCGTCGGTCTCTACATGCCCGATGGAAACAGAGGACTACATGATAGAGGTGGATGGGTTCTTGTTTGAAGGCCCGGTGGAGACAGCTCTCCCGCCCGCTCAGGTAACACTGGAGGGGGGTGAGATGTCTCCTTGGGGCGCCTCGTTTGAAGACGTTGGAGAAGAACCTCTGACTCGTCGGCGGGATGCCCTGCTATCAGCCACATCGGAGTGTGGCTCCTTGACCAGTGGAAGCCTGCTGTATGTGAGGGATGCGGGCTCGGTGGAGGAAAGTCTGCAGGGGGAACTGCAGGCTTTATTTCCCGAGCTCGTGGCGGTGGCGGCAGTCGCAAACGGCGTGCCGCTGCCGCAGCCACTGCCTGTTCCTGTCCCTGATGATCTCATAGGTCATCTATGGCAGCGTCGCCCGGTGAGAGGGGTGGACGTTGTCTACCCATTTTTCCCCTCAATGGCGGCCTATGTTCGTCAGGGCCAGGTGGTTTCCCACATCATAGGCCTCACCCCCGCCTACGTGCAAGTCACGCGGGTGGCGGGTTTGGTCGACGGTATGAGAGAGGGTGTGCCGCGGCTTGATAGGCCGATAGCCGCGCTCCTTTGTCCGGAGGTGGTGTGGGAACCGTTACGGAAGCCAGGTCCCCAAGGGAAATCGGCGAGGCGGTTGGCATACTGGAGTGACCAGTCATTCATCTCAGGAACACAATCTCTAGCTGCCGCGTCTAACATCGCGCAGCTGGCAAGATTCATGTCCGGGATATTGATGGGCGGCATGGAGCTGAGTGATGTACAACATGACCAGCTCGCCCAGGCGGCAGGAGCTATCCTGCATCTGACTCAGCCGCAGGCTATAGCCGCTGGGAAAGTGCGCGCCCTGGCAACTCTGGTGCAGCGCCACATTTGGCTGGAGCAGGCTCGTGTACCGGAGAAGAAGAGACTTCCACTCCTGACGGCACCCCTCTCCGATGCTGGACTGTTCGGGAAGGCCCTGCAGTTGATGACCTCGATGTGCAGAGGTCATCAGGTGCAGGAGGAACGCTCCGTGCTCCAACCTCATTTTCCCCCTCCCGATGTCGCCGGTGGAGTCAGACGGCTGCCACGTCGTCGATCGTCTTCCGCCGTGTCTGCTGCTGCCACCACCGCCACTGCTGGTCCTTCGAAGAAGAAGGCCAGGAGGAGAGAGGGCGCCTCCGCTACAGCCGACCCATCTACGCCCGGAGGCGACGGTAGGGACCGTCGAGACCAGCCGCCGATTGCTTACCGTCCCTCCGGTGCTCCCCGGGGTGGAAAATCCCGAGCGGCTCGAGGCGGCAGGCGTCGCTAGACCCTGTGACTTTTTTCCCCTACGGTCCCCTCTGTTTCCCTTCCCGGCCCTAAACATATTATAATTTGTTCAAAAATAAAAAGTCCCCTTTAAAGGGGGACTGTATTTTTTGTTAACAAACAGTGTGTTTTTCTTCACCAAACATATAATGGGGTTGCAAAGTGTGAATCTTCACTAGTATGGGTTGATAGGAGGGTTACGTTCATGTTAAGAGCTTATGCAAGGCCTGCAGCCTACACTCGGTGGAAAAAAGGTTTTTTTCTACCTCTGCCTGAGTCTCCACATAAAGGTAGAGGCTACTTGTATGTTCTGTTGCTTACACAGTGATGTTGAGCTACAACACTGTTGTGTTGGGTTTGCAGTAATGCTCGTATGAACACGTACCACGGCTCAGCCGTTCTCTCTCTCTCTATCAGTGTTTTTCTGTGTTCAACATGGATGCGGGTGTAGGATTCACACACACACGCGACTTGGTTTTGTTGTAAACCCTGTTCACAGTTGTCTGTGGTTAGCGTGCATTGTATTAGCTTGCGCTATTCATTAGCATTGCTACTAAAGGTATCATGTGGCTAAAGTTGTTGTTGTCTGCAAGGGAAGGGCTTGTGAGGGGGTACCGAATAAACCCCTCCTTCCCTGGCAGGGAGGGGGGGGGGGGGAAGGGTTTCCCTGACTCTGCTCCTATTAACAGGCGTTGAGTATTGGGTTTCCCCCCGTCATAGCACACGTCACTACGCACGTTGCTATTGACGATGGCTTCCGTGAGTTAGACCCGTATGTACGGTCTGTTGTTGTCAAAGTGTCGGGATAGAGCGTAGGAATTACGGTTCCACTACGCTCGATATGTGTGTAACTTGAGTCGGTTGGTCACATGACTCAAGATTACCATGGCTTTTTCACTCTATGACTCATGTGGGAAGTCTCTCTGGGGAGTTCCGTCTATCCTCTGTGGTGGGGATGACAGGATATAAAAATGTAAACAGTTTTTATCCTCAGCTGTGTCAAATGGGATTCATGTCAGTCGGTGTTTCTTTTCTTTTTAATAAAAGAGTGTGGAGTATATGAAGCACCACACCCTTTTTGTCGTTCTCCCAGGCGCCTTGAGGATTCAATGGGGGGTCTGATTAGACTGTTCATTGATGTGGTTGTGTCCCGACGCATGCATGGTGCTAGCTCGGGGTGTTTCTGATAAGAATCATGCGGGTAGCTAGTACGCCTTGGTTACTTGTTGTTAAAACAGCGTTTTTATAAAGCAACTGGGATGGAGGTTTTTTCCTCTTCCGAGAGCCTATTACTGGTTCTCGACGGATTCTCGTTCATATCTGGGGGATGTTAACGGAATAGATCAGAACATAGGTAGAGGGGTCTCACGCCCTTGGGGTGGGCCACCGAGCACGGTTCACACCAACCCGTCTGGGTGGCGCCCTCTTTTCATGTTTTTAGATCAACACGCATATCTGCCCCTTCTCCTGGAGTAGGCATGTCGGCGTGGTTAGGGCACGGGACTGGTTCTGGTCACGCTGGTCCAGGTCAGTTAACCCGTTTGTCCGCCGGGGATGCAGATCTGCTGTTCTGGTACCCTGAGGGACTTGGGCTTTTTCAGGGGGTAAAATGCCGGGTCGGCCCGGGGTGTCACAAGGTTAGGCGTTATGGAGACCCTTGTTGGGTACATGTTGTACTCTGCACTATCATAAGGGGCTGGTTCTCTTTTCTTCGCTCCTCCTCTCACGCATGGCGAAGAGGGGGCTGTTGGGGTGGTCTTCTGGACCTCCTCTGGTAACCCTGTGTGCTTCCCGAGCCGCCAGGCCCGGTCCGAAGTAAAGTTTCATTGATACCGTAAGCCTGGGATAACCCTTTTTTCTTGAGGGGTTATAGGAACAACCACCGTCTGTACCAAGAGGGTAGTTGATTCCCTGGTATGTTGGAGCAGTGTCAACTCCCGGGTTGCCCGGTTGAGTGTGCCCCTGCACGTTCATGACGTCTGCCAATCATGTCAGCCTTCTCTGCCTCGACCCCTCTGGGTGGGTTTTTTTTTATGGAGGCTTTGTCATGGTGATCAACAACGCCAGCATATGCCCCTTCCGCCGGGGGGGGGGGGGCCTGTTTTCAGCTGACTCCTTTGGCGCCTGTCTCGTCCGCAGTGCTCCAGGCTCAGGTTACAGCCTGCTGCCTGGTTTTCCCCGGTGCGCTGCCTGCTTCCGTTGGTTAACCTTTTTTGAGTGCTTACGGCCATGCTGACTGCCTGTTCTGCAGGGTCAGTGTGCCAGGCGGTGTGCTATTGGGGGGAAAGGGCCCGCTCTTGGAGGGGCCTTATCCGAATACGCTGGCGATGTGGGGGGCGGTGTCACTAAGTGACCGCCTGGTGGGGTCTTGATGCCTGGCGTCATTGACTTCTCCGGGGCCCCTTTTTCCAGGGGATCCAGTCCCTTCGGTGGGTCTGGGTCTTCCTTCGCGCTCCGCTGCTACAGCCTTGCCACGGGGTTGGGTTGCTCTTGACCCCGTGATTTTGGGGGCAGTAACGAGGGTTGTTCCTTCCGTTCGTTCCCGGGTGGCATGCGGGTTGTGCGTGTGTGTAGTCGTGGGGTCAAGCCACGGTCTGCTCACCCTGTGCGTTGAGTTGCTTGAGTTCCTCTTCGCACGGTCGGATCCGTCTCCCTTCCATAAGCCTCCAATAGGGGGGGTACCCTCCATTAGGGAGGGTCGGGGGGGGCTCGGTCCTCCCCGGTCTGATGGTTGTGGGGGGCCTCAGCGGGGTACATTTGTCGGGCTATGGCTCTCGCTCAGCCTCCCTTGTGCAGTATGATGCTGAGCAGAGCCATAACGAAACAGAACGTATGGTTATGTATATAACCAAGTTCTGTGAGTTATGGTGACGCTCAGCATCAGACGCCGCTGCTGCCCTTGATCTCGCCTTGTGGTGAAAGTTTGGGAAGGAGGCGAGTAGGTGACCACACACCTGCTTATGAAGGTAAGCGGATGGGGGTGTGGCCAGACGAATGTTGGGATGTAAAGGTACATGGTGGAATTTTTTATTCAGTGCTTGTGCACAAAGTGAAGTACAGTGCAGTATGATGCTGAGCGTCACCATAACTCACAGAACTTGGTTATATACATAACCTTACGTTCAATACCTGACAGTTTTGAACCTGTAATAAAAAGTAATAGACAGAGTAAAATAATACAGAATGAACTTTTTTCTGAGGTCACTAATTATTTTTGTAAGAGCAGTTTCAGTGCAATGGTGCGTTATGAAGCCTGATTGAAATTCCTCCATGATGTTGTTTTCTTTGAGAAAGGAGTTTATTTGTATTGAGACAATACTTTCAAGTATCTTGCTGATGAATGGGAGGTTGGATATCGGCCTATAGGTTAGTACATTACTGTCTAGTTTGGGTTTCTTTAGTAAGGGTCGTACGACAGCTGTTTTGAATGCGTCTGGGAAAATACCTGTCAGAAGCGATATATTTATAATATTTAGGATATAACTTGCAATACTCTGGAATATTCGCTTACAAAATGCTGTGGATATAGGGTCTATACAGGAAGTGGAGGAGTTACATTCCATGACAGTTTTGTAAAGCTCAGTTGATGTAATGTAAGCACATTTTCCTATGGTTACTTTTTCACAGGGTTTGCTGATGATTGTATCAGGACTAATGCTGGCTCTAATTGAAGTTATTTTGTTATTGAAGAATAATGCTAGTTCTTCACATTTGGATGCAGATGACTGTGGAGGGGTGGGGGCAGTGTTGAGTAGCTGGTCGATGGCTGAGAATAATATTCTAGAGTTTCCAACATTCTCTGTGATAATCTTAGAAAAATTGTCTTTTCTTGCCACACTGTGAGCTTGATTTTCCTCCATTTTCGTTCAGCAGCTCTACAGATTTTCTTTGTCTGACCAACACTGCTATTATTTAACCATGGGGAGATTTTGTCACTTGACTTTTCTTTTTCCTTTAATGGAGCCACAGCATCCAGTGTATATGATAGGGTGTTGTTGAGATTTTCAACCATGCAGTAGAACAGTCCAGGCTGGATGGTTCAGTTTGTCTCATGATGTTTGAGAACTTCTCTTCTGTGATGTCATCTAGTACTCTTCGCTTTACAACGGTTACCTTTTTTGTCTCTGTTAAGTTTAGGTTAGCATTGAAGAATACACAGATGGTCAGATATAGGTAATTCGATTACTGATACTTTATCAATGGTCAGCCTTGTTGTTATCACTAAGTCTAGGGTGTTACCATGTTGGTGAGTGGGTTAATTTACATGTTGTATTAGCTCAAAGCTGTCCAGCTCAATAGCCTTGGGGTCGTTCTTCTTATTTATATGAATATTCAGATCTCCATGTATGATTAATCTTTCACATCTAATGATACTGACTGAGATTAGCTCTGAGAATTCCTGCAGAAATATTGATGAGTATTTTGCTGGCCGGTACAATTTTCAGACTGTCGATTTGAGATGTCATTTGCTCCTACGTGGATGATTAATTTCCTGGCTGTTATGTTTTCCGATAGAATCTTTGGAATGTGCTTTGTTATTTCACAAACAGTTCCATCAGGGTAGCAGTATATCTTTGTATTTATCTTTTTGTTGATATAGCCTACATCCAGGGCCGCCTGGGAGAAATGCGAGGCCCTGTGCGAGATTTAAACGCGAGCCCCCCCCCCCCTAAAAGGTAAAAAAAAAATATATATATATATATATATATATATATATATATATATAATTTTTTTTTTTTTTTTTTCATACAGTCAACATATTCTTAAATAATAGCGCTGCCCGAGGCTGGGCATGATACAGTCAACATATAGCGAGAGAGAGAGAGAGAGAGAGCTCCCGTTCTACAGTCAATATACAGTGTTATCGCTGCACAGACCCGGCAATGCCCCTGACCCTCCACCAGAGCAAGGCCAGAGAGAGAGAGAGACACATTGGAAAGAAACAACCCAAAACCAGAGCAAATTGAAATGCTATTTGGCCCTAAACAGAGAGTACACAGTGGCAGAATACCTGAGCACTGTGACTGAAGATCCTTGACTAGGTATAGACTCAGCGAGCACAGCCTAGCCATCGAGAAAGGCCGCCATAGGCAGACTGTGTGTGTTAGAAAGAGAGAGAGAGAGAGAGCATGTGTGTTTGTGTGTTAGAGAGAGAGAGCATGTCTGTGTGTGTGTGTTAGAGAGAGAGCATGTATGAGAGAGATAATCAAAGATGAGCCCCTAAAAGGATATTCAACTTTTAATGGAAGAACAAAACAGAAGGAAAAGATAACTTCACAAAGGCAACATGAATATACATAGATCCAAAAGGACAAAGATCAACACTTAAATCCAAAGAGAAGAGGGTCTATACCAGAGAAAACAAAGTAGCAAGGAGCCAATGGCCGACATCAGCTAAATAGGCTAACTGCAAATAGAGTAGCCAGGTACTGACACCAGGCCACACACAGCTTTGGCCAACGCTACCCAAGCTACATAAACGACCAAGACAATTCACACACAGTCGTATCTCCAAATGTTGTGAAGTAACATATGTTTTGCCTGGAAAAAAACATCGTTATTAACAAAACATTCGGGAGGGGAAGGAAGGAAGGAATGGACATCTTACCTGCACCAAGGAACGCAGGGCGAAAGGCCGCAACACAGGTCTCCACGTTGACGAAAGGCCTCTCGCTGGCGGGACAAAAAGAAGCTATGGCCGGAGCCTTGTCATGGTGCAGGCCCGACTACATCTTCTGTCAAAGATGATGTCGTAGTCAGAGTGCCAGGGCCTGCTATTCTCACGGCTAATGTCAATGGTCGTAGCACAAGCTAACAGCTAACTCTAGGCTAACTGATAGCATCAAGCTAACGTTCCCAGCCGAGCGAAAACGAGCAGCTAACGTCGTAGCTAAACAGCTAACTGGCTAACAGTTAGCTCAACCCGGCTATCGCTAACCACTAGCTAACGCAGAAGCAAGCTATGCGGCTACCACTGAAAAACTGTACAACGTGAGAAAAGCAATACAGACCAACACTTCAGACAGCCGCTGTGTTTTCCTCTTCTCATCCGAAGAGAGAAGGGAAAAAGAAGGCAATACACGTCCCACTACAGAGTGGTGTTTACCATAGCGGTGCCGGCAACAAGTCCCTCGCGGACTATAGCCGACTTGAGCATGGAGATATTCTCATAATGAAACACCAAGCTCACCTCCCTCGCACCAGGTGCTGACACCAGGCCACACACCGTTAGCTACTACAACAGCTAGCCGGCCCGTTTGGCTCCCGAGAGAGAGAGAGAGATATATCCACGGCGGGAATAGAATAGAGTGCATTAAAAACTCACCAAACGTCCAAGAGGATGGAGACAACCGCGTGGAGTTGACGAAGTTCATCTGCCGAATGACCGTCCTCTTCATCTTGGCATAACAATGCTGCACGCGCTCTCTCTAGGTTAGCTAACGCTAGTTAGCCTTTAGCTAAGCTAGCTACTCGCCGACATCATCATGGCTATCCCGACTGAACCACACGTTAGCACTCAATATTATAACGTAGCTAAAGCTAACTAGCTGTCCCTGCCTTTAGCCAGGATGGCTAGCCTGACTGAACTGTCTAACATGCAACAACTTTCATCTTCAGTCCATCTGCCGAATGACCGTCCTCTTCGTTTTGGCTGGCATAACTAAGCATAACCTCCAAAGTCAAACGCAGCTGACGCACGCCGGCGTACACATGATGTAACCCCTCCCTCCCTCTGGGGCTGCAGAGCCCCAGAGCTCCAATAGTGAGTATGTCTGCTGCAGAGCCTCAGAGCCAGGAACATTCTACAAACGTGTCTAATGTGAAATATATAAGCATATAAGCAAAACTAGATTTTAGGTCTGTGATGAAAAAGGGCCTCGCGGGAAGGGGGGCCTCGCAAAAAAAAATCAAATAAAAAAAAATAATAATAAAATAAATAAATAAAAAAACTTTTTTTTAATTTTTTTAATTTATTTTTTGTGCGAGGCCCCCCTTCCCGCGAGGCCCTGTGCGACCGCACTGCTCGCACACCCCCTGAGGCGGCCCTGCCTACAGCAGAATCACCTATAATCAGCGTTGTTGATACAATATTTTCCTGTTCGTCAGTGTGCTGCGGCCTGTTCTTTTCCTCAGGGCCAGGGCGTTTCCTACCGTTAGCTTGTTGTTCATTAACTTCGGTGTCTTTATCTTTATATGCTTATTTTATGCCTAATTAGTGTGGGTGACCTGGCGAAGCCAGGTTGCAACCACACTATAGTAACCTATACTCTTTTTATTTATTCTTTCTTTATTCCGCCGATTTTGCCAACAAAACTCCTCCCAGAGCGTTCGCACCCTATACGCGTGAAAGGTATCAAAATGACCGGCTTGCTCCAACTCTAGTGTCTATTACTTTTCGGAAAGTTTCACCGCACCCTTTGGCTACAAATCGACTTTAAACAGGAACATTTCGGTCCCATTGGAAATGCATTGCAAGTTAGAGTGTAGGAGGTGAAATAATTTTTTTCCACCTCCTTGGGTAAATTGCGACAGTGATCTCAATTTTGGACGTAGATATAAAAACAACACATCAAAACGATGACACGGCTGTCGCCTCGCTCACAAAAGAAAAATAAATGGAATTGGACATTTCTATCTCAACTGTTGACCATTTGTTTGAAGGTTCTCCTCCCCATAGACACCAATGTGTTCCCACTCTAAGAAAAGGCTGATTTTATCGCTTTTCCCCCCTTGTGTTCTGATTGTCACCGGTGCCACAATTGTCGACGGAATGCCACAATATCGCACACAACCCTTCACATAACCCTTGAAGTGCTCATCTGAAAGTCACAACGCTTCATCTCTTATCGTTTGCTTTTAATCATCGTGAGAATGCAGTCATGCATCTGCCCTCATTGAAATACATTGGGTCGAAAGTGCAAGTCATTCGTGCCTAATTAGTGGTAACAGGTGTGTGGCTCATGGCTCATGGCTCATGGCTACAGCTGACCTGCCAATGACCTCTCATGGAGTTAACCCTTAATCGCCCCTCTGTGTAGCAGTACTGAATTGATTGACAGTGCCCTCTGTCTTGCAGGTTGTGTCATTGTACTCAGTAGGGATGTCCTCTTTCATTGGTCTATGTCAGGGGTCAGCAACCTTTACTATCAAAAGAGCCAATTTTCCCCCGTCCCACAAAATAAAATGCTCAGGGAGCCGCACAACATATTTACCCTTAAAATGAAGATAACACAGTGTATAACGTTTTATATATCCCCAAGCATACCCCACATTTAGCATAAAACGCCTGACAATTGCATACCCAAAGTAATTTGCGATTTATTATACTTTATACTTATAGCACACAGTTTGTTGCATTACTGGGATTATAAAGCAACAAAAAGAAAAAATTTGACTTTTTAATTGCTGTTTTTACCTGTTTTTACCAAAGAAAAACCTCAAACTCTTATGAAGAGGAGAAAAACAACTGGCTGTGTAGACCTATTTTTTAATAAAACACAGAAGAGGAGACAAAACACTGGTGTCTGTAGACCGACTTTGAAATAAAACCCTGAACTATTCAGGTATATTTGAGTCCTTCCCTTATTTGTGGAACATTTATAAAATAGAAAGTAAACCTCAAACTCTTATGAAGAGGGGAAAAACAACTGGCTGTGGAACTGGTTGTGGAACATTTATAAAATAAAAGTAGTCTACTTTGAAAAAAGACTACCATGTGTACTGTAGACCTACTTTGAAATAAAACACAGAAAAGGAGAAAAAAACACTTGCATCTGTAAACCTACTTTGAAATAAAACCCTGAACTATGCAGCTCTATTAGAGTCCTTCCCTTATTTGTGGAAAATCTATAAAATAAAAAGTAACATTTTCATTGTTCGCAAATTTCTCACCACATATCAGGCATACAGGTAAGCCTTTTGTTGACTAAATATCTTAGTTGATGAAATATTTTTTCATTTCAGTGTCACAGTATGACATCGATCTCAAATTTTTTATTTAATTTTTAATTTTTTTTGGGCCAGGGAGCCACAGCTGATTGGCTAAAGAGCTGCATGCGGCCTCGAGGCCGCAGGTTGCCGACCCCTGGTCTATGTTGACCCATTGTACTCGGTAGGGATATCCTCTTTCATTGGTCGATGTTGACCACTCCCCCGATCCTTAGACCACGCCCCATTATGCCACACCCCCTTAGTGTATCTCTTGAACCGTTTGTGTAATAGTGTAATAGTGTAATAGTGTGTAATAGTGTAATAGTGTAATAGTGTGTAATAGTGTAATAGTGTGTAATAGTGTAATAGTGTAATAGTGTGTAATAGTGTGTAATAGTGTAATAGTGTGTAATAGTGTAATAGTGTAATAGTGTGTAATAGTGTAATAGTGTGTAATAGTGTGTAATAGTGTAATAGTGTAATAGTGTGTAATAGTGTGTAATAGTGTAATAGTGTGTAATAGTGTAATAGTGTGTAATAGTGTAATAGTGTAATAGTTTAATAGTGTAATAGTGTGTAATAGTGTGTAATAGTGAAATAGTGTAATAGTATAATAGTGTAATAGTGTGTAATAGTGTAATAGTGTGTAATAGTGTATTAGTGTAATATTGTGTAATAGTGTAATAGTGTAATCGTGTGTAATAGTGTAATAGTGTGTAATAGTGTAATAGTGTAATAGTGTGTAATAGTGTAATAGTGTAATAGTGTGTAATAGTGTAATAGTGTAATAGTGTGTAATAGTGTAATATAGTGTAATAGTGTGTAATAGTGTAATAGTGTGTAATAGTGTAATAGTGTGTAATAGTGTAATAGTGTAATAGTGTGTAATAGTGTAATAGTGTGTAATAGTGTAATAGTGTGTAATAGTGTAATAGTGTAATAGTGTGTAATAGTGTAATAGTGTAATAGTGTGTAATAGTGTAATAGTGTAATAGTGTGTAATAGTGTAATAGTGTAATAGTGTGTAATAGTGTAATAGTGTGTAATAGTGTAATAGTGTGTAATAGTGTGTAATAGTGTAATATTGTGTAATAGTGTAATAGTGTGTAATAGTGTAATAGTGTAATAGTGTGTAATAGTGTAATAGTGTCATAGTGTGTAATAGTGTAATAGTGTAATAGTGTGTAATAGTGTAATAGTGTGTAATAGTGTGTAATAGTGTGTAATAGTGTAATAGTGTGTAATAGTGTGTAATAGTGTAATATTGTGTAATAGTGTAATAGTGTGTAATAGTGTAATAATGTAATAGTGTGTAATAGTGTAATAGTGTAATAGTGTGTAATAGTGTAATAGTGTAATAGTGTGTAATAGTGTAATAGTGTGTAATAGTGTAATAGTGCTATGCGACTTGCGGGTTGTGTCATTGCACTCAGTAGGGATATCCTCTTTCATTGGTCTATATTGACCACTCCCCCGATCATTAGGCCGCGCCCCCTTTTTGTATCCTTTGAACCGTTTATCATAGAGACTCGCGAGAGACCCTCTCCCGTTGGCCGGCGGTGCACAGGCGTCACCCACACTTTCACAATTTCCCCTGCGCGGAATTGTCTAGTTTTTATTATTATTATTATAGAGAGTGCACACTCTATAGCTTTAATAACTTTCATGAGTTTAATAAGATACGATACGTTTCGCTCTTTCATTTAAATTGAGCCTACAAATGAGGGCTGTGGCAGTAGACCCTGCCATAGGCCACCTGAAGGGCTTCGAAGGGGCCCTCCAGCACAGGTTATATGGTGCAAACACATACCAGGTTATTGAAGAGGGTTGGCAAGATGGTACAAGCCAGAGCAGATGGATGTAACTGTCATGAGAAGCTCTGTCCTATGTGTGTGTGTGGGGATAGCAGATTTAACTGCTCCCAAGTGTTTACTCAATCAGGAGTTGTTACAGGTTGAATGACTGAAAACCAAGATCAGCACATGTTATAAGGTATTCTGGATTTATATTTTTAAACAAATAGGTCTGGCTCACTACAAGCGATAGGACACCATCTTCACCTGCCAGATCACGTGATTCACCTGCCAGATTGTATGAACTAAGCTAAAATACCAATGTATTTACTAAGCTAAAAAAAACACAATGTAGTCCTTCCAACACAGCACATATCCCCTAGGTCAGCCACAACTGTGGGCAAGGACTGTACTCTTAATTACTGAACCCTGCTCGGACTCTGGCACACCTTGCACAAGGATTCACACAACTACCATTAATTTATTAGCACCCTACATCTTATTGGTATACACACATTTATATGTATTGAAAATCTGCTTACCCTGACTGTCTATTTATACCAGGGTAGACTAAGACTCAGTATGGAGTATTGCACATTGTACAGAGTAGACATAGGTTAGCTAGTATATATATCTTTTTTAATTACATGAGGTTGACTTAGGATTGATTGATTGATTGATTGATTGAAAACTTTATTAACAGATTGCAGAATGGGTACAATACAGTACAGCTCAATACACACAATTGTTAAGGGGATGCAGACCAGAGAAAGACTTTCGTCTTGTTTACATCAGGGTCCCCCATTTTCAATTCATCAGGACATATATGACATACATGACATACAGATAGTCAGTACTGCTACATCTATACATTTATGACATACCAGATTTGCAAATACAGTACTGTTTGTGATACAGAAGGAGTCAGGAAAAGGGAGTATATACATTTGACGTAGAAACTGTACATTGGAGGAGGTTGGGTGGGGGGGGTTGGGTACACTGGGGTATTGACAACCATACTGGGTAATCTACATTGGAGGTGGTTGGGGGGGGGGCACACTGTATAAACAAGCAAAACTGTACATTGAGGGGGGGGGGGGAGACACTGTACAAACAAACAAAATTGTACATTGGACTATTGACAAAACCATACTAGGTAAATGACTGTACATTGGAGGGGGTTGGGTTAGGATATTTACAGGGGCCAGTGTTGAATTGCAGTCTCCCGTAGGTGTCCCTTGAGAGAGGTTTTGAAAGTGGGTAGTGATCCACATTCCTTTACAGCTTTGGGTAGGGCGTTCCACATTGATGTGGCATAATTGCGAAACGTGTTTAGTCCCTTATTTGAGCCGAATCTGGGTTTAACATGATTTGTGGAGCTCCCTCTGGTGTTGTGATCGTGGTATTCACTGACCTTTGGGAAGTATTTTGACATGTACATGGGTACCTTGGTCGTGTAGTGTATCTTGTAGACCAGGCCCATTGCAAGTTGCTGTACTCTGTCGTCTACTCTAAGCCATCCTAGGTTGTCAAAGTGGGCAGGGGTGAGGTGGGTTCTAGGAGTAAGGTCAAGCAGTAGTCTGACCAGTTTGTTTTGAGATGTTTGTAATTTTGTTTTTAGCGCCTTTGAGGTGCTTTGGTACCATGAGGTGCAAGCATAGTCGTAGTACCCCTGAATGAGTGCTCCTGCCAGAGTCTTCAGGGTATTCTTGTTTACCAGAGAGGAGATCCGGTACAAGAATCGAGTTCGTTGGTTGACTTTTTGTATTACATTGGATGCCATTTTGTCACAGGAGAGATTAGCCTCTAGGATGGAACCCAGGTAGGTAATTTCATCTTTCCTTGTGACAATATTGTCACCCACTGTAACTGAGAAGCCGTCGGTCTTGCTGAGTTTGTTATTTGAACCGAAGAGAATGGACTCTGTTTTGCCCATGTGTAATGATAGTTTGTTATCAGCGAGCCATATGCAGATTCTGCCTAGTTCCGAGCTGAGGGTTTTTTCAACCTGTAACTTGTTCTTGTCAGAGACCAGCAGGGCTGAGTCGTCCGCAAACAGGAACAAGTTGCAGTCACAAGCTGACGACATGTCATTTGCATAAATTAGGAACAGTAGCGGACCTAGTATGCTTCCTTGTGGAACACCACAGCTCACTGTGAGGGGGGGGGATAGGGTACCGTTTACCTCCACCATCTGTTCCCTCCCCTCAAGGTAGGATTGCATCCAGCTCACTGATAGACTATCAAAACCAATTGCTTTTAGCTTGTCAATCAGAATGGAGTGATTGACCGTGTCAAAGGCCTTTTGTAGGTCCAGCATGACCATGCCGCAATATTTGCCTGGGTCCACCTCTTGTTTGATGTGGTCATTCAAATAGAGAAGGCATGTGTCAGTGGAGTGGGATGTTCTGAAGCCAGATTGGAATTCGTAGATTAGATTTTTTTCCGCTAGGTACTTTTCGACCTGTTCGTAGACAATTTTTTCCATGACTTTCGAGATGGAGGTGAGAATAGAAACAGGGCGGTAGTTGCCTGGGTCTAATTTGCTGCCCTTTTTGTGCAGAGGGGTCACCCTCGCAATTTTGAAGTCCTTGGGGACGTGTCCCTGTTTTATGGAGAGGTTTATTATGTGTGTGATGATTGGGGTGATGGCGGCTGCTGAGTCTCTGAGGAATTTGGAGGGGATGTTGTCATGGCCAGTGGCCTTGTTAGGTTGGAGGGCGCTCAGTTTATTGAGTACCTCATCTGTTGTTACCATTTCCAGCTTGAAGTCGTCCTTGCGGACCCCTAGGTTTTTGTAGTAAGCTACTATGTGTTCTACCCCATAAAGCCCTGAGTGGGAGGGTAGTTTGTTTACCAGTGTTGTGGCTATGTTTGTGAAGAAAATGTTTAAGTAATTGGCTACATCCAGCTTGTCTGTGATGAGCGTGTTGTCCGTTTTTATGTTTATGTTTGAGAATCTGGTTTTAAGTTTTTTACTGCATCCTAGTTGATTATTGAGTAATTTCCAAAGTTCACGTGGTTTGTTTTTGTTTTCCTCAGTTTTGTCATTGATGAAATTCTTTTTTGCAGTTTTGATCATGGAGTTTACGTCGTTTCTTAGTCTGTTTCTTTCTAGTTTGAGTTCAGTCACGTGGGCTTGGAGTTCACTGCTTGTGCTTTTAGTAAGCTTTGACTGACTTTTACGAAACTCAGAGCATTTTTTGTCTCTGGTTTTCATAGCGGCCAGTATTTCGGAGTGCATCCACGGCTCAGCGCGATTTTTTACCCTGGTGGTTCTTAGGGGGGCCATGTCGTTTAGTATTGTTGAGAATTTGGTTTTGAAACCAAGCCATGTTTCTTCAACCAGTGTACCATTGAGTTCATCTGACCAGTCCAGACTCTCCAGTTCAAGGTTGAAGGCCTCGCTAGAGTAGGTTTTGAGGTCTCTAGATGTGACTGTTTTGTGGCAGCCAGCCTTTTGTTTTAGTTTTTTGCGGGTACAGAATATCATATAATGATCACTTAACCCGCATGCTATAACCCCTTTATTGGAGATCTTGGACTTGTCGGAGGTCAGAATGAGGTCAATGGTAGTCTGAGTTGATTCACATACACGTGTGGGTTGGGTGATTAGCTGGCTGAGGCCGTGCAGATCACAAAACCTACTGAATGACTTGAAGACGGGTGCATCTTTTCGTTGCATATCCGTGTTCCAGTCTCCAATAAGAATTTTGTCTACATCCTCAACTCCAGCTAAACACCCATCCAGTGTATCATAAAAGCCACTATGATCTGGCGGCCTGTAGACTGTGCCAACCAGTAGGGATTTCGCCCTTTCGAATAGGATTTCCACCCATACAGTTTCAATTGATTTGTGATTCAGGTCATTTCAGGATAGATTAGATTCTGTATATTATACCTGGGTGGCTGTATATATCAAGTTTAAAGTTTATTTATTAGATAGATATATCTATAGATAGATATTATGCACATGTGATTCTATACTGCCATCATCCAAAGCATACTCACCTCATCAATCATAGTCTGGTACGGTTCTGCACAAAAACTCTCCATTCAAAAACGTCAGTGCATCATTAACAAGGCCTCCAAAATCATAGGGTGTGACCTTCCCTCCCTGGACTCCATCTTCACCTCCCGCACAACCACCCGTGCCAAAAAAATAGCAAAAGACCCCTCACACCCAGCACACCCCCTGTTTCAGCCCCTGCCCTCAGGTAAGCGCTTCAAGTCCATCCTCTCAAAAACCACCCGCTTCAAGGACAGCTTCTTCCCAACCGCCATCCGGACCGCCTGTACCCGTTCCGCAACTGTAAGTTACTTCCGGGGTAGGCCTGATTGGCCCCGACAGGCACGTGACGCGGCAAACTCAGGACGCGCAACGAGGCTGCTGAGAGCTGTCGCGCGGAAATAGGCTGTCTATTGCCATTCTCTAACACAAACTCTAACCTTAACCAGCTCCTTAACAGCGCCTAAACTTAACCGTTCTAACCTTAACCAACTCCGAAACAATGCCTAACCTTAACCTTAACCTTAACCATGCCTAACCTTAACCATAGAAAGAATATTGCCATTCTCTAAGACAAACTCTAACCTTAACCAGCTCCTTAACAGCGCCTAAACTTAACCGTTCTAACCTTAACCAACTCCGAAACAATGCCTAACCTTAACCTTAACCTTAACCATGCCTAACCTTAACCGGCGAAAGAATACACGCTAAAAAAAAAATCACGTTAAAAAAAAAAATTTGATGAGATTCGAACTCGTCAACAACGGACCGCAGGACCGCAGGACCGCTGCTCTGCCAGGTGAGCTGAAGCGCCGAATGAAAATCATGGCGGATTAGGGCGGTTACATAATTCCGCAAGCTCTGCCGCTCCGCTCCGCGGAGCGTGCCGCGCGGCAGAGAAAGTTGCGCGTCACGTGCCTGTCGGGGCCAATCAGGCCTACCCCGGAAGTAACTTACAGTTGCGGAACAGTTACAGGCATCCGGACCCTGAACTCCCTTGGCCCCCCTCTTCCCCTCCCCCCTTACACTAACCAAGCTCCTGACCTGATGGACTAGACTCTTCCGCGTGTTATGTTGTGCTGTGTCGTGCTGTGCTGTATTTATGTATTTATTGTGTCATGTTGTGCTGTATTATGTATCCATTGCTGGGAAGGGAGGGGTAAATGTATCAATGTTCCAGTTGTATGTACTGTAGAGCTTAATACACTCTGTACCGACCACAAATACCATCAACCTGGTTGTGTGGCAATAAGGGAATCGTGTATCTTGTATGGTGTTTTTATTACCGATTATACATTTGTCTCACCTGTCCAGTAGATATTTTTATTACACCTTGTTCTTTATTATCTAACTCGTCTTTTATTCTTATATTTTTATTTCACATTTGACCTTGTTCTTTATTATATATTGTACCTCGTATTTTGTTCTTATATTTGTATTTCATATTTTACCTTGTTATTTATTATGTACCTCATCTTTTATTCTTATATATTTTTATTTTATTTCATAATTGACATTGTTCTTTATTATCTACATCATCTTTTATTCTCATATTTTTATTCTTATTTCTATCACCCTGCCTGTACCTCCCCTCCTCATCCCCCTGCATTGGCTGCTATGACCCCTGCATTTCCCCAAGTGGATTAATTGAAATGAAATGTATTATCATTATACAGCACAGGTACAGTACAACTAAAAGACGGTTGTCATCCAACCAGAGTGCAAATGTAACAGTAAAGTGCAACAGTGCTAGATATTCTATAGCCCTCAGTCCTCCGTGCATACCCCTCTTATGTTTACGCTCACGGTGGGGGCGAGGAACTATTATTAAGCTATTATATACTGTAATAATAAATAATAATAAATTCAAGTATTGCAGCTCAAAGTTCTTCACAGTAGACATAAAATAAATAGCAGCATAATAGACAAGGTCAAGGTTGTTTTGGGGCAGATCATTAGAATTTCAGTTTTGTTCTATGGAGTTAATAGCTGCTATATCATTTGGTTTTGCAGATATGTAGAATTGTGTATCATCTGCATAGCTGTGGAAACCTACATTATGTTCTCTGATATCACCCAGTGGTAACATGTAAAGGGAAAGAGTAAAGGACCTACTGTAGGCAACTCCCTTGTGCAACCCCATAGCAGTCATATTTCTCAGACATTTGGCCTCCTAGTTCAGCATAGAACTTCCTCCCTCTGATGTACATTTGAACCAGTTTAACCAACTTATTTCAACTGAAACTATCTTTTCAAGTACCTTACTAATGAACTGGAGGTTGGATATTCGGTCTATGGTTTGCCAGTGCATTACTTTAAAAAAAAGAAATTTGGTAGATATTTTATTGGTTTTTGTTACCGGGCAGTCCGGTAGAGAGAGAGAGAGGAAGTATGGGAGATAGACGGGGGAAGACATTCGGCAAAGGTCGCCGGGTCCGGGAGTCGAACCCTGGACGGCCGTGTTGCACCGCAGTGCTGTACGTGGTGCGCCACCCTGGCGCCCTGCCATCACTATCTAAGTTCGGTTTTTTTAATACGGGTTTTACAACTGTTGTTTTAAAGGCATCTGAGAAAATACCAGTCATAATGTAAGGGACGTGTTGATGATATCTAGCACAGGGCTTGAAACACTATTAAACACCCATTTAAAAAATGCTGTAGGTACAGGATCAATGTCTGAGATGGAGGAGTTACATTCTGATATAGTTTTGCAAAGCTCATCTAATGTGATGCGTGTGAATCTTCTCATAGTTGCTTTGCACGGTTTGCTCTAATCAGCGTTATTTCCATCATGAGTAATGCTGGCTCTGATGGAAGTGGACTGCGGAAGGGTGGGGGCCATGTTGAGCAGTAGATCCATATTGGAAAAGAGGATTCTGGAATTTCCAGGGTTTTCTGTAATAATTTTTTTCTTGCTAGGTGGATAGTTTTGCTATAGTGAAGAATTGTGGGTTTTTTCCTCTGTGATAGTAAATTATGTCAGAACACCTTTAGATTGGTGTCTGGTTTGAAGCTCGTATCTCTCTCCCTCCTATGCAAGGCTAGGGCCTTCTTTGTAGGATTAGGGGTCAGGTTGGCCAGGGCGACCTGCAGCGTCTCAACATTGATAAGCCTAGAGCCTGGTAGAAAGACAACCTTGACAGATTTACAGGGAATCACATCCAATGCGTTCTTTAAGATAACAAATCCACAGAAAAGGAGTGTGTTTCCTTTCATCATCACCAGTTATTGCAGCGGAGAGAGAGAGAACAGAGTGAGGTGAGACCTTATGATTAATTGTCCTACAACTTTTAAGTGACTTTCTATTCGCATTTCATTCTGTTAGAATCCTTAATTAATCAAATTTCATTTTCAATTATAATTTTGGCTTCCAACGATTATGAAAACAAGATAATCAATTGTGAAACAATTGTGGAAATCCACTGTTCAAAAGGAAATCCACTGTTCAAAAGGCAAGTTTTTCTGTTTTTCTTAATGTTCAATACATGCATGATGTTTCCAAAGTCAATGACTAATCGTCTTAAAAATAATCAGCAATCACTGGCTTCATCATCTGTTGGTACTGTATACGAGTGTGAAGTTCTGAACCCATATATTTCATGCTGTGTTGTGTGTGCTGTTTTCAGAGTATGAAGTCTGTTGTGCTGTCAGCTGTGTGCCTGTGGGGAGCGCTGTGTCTCAATTGGCTACCGACTGTAGGTAAGTCACTGCCTCATTACCCAACATGATACTATCTGAACTGTCCTGAACATAGATATCTATGGTCCTGAATGATGCTGTAAATCATTTAGTATGAGAATTAAGGATACCCTGTCCCCCCTATAAAATACAGAAATGGGTCTATGTGGGTCTCAGAGGGTTAGTTAGTAACATTAGCTACTGTCAGAAGTGCACTACACACTAAGTTAAGGTGAAATGCATATTGCTTTAATTTGCCTAAATCAAAGTTGGCATTTTGTTCATGTTGAGATGCTCGGGTCTCGTCAGTAGGCTACAACACTCACACATGCTTGTTTTAACTATGGGGAGTCAGTCACCCAGCCACTCACTCACTCACTCACTCACTCACTCACTCACTCACTCACTCACTCACTCACTCACTCACTCACTCACTCACTCACTCACTCACTCACTCACTCACTCACTCACTCACTCACTCACTCACTCACTCACTCACTCACTCACTCACACACTCACTCAGTCAGTCAGTAAGCGCCTGAGACTCGTATTGGCTGGCTCCCGGGTCTCCCCAGGTCTGGCAAAAAGCACATATCCATTCTGCACACATGAACCAAAGGAGCAACAGATCAAGATGAGTGTCAGTATCTGGACTTACTACATGGTGGCCAGGTAACTGTACAACCCAAGGTTCCAGTTTCCAGTTTGAACAAGCTGACTCTAGAGCTATGTGGCAGGGGCTCAAAACGATGACAGACTACAAAGGCGCCTCCCTCAAACTGAACAGTGACATCTCCTTAGCAAATGACCTCAATACCTTCTATGCGAGGTTTGATGCTGGTAATAACAACACCAGCTCACAAGCCACGGCAATGGGGGGGGGGGGGTCGGCTGCTGATGGAGGCGCAGTGTTCAGGGTAACAGAGCATGAGGTGAGGCAGACCTTTAAAAAAGTGAATATCAGGAAGGCAGCAGGTGTCCTAAAAGTCTGTGCCGACCAACTGGCCCCAGTATTCACTGACATATTTAACCTGTCCTATTTAATAGCCCATGTGCTGCACACAGCAGCATCACACCTGGACAAGAGGCAGGGGAACTATGTGAGAATGCTATTCATCGACTACAGCTCGGCATTCAATACCATAGTCCCCTCCATACTCATAGCCAAGCTCAGGGACGTGGGCTTGAACTATGACCTCTGCCAGTGGGTCTTGGACTTCCTGACTGGCAGACCCCAGGTGGTGAGAGCAGGCAACTGCACCTCCTCATCCATCACCCTCAACATAGGGGCCCCCCAGGGCTGTGTTCTGAGTCCCCTCCTCTACTCCCTGTACACACACGACTGTGTGGCTCAGCAGAGTAGCAATACAATCATCAAATTTGCTGACGACACAGTGGTGGTGGGCCTGATCTCTGCCAACGACGAGAGGGCCTACCTGGAAGAGGTCAAGGTCCTGGCGGGATGGTGCCAGGAAAACAGCCTCTCCCTGAACGTCAGCAAAACAAAGGAGATGATTGTGGACTTCAGGAGGTCGGGGGTCAAGGACTACAGCCCCCTCAGCATCGACGGGGCACCGGTTGAGAGAGTCAACAGCTTTAAGTACCTCGGAGCCTACATATCCGAGGACTTGACATGGACCACACACATTGACAGTGTTGTGAAGAAGGCACGACAACGCCTCTACTTCCTCAGGCGCCTAAGGAAGTTCCAAGTCAGTCAGAAGATCCTTAAGAACTTCTACTCATGTACAATAGAGAGCATCTTGACCGGCAACATCACCTCCTGGTTTGGGAATAGCACTGCACAAGACCGAAGCAGACTACAAAGAGTGACACGTTCAGCCGAACGCACAATTGGAGGGGGGCTCCCCACCCTCCAGAACATTTACAACAAGCGTTGCAAGGGCAAGGCTAAGAGAATCATTAAAGACTCCAGTCACCCGAACAACTGCCTCTTTGAACTGCTGCGGTCAGGCAAGCGATACCGGAGTCTCAAGGCGAGCACAGAAAGACTCAGAAGAAGCTTCTATCCCCAGGCCATCAGGCTGCTAAACGAACAATGAACACTACACAACAACAACCACCAAACGCACATAGCACACACATCCACACGCACACACTCACTTTAAAAAAAAACACACTGTAGCACCCACTCCACACACTTTATAGCACACACCCACTTTAAACAAACACACTGTAGCACCCACTCCCCACACTTTATATTTATTGATGAAGGATTGCACTACAACTCGTACACCTTACTGTAAATTGTACCTAAATTGTACCTCATCCCATTTCTGCTTTGCACTATATAGTACTGTACATTAGTACACTGCATAGTATTGTATATTATATGGTAACTCAGAACATTGTACATATGTCTATACCGAACACTGTGACCTCATTTTCTTCTTCTAAATTACATGCTATACTATGTTATTTGATACTATCTTGTCTAGCACAGTCTCTGGAGCGTAACAGTAAGAAGCATTTTGTATGAAAGTATTCTGTACTTCTGTATGACAACTATTAAAGAAACTTGAAACTTGAAACTTGGTTCTACACCAGGGGTCAGCAACCTTTTTGATATGAAGTGCCATTTTCAAATGTTTTTGTTAATCAGTGTGCCATCAAACAAAACTTCTGAGCTGAGATGTGTTTCAATTTTGGCAGTTAAATTGTGGAATAGCCTTAGTGACGGGTTGAAGTTGTGTACTTCTCAGGGGAGATTTAAAAAGGCCCTAAAGGATAAAATAATTCAGGAGTACAGTTTTGACATCAAACATCAAACATCAAACATCAAACAAAAAAACATCAAACATTTGTTTTGTTTTTTCTTTAAAAAGAAAAATTATATCATGCAGCATATTAAGTTTTTCTTTCTTATAGTAAAGTATATTTAGTTTTTAAGAAGTGTAAAGGATAGGCAAAGATTGTGCTTCAGCCTATTCCTTTTTTCGGTCATTGAGTTTGGATTTTGTGTGTGAGCTTACTTTGAATATGTACATTTGTGATTTTTCTTTTTTCTTTTTTGAAAGTCCACAAAGTGTGTTTTTGATTGATCTGTAAACAAAGACTGAAAATAAACTATTCATCATCATCATCAGCTACAGAGGAAGCCTCCTTAATATATTCTCCGTTAGTGAATGGCTTTCTACATTTCACAATGCAATGAGCAATGTGACAGCTTGTTTGTGTTTGCTTGCTTCCCACACCTGGACACGGCACGTTTGATTGATTCAGCCATGTCTGCCTTAAATGTTTTCTTGTGTTTGGTCTCAAAATTATGTTTTCAAGACATAAAGTACACACATCACGGTCCTTCTGAAACACAAAGCCCCTCTTCTGTTGACGAGGGCTGGAATGCCTTTAGGTTTCTTAGCTAACGGGCCTGCCATCGTCTACCGAGCCCACTCAGTCAACGTTATTTCTTCCCCACCCCCATTTGGTGAAATTCTGCCCCAACTCTGCTCTCTGATTGGCTCTGACTCTCTTTTTTGATATATCAATAAAGGTAATTTGGCATGCAGATGAGAGGGCAGTTCAACATTTCCAAAGAAGGTTTTTCTCTTGCACATTTATTGCTAGTGTGCCATTGGTGAAGCTACTGTGTCAATGGTGGCACGCATGCCTAAGCTTGCCAAACTAAATAATATCACGAGAGACAGAGAAATACCCGAACTCACACTTATGGAATGAAATGTTACTTTTCTTTAAATGTTTCCTCTATTCACTGGTATTTATTCATCTATTTATTTATTCATTTCCAAACAACATCCACTACAGACAGCTTTAATTTGGTTTATATTATATGCATCATAGTTGAACGTTTATACTGATGTTAATAGCTGTGTTATAACACAAAAGTTCAATCAATCATTTCTTTACTGACTGCATGATTCCTTTTACAGTATCATATCACCAATTCCGACTGGCCGGTGGGAATAACTCCTGCTCTGGCAGAGTGGAGGTCTACCATGAGGACCAGTGGGGGACAGTGTGCGATGATCTCTGGGGCATGGAGGCTGCTAAGGTGGTGTGTAGACAGGTGGACTGTGGTGAAGCCCTGTCTGCACCAGGCGGGGCCAGCTTTGGCGAGGGCAGTGGCCAGATCTGGATGGATGATGTTGCCTGTACAGGCGAAGAGTTGTCTTTAAAAGATTGTGGTCATGCAGGGTTTGGCACTCATAACTGTGCTCATAGTGAAGATGCTGGTGTGATCTGCACAGGTACGAATTTGTACTTTTCTTAAAATGTTTCCTCTATACACTGGTATTTATTCATCTATCTCTTAATTTTTTTTCAAGCAACATCCGCTTATCAAGCGGGCAGAAAAGTGAAATTTTTTTTACTTGAACTTGAGGACTGCATATTTATTTTGCAAACCAAAACATAATACTTTATACTTATAGCACATGCATGAGCCTGGTCTCTTTTGAAAGATGACATTCTGAAGTTTATGATTCCAGAAAGATAATTCACTTTTAGTGCTAATGTAATAGAGTAACATAGGTCTGAACTTGAGTTGTAGAAGAACTTGTTACTCAAGTTTTTCTGTAGTAGTTAGTAGTCCAGAGGTAGTATTTCCCCAGAAGGTGGTATGGCTTACAAATCCAGACAGAGCCATAGCCTGAAGCCTTATGTAGTACATATCCAAACTTCATAAAGATCCATTCAGAAATGAGTGAACAGGAGTGATTTTGGTAAACTGTGTACAAAGAAAAACTCAGTTTTCTCATAAACTTCAATTAATTCGGCTGTTTTTCTCTTCCTGTTTTCGCTTGTTAGTTTTTTTTTGTTTTTTAGATTCATACATCCCCATGTGGTGTTTCATTGGTAAGCCACACTCATTGGCTACAACGATCCACAATCATTTTCGAGATCGGATCTAGATTGACGGAACTACTGCAGCCTGAGTCGGGAGTGGTATTTTGCGCAATACAGTGTACTTTGCACAAGTCTCAAATACCGGCATGTAACTCGAGAACCGCTCAATGGATTTTGTCACCTGAAAGGGCTATTCACAGGCAACAAATGGGGCTTTAATTCGATCTATATATTGTATTACAAAATATGCACAGCCGAGCCACTAGGGGTCGCCAAAGTGCCGGTTGCAAAAAGTCCGAAAAACGTCCCATATGTGGGACGTTACATGCTAAGAGGTTGGGTTTATATTATATGTCTAACAGGTAATCATTCCTGAATGGTACTTGAAACAGTATTCATTACTGAGTTTGTGCACCATAGTTGAAGGTTTATAGTGATGTTAATAGCTGTGTTATAACACAATAGTTATCAATCATTTCTTTACTGACTGCATGATTTCTTTTACACTGTCAGATATCCAATACCGACTGGTCGATGGTGGGTATGACTCCTGCACGGGAAGAGTGGAAGTCTACTATGATGGAGGCTGCTAAGGTGGTGTGTAGACAGCAGGGTTGTGGTGATGCCCTGTCTGCCCCAGGCGGGGCCAGGTTTGGCCAGGGCAGTGGCCCGATCTGGATGGATGATGTTGCCTGTACAGGCGAAGAGTTGTTTTACCCTTTACTATAGTAAAGGGTTAACCTTCTGTTGTGTGGCTGTGAAATGGTTAATATCTGTGTTATAACACAATATTTATCAATAATTTCTTTACTGACTGCATTATTTCTTTTACACTGTCAGATATCCATTACCGACTGGTCGATGGTGGGTATGACTCCTGCATTGGAAGAGTGGTCTACTATATGATGGCCAGTGGGGGACAGTGTGTGATGATAACTGGGGCATGGAGGACGCTGAGGTGGTGTGTAGACAGCAGGGATGTGGTGAAGCCCTGTCTGCCCCAGTCAAGGCCCACTTTGGCGAGGGCAGTGGCCCGATCTGGATGGATGAGGTTGCCTGTACAGGCGAAGAGTTGTTTTTAAAACAGTGTGATCATCCAGGGTTTGGCACTCATCACTGTGATCATACTGAAGATGCTGGTGTAGTCTGCTCAAGTAAGAATTTGTACTTTTCTTAAAAACTTTCCTCTATACACTAGTATTTATTCATCTATCTGCATTAATTGGGTTTATATTATATGTCTAACGGGTCATATTTCCTGAATGGTACTTGAAACAGTATTCATTACTGAGTTTGTGCACCATAGTTGAAGGTTTATGAACCTGGTCCACCTGTGGAATATTTTCTGAAAATCCGCCTAAAATATATACCTAGGTAAATGGAATATTGCTCCACTTCTACAAGGTCCATTTGCATATTATTGGTATCTAGGGACATCTATGGACCCCAGGGAATGTATTCACAGTGTCAGAAATATTGTGTCTATTACTAGGCTTGCTTAAATTGTGATGAAACAAAGGAGAATATGAATTATGATTTGTCTTGGCATCTTTGACAGTGAATAACACCATGCTAATAATGACCAAACATTAAGAACTGCCACTGATCTCGTTCAGTACCTTCTTGAGATCATGTGTACAAAAACTCGAAGGAAATTAATAATGGGAAGAAGATTAAACAGAAGGTTATATAGATACAGTACTGAATTCTCCCATCCGGACCAATGCAATTTGAAATATTATTATAGAATATAGAATAGGAGGCTTATAAATTACCGTATTATAGCCAATTCGCACATTTATATATATTTACATATATTATCTTTTAAATGCCTGAGTTCAATTTGGATTTAGTATCACCAGGCGTGCATAAGAACAGATAATGAAATCTACTGTACTTTTTTATTTTCCCCACAGTGCAACCGTTTTGAAACAAATTTCAGATCTAATTGTTCCTACATGTTAACAATAGGGAAGAGAAACTTGAAAGCCTTTCAATATTTGTCAAAAACGTTACCTTTTGTGGCTTATTATCCCGAATATTAACAGTTATTGAAATAATTCATACAGAACTCTGAACCTTGAACCCCATAAAATCTTCCATGAAGTGTAGTTTTAAAAACTTTCAACTTTCAACTTTGAACACCGAGCATGTAAGACATGCTTCTTGCCGCTCCACCGTTTTGTGACAAACTTTAATTATAAATAGTCCTTTAACAACTTTTTTTCTTTTGGGACTTTGGACACTGGACAACGTATGTTCATTTACCAGTCAGGCAGACTTTTCGACACTTTAAATCGTCCATGGGTCCTGTTAAACCCAAATTAAGGACGACGCGTGCAGGACAACAAACAATCTTTGATCAGCCACCCGGGCCACCCCCACCGCACGCGCCAGCTGCTAACATGACCAGCGGCAGCACCTTTGATCTAGGGGCCCTACAATCAATGCTGAACTCGCTGAAGGAAGATATTTGTGGCAGAATTGACTCATCGGCAACTAACCTGAGAGCTGAAATCCTTGAAGTGCGCACGGAGCTGGTGAATATTACCGAACCATTGCTGCTGAAAATAAATGAACACGGGCAAACTATCTGCGAGTTGGAACGTGTGACGAGCGACCACAGTGACCAGCTCTCCTCGCTTGACTCCACTGTTAAGGAGCTCACGTCACAGGTGAAATTACTAACAGACAAATGTGAGGACCTAGAGGGGAGATCGAGGAGGAACAACCTTCGACTCGTGGGGATACCTGAGGGCTCGGAGGGTCCGCGGCCAACGGAATTCATCGGCCGCCTACTCAAGAACCTACTGGGCCTGGAGGAGGAGCCCCTACTCGACAGAGCCCATCGCACTTTGCGGGCTAAACCCAAAGAGGGAGAGACGCCTCGTCCGCTCATCATCAGGGTCCACTTCTTTCATCTCCGAAACTAAATCCTACGTCGGGCCAGCGCGACCTCCCGTGATACCCCTCTACTCTTCAAAGGCAAAAGGCTCTCTATTTTCCCTGATTACACCGTCGCTGTTTCCAAGAAGAGGGCTGCGTTTGGAGGAGTGAAACGTGAACTCCATGCCTGTCCTGGTAAAAAGTTTGGGCTGATGTTCCCTGCGGTTCTGAAAATCACTCTGCCGAGTGGTTCAACGCACACGTTTGAAGACCCGGCTGCCACCTCGACTTTCATAAACACTAAACTCAGAAAAGCGGTTCCCCAGACTGTAACCATCAGCTGAACGGCAAGTTCATAATTCATGTCCATATGACTGAGCATATACAGACTATTTCATTTTGGGACTACGATATTTCACAATATTAACATTTGTCACTTAACCACGGAAGGGGTGGTGTTTATCTCCCTTTCTCGTTTCTCTTAGGGGGTGTTAGTTAGTAATAGTGGGTTATGCGCGCATCCAATTTGAGGAGACGCATCAGCATGGGAGGGAGGGGGAGGGGGGAGGGAAGGGTTTGTTTACATTTACAGTTCTTTTTGTGCGATGTTTATACTGTTGTTGTTTTTTCTATGACTTGGCCACTGCACATAAAAAATACTATTAGGACATACTTTTCGATGTTACTCATTGTACACTCAACACCAGTCTATGACTCAACCTAAAACCTCACAGCAGATTGGAGGAGTGGTCAAATTTACTAGTTGGAATTGTAAGGGCTTAAATCAGCCAATCAAACGTAGTAAAGTACTGGGGCATCTTCAGAATTTGGGGGTTCATATAGCTTTCCTTCAGGAAACTCATTTCAAGCTATCTGATTATACTAGACTACGTAAACGATGGGTTGGACAAGTGTACCACTCATCATTTCAGAGCAGAGCTAGAGGTGTGGCAATTTTAATCCACAAATCAATAAATTTTATTTGCTCAGATGTTCTCTCTGACCCAAATGGTAGATTTGTGCTGGTAACTGGAAAGCTCTGTGGCACCCCAGTGATTATGCTTAATATCTACGGCCCTAACTGGGACAATAGCTAATTTTTTAGATCTGTGTTCTCTTCGATACCTGACCTCTCCACACATTATCTAATATTAGGAGGGGACTTCAATTGTTGGCTTAATCCATCATTGGATCGCTCATCTACCAGAAATGCAGTACTTTCAAGCTCTGCTAAAACCATTCAATCTTTAATGGAAGAGTTTTCACTTTCAGAATTCAGACCTTTGGCATTTTCACAACCCATCTAGCAGAGCATACTCATTCTTCTCTCATGTTCATCACACCTTCACTCGTATTGATTATTTCTTGATCGACAATCGGCTCATCTCATCAGTATTATCTTGCTCATATGATACTATTGTCATATCGGACCACTCTCCAGTTCTAATGGAACTGCAAATTAGGGGATGTGATAACACCCGACCACCCTGGCGACTGAATACTAGTTTGTTATCGAAAGAAGATTTTGTTACTTTTATTTCCAAGCAGATAGATTTTTTTTGGATATCAATAAGACGCCTGGGATCTCAGCTTCCTTACTATGGGAGACACTGAAGGCATACTTAAGGGGGGAAATTATTTCTTACTGCACTTATGAGACTAGAGCCAGAAGGAAGAAATTAGATAACTTAACCAAACAGATCACTCAGATTGACAACGTTTACTCTATCGCTCCATCACCTGATTTATATAAGGAACGCCTATTGTTACAAGCAGAATTCGATACTCTGTCTACCACCCATACCGAAAAATTACTATTCAAATCCAGATACAATTACTATGAACACGGAGATAAGGCGAATAAACTATTAGCTCATCAATTAAATACCACAAATCCAAACTCCAACAGGCAGAACTACAGATCCCAAAGAAATGAATGAACAATTTAAAAACTTCTACTCATCTCTCTATGCTGCAGAATAACCCACTGACCCGTCTGCCTTTAGCAACTTTTTTGACTCTCTTGATATTCCTAAAGTTGACTCTGACTCAGCGGTGAAACAGGAGTAGCCTATCACAATAGAGGAGATTGAAGAGGCTGCTCACAACATGCAGGCAGGTAAATGCCCAGGCCCTGATGGTTACCCAATCGAATTCTATAGGAAGTTTTTTGGCAAATTGGCACCACTTCCCATTTCTGCTTTGCACTATATAGTACTGTACATTAGTACACTGCATAGTATTGTATATTATATGGTAACTCAGTTACGTCTATTCTGCATCGAACATTGTACATATGTCTATACTGAACACTGTGACCTCATTTTCTACTTCTAAATTACATGCTATACTATGTTATTTGATACTATCTTGTCTAGCACAGTCTCTGGAGCGTAACAGTAAGAAGCATTTTGTATGAAAGTATTCTGTACTTCTGTATGACAACTATTAAAGAAACTTGAGAAACTTGAAACTTCTTATTGATATGTACAATGAATCCTTCTGCTGTTTTAAATTGCCCCATACACTTACTCAGGCCACAATTTCCTTAATCTTGGAGAAGAACAGAGACCCTCTCCTATGTGGGAGCTACCGTCCTATAAGTTTGCTATCCGTGGATTTAAAGCTTCTTTCCAAACTACTATCTATGCGTTTAGAATCGGTACTACCCTCTATTATTTCCCCAGATCAGACTGGATTCATAAAAAAACGGTACTCTTCTTTTAACACTAGACGGCTTCTTAATATCATGTATAATCCCTCTTCTTCCTCAATATCAGAAGCTGTGATCTCACTAGATGCCGAGAAGGCTTTTGACCGGGTGGAGTGGAGCTACCTATTCTACACCATGGAGAGATTTGGCTTGGGTAAAACATTTATCACCTGGGTGAAACTGCTTTATACCTCCCCTATAGCCTCAGTCAGAACCAACAACACACATTCTGAATATTTCCCTCTCTTTCGCTCTACCCGGCAAGGCTGCAATTTGAGTCCCTTATTATTTAATATCGCAATAGAACCATTGGCCATTGCTCTCAGATCAAATCCTAACATAACTGGTATTCATAGGTTTGGCATCGAACAGAAGACTTCACTTTATGCGGATGACTTGCTTTTATATGTATCGAATCTCTCTGTCTCTATTCCAGCTGCCCTTGATGTTTTCAGTTCATTCTGTGAAATATCAGGATATAAACTAAACTTAGATAAAAGTGAGCTATTCCCTCTGAATGCTGAAGGTCGAAATTACCCCTTACATACTTTGCCCTTTCAAATTTCCCCACTTGGCTTCACATATCTTGGCATTCGTTTCACAGACAAATTTAAGGATTTATTTAAATTTAACTTCTCCCCTTTGTTAAGCAAACTGCATAAAGACTTTGAACGATGGTCGCTATTACCCCTGTCCTTAACGGCACGAGTCAACTCAGTTAAAATGAACTCCCTGACAAAATTCTCATACCTTTTTCAATGTTTACCCATCTTTCTCACACAAGCATTCTTCCAGAAAATTGACAGTTTGGTGTCGCAGTTCATCTGGAATAGGAGAGTCCCTAGGCTCGGTAAAGCCCTCCTACAAAGACCAAAGCCTCTGGGAGGGATGGCTCTGCCCAATTTTAAATTCTATTATTGGGCAGCCAACTTTAGAGCACTACAACATTGGTCAAGGTTCGAAGACATTTAAGTGTTGATCTTTGTCCTTTTGGATCTATGTATATTCATGTTGCCTTTGTGAAGTTATCTTTTCCTTCTGTTTTGTTCTTCCATTAAAAGTTATATATCCTTTAGGGGCTCATCTTTGCTTATCTCTCTCATACATGCTCTCTCTCTAACACACACACACAGACATGCTCTCTCTCTCTAACACACAAACACACATGCTCTCTCTCTCTCTTTCTAACACACACAGACATGCTCTATATCTCTCTCTAACACACAGAATGACATGCTCTCTCTCTTTATATTTCTCTCTCTTTCTAACACACATATACATGCTCTCTCTCTAACACACACACACAAACAGACATGCTCTCTCTCTATCTCTCTCTTTCTAACACACACAGACATGCTCTATCTATCTCTCTCTCTTCAATTCAAATGGGCTTTATTTCACATTCTTGTATTTCTCCCAGTAGGTATGGGAGTTTTGAGTTATTGTCGATGTTTTCAAAGTCGCTTTGGGTGTTTGCAATTTGTGGGAAGTATGTCTTGGTATAGTGGTCAGGTTGTTAAGAAGTGGAGCTCGGTTTCCACCTCATCTTGTGTGCAGTGGGTCTGTCTTCGCTTGGGAGCCAGGTCTGCCTATGGCGGCCTTTCTCGATGGCTAGGCTGTGCTCGCTGAGTCTGTATTGGGTCAGTCACAGTGCTCAGGTATTCTGCCACTGTGTACTCTCTGTTTAGGGCCAAATAGCATTTCAATTTGCTCTGGTTTTGGGTTGTTTCTTTCCAATGTGTCTCTCTCTCTCTCTCTCTCTCTCTCTCTGGCCTTGCTCTGGTGGAGGGTCAGGGGCATTGCCGGGTCTGTGCAGTGATAACACTGTATATTGACTGTAGAACGGGAGCTCTCTCTCGCTCTCTCTCTTGCTATATGTTGACTGTATCATGCCCAGCCTCGGGCAGCACTATTATTTAAGAATATGTTGACTGTATGGAAAAAAAAATATATATATATATATTTTTTTTTTTTACCTTTTAGGGGGGGGGGGGGGGGGGGCTCGCACTTAAATCTTGCATAGGGCCTTGCATTTCTCCCAGGTGGCCCTGTCTGTATGGCTTGATTTCCTCACTGCGTCCTACCTCATTAGAAAAGATCAGGAGGAGATGGGAGGAGGACCTGGGTGAGGACATCACAGAAGACCTGTGGGAGGATATTCTACACCGGGTCCACTCCTCTTCAATTTGTGCCATGAGGCACGGACTGATCCAATGTAAAATTGTTCACCGTTCACACTTTACTAAAGTCAGGCTAGCCAAGATCTATGGCAACATTGATCCCACCTGTGACAGATGCCACCGTGCCCCTGCTACACATAGTCACATGTTTTGGTCCTGCCCTTCCCTGCATAACTTTTGGTCTGAAATATTTGAAACTATCTCAAATAGTATTGAGATCCCAATCAGCCCGACTGCCATAACTGCTTGCTTTGGTGTCTCTATCTCCCCTACTACTCTGTCTCTGCCACGATATAAAGCTGACCTGGTAGCATTTGTTACTCTCCTGGCTAGACGTCTCATTTTACTGCATTGGAAGTCACCCACTCCTCCATCTCACTCTATGTGGCTCATGGATATTTTGCACTTCCTTAAGATGGAGAAAATAAGGTGTGTCATAAGGGGTTCTACAGCTAGATTTTATAAAACATGGGGTCGTTTCTTTACCTATGTTGGGGAACAAGGTTCAATCGACCCCCCATAAATAATGCTCACTCCTAGCCTAGCACAGTCCAGTCGATTGACCTATCTACATGTGCAAATGTAACCGATGTCTACCTTCTTATTTAAAAAAAAAAAATAAAAATGTGTTCCATTCCTCTATTCCTGCTGTACAGTGCTTGTCCTGAGTGTACATATCTGTTTAATTGACTGTATGTCCGAAACAACATCTATATTTATTTTGTGGTGTATTCTCTTTAGTCTATATATTCAACAGACCTATACTTTGACTACTTATACGTAGCCATGTGCAATATGTATATTATTTACATTCAACAGACCTATATTCTGTTTATTTATACATAGCTTTGTGCAATAGGTATATTGTTTATCCAACAGACCTATATTTTGACTAACTATATGTAGCTTTGTGCAATATGTATATTGTCTACATTCAACAGACCTATATTTTGACTACTTATATGTAGACATGTGCAATACGTCTGGCATATATGTGTACAATTTGACCTTGTGCTCATCTCATATTGCAACGAAAAAACTTCAATAAACAAAGTTTTGAGAAAAAAATTAAAACTTTCAACGCAGAACGATATCTGTGGAACTCTACTACAAAATGGCAGCAAAAAGGCTACAATTCCCATCGTTAAAGATTTCCAAAATGGTCGCCCTCTCGGAATAGACTTCACCAAATCGAAAAGTTAAATCTATCTAATGACACTTTTAACCTATTGCTAAACTAACGTATTGATGATAATATACATTCTACATGCGGTTGTGACATGTTAGTGATGTTAATACTTGAATACGTTTGAAATTAAAATCGCAACTTTTATACAACACTCTGAAAAATATTCGGGTGGAAAAGGTTTTAATAGCTGTGTTTAGGGATGTCCGATATTATTGGCCTACCGATATTATCAGCCGATATTGGCCTTAAAATGTGATATCGAGAATTATCTGTATCGTTTTAAAAATAAAATAATTTTTTTTTTCTTTACATTTATTTAACCTTTATTTACCCAGGCAAGCAAGTAAGAACAAATTCTGATTTTATTTATTGTAAAAAGTATGCATAATGTTGTGTTAATTCCACGACAAGAGATATGTAATGTTACCTGAAATTATTCCGTGTTTTGGGGGGGGGGGGGGGGGGGGGGAACCCTGCATATATCGGTATCGGTTGATATCGGTTGATATCGGTATCGGAAATTAAGAGTTGGACAATATCGGTATATCGGTATCGGTAAAAAAGCCAATATCGAACATCCCTAGCTGTGTTATTTATAAGACAATAGTTATTTATCAATAATTTCTTTACTGACTGCATGATTTATTTTACACTGTCAGATATCTATTACCGACTGGTCGATGGTGGGTATGACTCCTGCACTGGCAGAGTGGAGGTCTACCATGATGGCCAGTGGGGGACAGTGTGTGATGATAACTGGGGCATGGAGGTTGCTATGGTGGTGTGTAGAGACCTGGGATGTGGTGAAGCCCTGTCTGCCCCAGGCGGGGCCAGGTTTGGCGAGGGCAGTGGCCCGATCTGGATGGATGAGGTTGCCTGTACCGGCGAAGAGATGTCTTTAAAACAGTGTGATCATCCAGGGTTTGGCACTCAGGACTGATACCGGTTCTGCTCAGTTCATTATGCAGATCCAGAGCTTCATCAGGAGACTCAGGAAACCCCATCTGTTTCCTGGTGGGAACTTTTACAGTCTCTCTCTCTCTCTCCCTCTTTCTCTCTTTCTCTTTCTCTATACATCTCCCTCTCAAATTCAACTTCAAATTATGTTTATTGGCATGACAGATGAAAAACACATGTTGCCAAAACAGTACATAAAATGATTAACATTGACAAAGTTCGGGACAATCAAGGACAGGGATTTATGTTTATTCAAATATATTCACCTCTTGCTATGTTTATTGGACAATGTTATCTATAATGTATAGCGTATTAATTTTTTGTAGACGCTTATTGGTTGATTTTTGATGCTACGTCATGTTCCTTTCCTATAAAACGTCTGTACCACCATTGTGAGCCAATCTTTTGTTGTACATTGTGGTCTGTAACTAAGTGCTTCCCAGATCTGGTAAATAAACAGTTCTCACTTCATGACAGAATCCTGGATTAAGGTGTCTTTCCTGTCTCAAGTCACCTACACGTCTATAAGGGCAAACTACCTTACATGTTTTATGTTTTCTAATACAAGTTCAAACAAGCGCTGCATTGTCAGAATCAGATGCTAGGTAGCATGACATCAAAAGCATAAAATATCAGGAATCTTTACACAATGATGAACCACAAATAAAATGATATCTTAGTTGCAGTTTTTTCCTCTTCTTCCTCCTCCTCTTGATGAACTGATGAATTCTGAGGACATCCTGGTCACAATTTTATGTCTGCACTTTCTACATTGCTCTTGATCTGACAATTCCATGAGCCGGGGAAGTTCAACCAATATTTGTGAACATGAGCTCCTCTCCAATGTGTGACGTCACTAAGTATAACGTTTGGAGCTGCTCCATAGACAATGGATGGGAGACTGACTTTGTAGACATTAAATGGCTATTTTGAACAAATCTATAAATTGGTTTTAATGTACATATGATAACATTTCAAGAAATGTGAGAGGATGTAAATAGTGGTTAATCAGGGACATTAGATTAGATTACATTAGATTTGATTAAATTCAAATGTATTTTCATCATACAGCACAAGTAGGCTACAGTACGACGAAAAGAGGTTGGCATCTAACCTGAGTGCATGGCTATCATACAGTGTTATGTGTAGACTATAGGCAGATAGTTATGAATACAGTGTAAAGCATCTGTAGGCAGTGAAGGCAGTAAGGTATAAACTAAGTATAGGCAACAGAGTTCAGAGTTTGTACAGTAGGCTATGGGCAACAGAACCTAGAGTATAATTAATGGGGTTCAGTGTTTATATGGTATGGAGGTGGGGCTGTCACTGTGGTTCAGAGAGCTGACAGCTGAGGAGAAGAAGAAGCTATTCCTAAGCCTGCTTGACTTTGAACGGAGATTCCTACAGTATAGGAGCGGCACGGTGGTGTAGTGGTTTAACGGGCTCTGATGTACTGGCGGCAGGGGACAACAGGTGAATTGACTCCTGGGGCCCCCTCGTGGCTGAGAATGGAGGCTAATTCCCTTATTAACTCATCCTTGCCAGCTATGCTATTTGTCAAACCAGGGGTACCCTGGATCTTAAGAAGCTTGAAACTAAGTTTTGTCATGGAAAACTCTGTCCGAATTTTAAATCAAATCAGGGGTGCTTTGAGCCTACCAGATGTTTCTATCCATGCACCAATCTGTTTTAATCACACTTTTTCGGCTCCATGGACAGACGGGGGTTACCTTGCCTGGAGTGGGAAGGGGCTAGCTTCCATTAAGGACTTATACATAGACGGTCACTTTGCATCCTTCGATCTACTAAAGAGGAAGTTTGAGTTGCCCGGCACCAACTGGCTCAGATTATGAAGTCAGAAATTATGTTAGATCCAAAGTTCAGGCTTTCGAAGGGCTCCCAATTGAACATTCTTTCTTTGATATATTGCTGAGCCCTCCCCACTCCAAGCACCTCATCTTTAGGTTTGTGTGTCTGTTTGACAACTGTAATATGGCCTCTACTGAGAAGATTGAAGAACAATGGCAGGAGGAACTCGGTATTGATCTATCTGATATTGTATGGGATATAGGAGTCTGTCTATAGTACAACTTGGCTCAGTCAATAGTAGACACCAGCTGATCCAATTTAAAGTTGTGCATCGTCTCCACTACTCCAAGCATAGATTGCACAAGATCTACCCCTCTGTTTCACCTCTGTGCGACAGGTGCCAGGTATCAGAGGGTACACTTTCTCATACCTTCTGGTTTTTCCCTTCACTAACAGGATTCTGGGCCAAAATATTTGACTGGTACTCTAAGGCCTACAAGATAACTCTACAGCCGGGGGCAGAGCTCGCCATCTTCGGCTGCTCTGAGTCCTCTCTGAGCTTTCCTACAGCTGTGCAACAATCTTTGACATTGGGGACAACAGTTGCTAAAAAACAAATACTGATGGAGTGGAAGTCCTCCTCAGCACCTTCTTTCCAACTGTGGATGGCGGACATGACCTCTGTCATACGGATGGAGAGACTAAGGTTCCTGAGAACCGATTCACTTAAAAGGTTTTCAAAAATCTGGGACCCGTTCTTAGCCTATCTCGATGAGGCTAGAGGCGGCAGCTGATTTGCCCGTCTGATCTCACAGTCCCCCTATGAGGGACCCCAAACACAATATTTCTCAGTCATGTATGGCTGGTAACCGTGTTGTAATAGCAAATGTAAAAAATTTGTTATTATTATAATTTTTTCTTTAATGCATTTTTTTTTTACTTTCACTGTCTGAGTGTGTTTGTATGTAATGTTGGTATACTGTTTGTCATGTTTGTACAATGTTCTAAAAAATTTAAAATAAAATATATTAAAAAAAAAAAGTACTAAAAACCAACAGAAAATACCAAACACTAACAAACATTCAGCACAGACAATGGGGATGCTGCCATCCAAAAAAGATATTTTTTTTAAGCTCCAGGGCTAGGAGAAAAACATCCGGGGCTAAAGCCCCGGAAGCCCAGGGCTAAAGCCCCGGAAGCCCAGGGCTAACAACGCCACTGATGTACATACTTACAAACTGTTTCGCCTGTTTTATAGCAACACTACTATCACCGACATCTAAGAAGGGAGATCCCCCCTTGAACGGCCCTTCTAAGGTTTCTTTCCTCCACATTGCCTGTGGTGCTTTTTTCCTATTGCTAGGTTTTTAGTTAGTTTTTCCTTACCTTCGCGTGGGGTATGTCTTGGAGTATTGCATTTATTTATTTTACATTTTCTTTTGGATTTCATGGTGTTTTTTGTTTTGTTCTTGATTTATTGTGATATTTCTTCTTGACTTGTTTAAAGAAGACGGGTCCGGCCCATGGGGACATTAACGTGTTGTCAGGCCTTACATATACATTGTATTTTATTTGATTTATGTCTGCAAATACCTGCATATAATCCCTTTTACATTTTACGTTTATATACTATATCTGTACATATCCCTTACCTAGTCTTACTAGTTACACTGCTGGCTACTGTCCTGTTGTCTGCAGACCAAATGGTACATACATACGCTCAGGGTTCGAATTATCTCCTGAGAGCTATGGGGGCCCCCTGAATTATTTTTGGAATTTTGGCTGTTTTCGAAGTCATATTTAGAGGAATATCTCATTAGGATTAGTCAAATACTAAGTAATAATGACATCACACAACAGTCTAATCATTAGACTATTGTGTGATGTCATTATTCAGTCTCATTCTTAACCATCAATATTTGTTCATTTTCTTACTCACCTCTGATATATAATGCCATATTTACTTATTTGCATTTTGCATCTGATAAAATACAACAATTTAATTTGAAAAAATGAGACCAAATTTATGAACTTGAATTAACATTTATTTGTCTCTGCACTTATAAATCAAAAACTAACAAAATAATCTAATGGAAAATAAATAGTTGTATGGCACAACAGCAGCATTTATCAGGATACAGTAAGTAACATTATCATCTGATAATAAAATGAACATAAAATAAATACTTGTATAAATCAAAATAAATAATGTTATAAACAAATGTGCACAGGTAATCAAGAACTAAATGAAAAATAAATTAGAAGTAGCAGCATCTTCTTAGAACAACAAGAAAAAAAGTAACTACTGCAGCATGTCACCGACATGCAGACTGGAAGAGCCGGGATTTGAACCACTGACCTCTTTTATCCAAAGCTAATAGTGACAACTAGCTCTACCTCCTGAGCTACAGCCACCACATTGTTTATTGTTTATTGTTTATTAGCAAAGGATCCCCATTAGCTGACGCCGAGACGTCAACTAGTCTTCCTGGGGTCCAAGACAACATTAAAACATTACAACATATACATTGCAATTAAAACATAATACAATTAAAACATAGCAAGACATACCAAATAAGGAAACACAACATAGCAAGACGTACCAACCAAGGAACCACAACAACATTAACACACAAACTATAACACAAATTATATCTAAATATGTACATCAACGGTAACATATTGCATATCTCAGCATTGTCAATATTGGCTACATGTAAGATTTTAATTTATTTTTGAAGCTTGCTACACCTCTTATGTCACGTATGTCACTTGGAAGATAATTCCATGCCCTAATAGCCCTATATAAAACTGTTCTTTGCATACTGTTAGTGTTTGTATGGGGTAGAATAATCTGCCCTCTACTTGCCCCTCTGGTAAAATGCATGTGCACATTTGAGGCGTAAATTATTTTATCCGTGATATATTTAGGACTGTGGGTTGTGATCACTTTATGAAAACAAATTAAAAGGTTGGCAGAAAGTCTTTTCTCAACACTCCTCCAACTAAGACGTTCATGCATTTGAACAACACTAGTCCTATATGAACAACCAAGAACGAGTCTTGCTGCCTTATTTTGTACCACTTGTAACCTATTTAGCGACTGCTTTGAAGCAGAAGCCCACACTACAGAACAGTAATCCAAGTGGCACAAAACCAAAGCACAAACAATCTGATTAAACAGTGCAAATGGAAGGAATGGTGCACATTTCCTGGCAGTAGCAATAGCTCTACCCATTTTAAAAACAGTTTTGTTTATGTGATCAGACCATGATAAAGTACTATCAAGCCAAAGGCCTAGAAGCTTAGTTTTTTCAACCTGATGTATAGGTTGACCTGCAATTTGTAGAACCAATGTAGGTTTACGTGCCAATCTTTGATTGGTCCCAAAAAGCATACAAACAGTTTTTGATATGTTAAGCACCAGCTTATTTGTTTTTATCCAGTCATATAAAATGTCCAATTCACCAGCCAAAACCTGATTGATTTGTAGCTGCAGCATAATAAAGGGTTGAATCATCAGCATATAAAGTCAGACTAGCCTGATGAATAGAAAAAGGCATATCATTAGTAAAAATAGAAAATAAGAGGGGCCCCAGGCAACTCCCCTGTGGGACACCGCATTCTAACCCTCTACTGCCTGACAAAGCACCATTAAAATAGACCCTCTGAGACCTCGAGGACAAATAACTCCTAAAAAATTAAATTGCTGAGTTATTAAAACCATAGCAAATGAGTTTTTGTATTAAAAGATTGTGATCAATCACATCAAATGCGGCACTGAAGTCTAACATAATAGCACCCACCAGCATTGAACTATCGATAGCTGAAAGCCAACTAACATCACGACTTAAAGTGTCACACAGGCAGCCAGGGGTTGATGCCTTTCTATCTCAGACCATGAGAGTAATAACAACATCTGCAATTAGAGCTCTGCATTATCAGAAGCCATTACATCAAGCTATAGATTGTGTCATCTCAAGTGGCAATTATTACTTTTTTCTAAACATTGTGGTGGTTGAGTAGCAGCGCAGTCCAGGTCTAGTGGTGGAGACTCGGGTCTGGCAGTGGCAACCGGCGCGGTAACAATAACGGGTGCACTGCGCGCAGGAGCAGCAGAGCTAACACTAGTACTAGCACTAGCAGTGTCAACTTCAGTGACAGTAGCGCTGCTAGCTGCTGCACTAACAGCGTCAGTCTTTGGCCTTTTTATAAAACCAAAGCTATCCAGCTTTGTACAGCCTTGCGACGGGTTGAGCCTTTTTTTTGGCGGCATGTGGCGTACTGTTTACTGTTTATGTTTTCAGTTGCAGAACACCGGCAGCCTTGTGTTTACAGCAGCTGCTTGCTGCTTCTTCTTCACTAGGTTGGAGTAGCGTTAAACTTATGGGCGACGCTCATGGGCGACGCATAGCGGCTTGGAGGTGAAATGCAGCCTATTCCACAACATTAATTACTCAGTTCTTTTAAAAACTGAAAAGAAAAATATGATCTATTAACAATTTATTTAGGTAACATAAATAATACTAATTTGTAAATAAAAAATTATATAGATTTTTTGAGAGACCCCCACAGGGGGTCTTGACTATGGGGGCTCAGACTCTAGGCACACCTTTACTGTATGTATCTGCAAGTATGATGGCTAACCATAATCAGAAGATTCTGACTACGGAATAAGGAGGAGCAATTACACTGATGATAATATTTAATGAAGACTCAGGAGACTTGATTGCAGAGAAAGTGTATTGTGTATTAGAAAAGAAAGAAATAAGGCAAATCAGATATCCAACATGGCCATACAAAATTACACTTATATATCAACTCTAAAACAACCTTTTTTACACAATGCCTGTGGTTCTCCTTCATTCAACATGGGACAAGACACATATATGACACTACCAACGCACAAGAGACATGACACTGCCAGAATGGGATCCCTACATTGTTGATCTGTCAAGTCGAATAAAAAAATTCGGTCAGTACAATTTTCCTTTCTTTTTTTTAATCAAGGGGTCAAAAGGTGCATGACATGTTAGTAAACTGACTATTCCTTGTACTGTGGCCATTCATCAGTCGAATGGCCTCTGGAACAAACCCAAACTTCCTTCTGTTTGTTTTATAGGCAGGCTGTCTAAAGCGCTTTCTTGAGGGCAGCAGGTCAACACACACATGAAGGACATGTGTGGAATCACTAATTATCTTATGTGCTTTCTTGAGCACTTGAGCTGTTAAACTGCACTAGGGATCTGTGTGTTCTGGCGATAATCTTTGAGCTAAGGTTGACAACACCTTGCAGTTTGTTCTTGTCTCTTTGACAGAGCGATGTGAACCAGCATACAAATTAAAAGGTTAGAATACTTTCAATAAAGGACGAATAAAACGTTGCCAGAATTCTGTGGTCGACTCCAAAGGAGTTTAGTTTACTGTAAGGGACGCGTCTATGCCAAATACAACGCAGTTCGGTTTCCGGGTTCCTCTGATTGGCCACTAAGCCCACGTGACCGCGGCTAGCACGCCCCCCTTATCGCCCGCTGCCGCGCTGTGAAGCGGAAGAGCCAGCGAGGCGACGCGAGGCGGTGGTTTCAGCAGCAGCGGCCGTCTTCTTCCGAGGCGGCTCGTTCTTATTAATCCCTAATGTCATGTATGTTGTGTATGTCATAAATGTTGATATGAATTGAAAATGGGGGACCCTGATGTAAACAAGACGAAAGTCTTTCTCTGGTCTGCATCCCCTTAACAATTTTCATTCATTCATTTCTCCCCCACTACTCCCAAAAGTAACACTAAATAGATAAAGTACAACGCCAGACTCAAGAAACTGTGTTCCCTTTGGCGCAATACACACAATTTTTAAGGGGATGCAGTCGCGTCGCCTCGCTGGCTCTTCCGCTTCACAGCGCGGCAGCGGGCGATAAGGGGGGCGTGCTAGCCGCGGTCACGTGGGCTTAGTGGCCAATCAGAGGAACCCGCAAACCGAACTGCGTTGTATTTGGCATAGACGTGTAAGGGACCAAGCAGCCAGACGAGGAGGACACAGTGGTGTAGGCCAAAAATAAGGATTTTATTTACCCATGAAAATACAGCCAAAACAATAAGGGTCTTATTTACCCATACAAAATACATAATTTACAAACATAACATAAGTGGTCCAAATAATAAAAGGCAGGTGTAAAAACAGACCTGAACGGAACAGAAGACCCCACACAAAAGAGAACTCAAACTATATATAGGTCCTATATATAGGCAGGCTAATTGATTAATTCATATTTTACCCTACTATCTTAAAAATGCACATTAATCAAATAAACAATAAACATACAACATATAACATATCTACCGAACTAAACAACCAATAATCTTAAGTAATAAGGAAAATACATATAATAAACTAAATCACAATACAAGGAACCCCCCCTGACATCTCCCACAACTTGGTTCGGTCCACCACCCCCATCCGGCCCTTTAGGACCGAGCTCTGTTGGCCCAGAGTGAGGACGGCTGGCTGCAGAGCTGCAGAAACAAACTAATGAATGAGATGCATGCACTCAAACCTGTAAAACCATGTAAGTCAGATAATAAAGAATGTATATGATATCAGTACGCAAGTCTATGTGTCGTGTGTAATTATGTGAAATAGAAATTGTGTATGTGCATCATGAATGTAAACGTGTACAAACAATAACTAAACAAACAAACAATAAGGGTGAGGGAACAAGTTAATATGTGCGGGTGCGGCGCACAGACACATCCGTCACGTTTACGAAGACAGTACAGACGCTGATGAGCCTTTTTTATTATAACATCTGCATTGTCGCTAAATTTGAGTTTGTCATCGCTCGTTGAAAGGCATAGTAAAAGTATAAGAAAAGAGAGGTATAATATGTTACCTTTAAAGATCAAATGATCTATTTAACATGTAAGAGGATGTTATTACATACATGTACATGTGTGGGTGTGTATATGTTTGTGTGTGTGTGTGTGTGTGTGTGTGTGTGTGTGTGTGTGTGTGTGTGTGTTAGACATCAAATAGGTCAGTGAAATCATTCTGACACAGAGACAATGAGGAGCCAGATGACCAGACACTAAACCAGGATAGAGTTGTTCAGAGAAGCTGCAGTAGAAGCTGTGGAGGTGTGTCCGTCTGTCAGAGGAGACTCTAGAAGGTGTGGATGTGTGTCCGTCTGTCAGAGGAGACTCTAGAAGGTGTGGAGGTGTGTCCGTCTGTCAGAGGAGACTCTAGAAGGTGTGGAGGTGTGTCTGTCTGTCAGAGGAGACACAAATCTGGTGGAGACACACACACACCTCATTACTAGTTATCACCATACAAACACTCACATACACGCACACCTAAACACACACACACCTAAACACACACACACACACCTAAACACACACACACACCTAAACACACACACACACCTAAAGACACACACACACCTAAACACACACACACACACACCTAAACACACACACCTACACACACACACACACACACACGCACACACGCACGCAAGCACGCACAAACACACACACACACACACACAAACACTCACGTTTCCTCTGTCCAGATTTAATCTTCATCAGAGTCCAGAGGGTCCAGACTGTAGAAACAAGAACAGATAGTAGCTAAGTTTACATCCACTTGTCAGTTGAATTTAAAGCCAATTATTTGAAGTTTGCAAAAACATTAATGTGAATTATGCGGTGAAAGTGTGTTTCCATCCAACAAATTTGATGTGAATATAAACCTGTGTGTAATGATGTCACATGCTGTAAAAACACACTTTTGCTAAAATATTGTTACATTAAATATATTTCCTACATTTTAAGCGTTTAATTTTTACACAAAATTAGCAAATAAACCACACAGTGCACACAAATGTTTGTCCAGTTAGCCAAATCACATATGAAAAGGAATCAAGTTTATCAAGAACTGGGCGGCTAGGTGGCGCAGTGGGCAAGGCGCTCGCCACCAACGCAGGAGATGCTGGGTTCGAGCCCAGCTCTCTGCGTTGCTACCAGCTTGGCTGGTCGTTCATACTAATACAATTGGCAGTATTAGGGGGTGGGAAGCTGGTGGGTGGGGATCGGACGTTGTGGACAGCGACTCCTACAGGTCGGTTGGTGCGCCTGTGCAGTAGAATCAGGAAGCGACGAGGGCGGCGTGTCCGTCCCACGCAGACCCTCGCCGCTGAGAGATTGCGCTGTGCAGGTGAAAATATGCGACGGCTGCCTCCGCGAGTACCGGAGGGGACACGTGATGCAAGGCTTCGTCCACATTGCAGCCGACCAGTGGGAGGCATGGTATAACAACATTCGAGACAGGGGAGGGTAGAATTGGACAATACGAAATTGGGGACGGGAGAAAAATAGAAAAGTGGGGAGAAAAGGTAGATAATATTTTTTTTTAAAGTTTATCAAGAACTAATTAATATGGATTAATACAGAAGATGCATAACATGAGATGTATAATGGGAGATGTATAACGGAGATGTATAACGTGACATATATAACATGATATCTATAACAGGAGATGTATAACGGAGATAGCACCTAGAGGTAGCACCTAGAGGTAGAAACCATGTACTGAGAAAGCACCGCAAGACTAAACTATGTGGTACCCTAAACCAGGCCAGAACTGTATGGGACCCCCTATGCAAACCAAAGGGTTTCTTTTGTGGTCACCTCAACATTCGTAGTGTTGGTAATAAACGCGAACAACTAGAGCACCTCCTACTTGATTTTAACTTACATTGCTTAGGTCTGAGTGAGACATGGCTAAAGAAGTCGTCCCCTGAAGCCCTAGTATCCATGCCAGGCTACAATGTATTTAGGAATGACAGGAATACTGGGAAAGGAGGTGGGGGAGTCCTACTGTACATCAGAGACACAATTGCCTGTAAAAAACTGGAATGGTCCACTGACTTTGAATGTGTTGGTGTAGAATATGTTGGTGTGGAAATCACTCTCGCTGAACAAATGTAATTTACCCTGATATGTCTCTACAGAAAACCAGATGCAAAAGTTGAGTTATACGACCAGTTAAAACATGTCCTAATCATAGGTGACTTCAATGTCAATTGGGACAGTAAACAGGCTAGAAAGAACTTAAAACAATCCATGGATGCCCACAGCTTTGAACAAATAATCAAACAGCCAACTAGGATTACCAAAACCTCCCAGACCAAAATAGACCTAGTTTTCACCAACCAACCGGATAGAATCACTAAGACCAACAACATGTTGACCGGTATATCTGACCACAATTTCATCTGTTTCACCAGGAAACTCAACAAAACTCGCTTTCTAAAAACATCCAAAAAATCTGCCACCTCATCAAACTACATCCCAAAAAACCTGCAACAGAGTTTTGAGGATGCAGTGAAAAAGCTTGACTAGCAGGAGATACTATCCTCCAATACCACAGAGAAAAACTGCACCCTCTTCACAGCAAAAATCAAGGAGACGATGGCCTCCTTCTCTAGGAAGGGGAGCCAAAAAGTCAAAAAACAAACCCACCTCCCATGGCTAGATCACAGCTGCAGACAGCAATTGAAAGACAGGGACTCACTCCTCAAACAGAGCTTAAAGTCTGGACTGTCTATCGACAGACAGAGATTCACGCATGCTAGGAACAAGGTCACACAGACCCTCAGAAAGGCCAAAGCAAACTTCTTTATTAGTATAATTGAAGCAGGAAAAGGGAACAGCAAAAAAATCTGGCAAACCTTGAATAAACTCCTAGGCAAACACCACAATCGGGAAAAAGACCCCCTAGAACTGAATGTGAATGACATACTAGTTAAAGACCCCACAGTACTGGCCTGCACCCTCAACGAACACTTCTTAAATAGTGTTCTAGACAGCACCAAACACTTTGCCCCCTCCAGTATCCTACCAAACCCAGTAACCAACACCCAGCCCCTCTTTGAACTGGAGGAGATAACAGAGCCTGAAGTGAAAAAGATCATTCTGGCTCTGAAAGGCTCCAAAGCCAAGGACGCCTACGGGCTCGACACTGATTTCCTCAAAACATACTCTGATGCACTCATTAAACCCATCACTCTACTAGTGAATCAATCAATTACCTCCAGGGAAGTTCCATCATCCTGGAAGATGGCCACGGTGACCCCTATCTTTAAATCTGGCAACAAGGCACTGGTGACCAATTATAGGCCCATCAGTATACTTCCTGTCATATCCAAAGTTGCAGAGAAGTGGGTGTCGAATCTCATGACTAAACATCTTGACTTGGGCCCCACCCCACTTAACCCAATGCAGTTTGGATTCCGTGCCCTTCACTCAACAGAGTCAGCCAACTGTCTGTTTGTTGAAAAGGTCAAGAGTGCACTAGATAGCAACAAGTATGTTGGTGCTGTCTTCTTAGACCTTAGCAAGGCTTTCGACTGTGTCAACCATAATATCCTCCTAACCAAACTAACTCACTTCAATTTCTCAGCTGCTACAATAGAATGGTTTAGATCCTACTTATCAAACCGAAAACAATGTGTCACGGTCAATGGCGCCAAGTCCCCATATCTAGACAACCCTGTAGGTGTTCCTCAGGGATCAATCCTTGGGCCCCTGCTATTCTCCCTGTATATCAATGACCTGCCAAATGTGTGTCCCGAACTCAATGTACAGATGTATGCCGATGACGCAGTCATCTACACACAGGGCAAGGACATAGAGTTGATTACATCTAGGCTCACATGTGCACTAGACAAGGTACAATGCTGGCTAAACAGCACCTGTCTCCTACTTAATGCGAAAAAGACTGTGTGCATGGTCTTTAGCAAGCGTCCAGAAACCATCAAGCGGTCCAATGTGTTCCTGAGGAAGGAGGGAAAAAAGGAAGAACTATAACTTGTTTCCCACTTCAAATTCCTTGGGGTCATCTTGGACTCAAACCTGACCTTTAAGAAACACATAAAGAAAGTGAGGAACACCATCAACTTCAACATTTCCAACTTCAAACAAATACGGCCCTCCCTAACACTTGAAGCCGCAAAGACATACCTACACTGTATGGTCTTCTCCCACATTGAATATTGCCTTCTAAACTGGTCATTTACTGGGGCCACAGCCATGAAACCCATAGAACAACTTTACAACAGAGTATTGAAGGTATATGACAGGAAACAGTACTCGTACCACCACTGTAAAATCCTGGATAAGCATCAAATTTTTTATTTTGAAAACCTCAGACGTTATAAAAGTTCCTGCTTTGTATATAAATGCCTGCACAGATTAGCCCCTCCCCCTCTCAAGGAGTTTATCCACGAGAAAAGGAACATTGGATTAGCCACTAGGTCAAACACCAGACGGGATTGTGAGGTCCATTTTAGAAAGACCGCCTTCAGCAAAAATGTTCTATCGATAAAGGGAAGTCGAACATGGAACAGCCTTCCGGTCCCCTTAAGGGAATGTACCACCCTGTCCACCTTTAGGGGCCAACTCAGGAAATGGCTGTTAGACAGCCAAATATGCACTCATTAGGGATGTTAGTGATGTTGTACTGACTGAATGTCATGTTAGTGTAGTCATGTCAGTGATCTCAGTTTTTATGAATGAACGTTGTATGGTCCGTTTTGTGTTTGTTTTATGTTAGGACTACGGGTGGAAATTAGCCCTGTGCTATTCCCGGCATATTTACGTCCTTATCATGCTGTGATGTTATGCATACACATGTAAATGATGTTCATTCATTTGCATTGTCCTTAATAAACAAATCTTAATCTTAGATGCATAATGGAGATGTATAACGAGAGATATATAACGTGAGATATATAATGTGATATCTATAACAGGAGATATATAACAGAGATGCATAATGGAGATGTATAACGGGAGATATATAACGGAGATGTATAACGTGAGATATATAACATGATATGTATAACAGAGATGTATAACAGGAGATATATAACGGAGATGCATAATGGAGATGTATAACGGGAGATGTATAACGGTAGATTTTGTATAATAGCCTTTGTTCGCCATCTCCTTCTCTAGTTGTTGGTTCTAATTCTAATATTTAAAGCAGAAACACATGGTGGATAACCTTTTTACTGATAAAGAGAAAATCCGGTAAGGTTGAGTGCAAAAACCTTTTGCCGATATTCATGAAATTGTATGGAGATTTACTGTTTCCATCATACGTTTTTCATTCGAAAACATGTAGATGAAACTTAGTTAGTGATTGATCTATTATGTTATTGATCTGTTATTCTA